>NW_008238330.1:7738612-7791693 GCF_000691975.1 Corvus brachyrhynchos | reverse complement strand
TCTTTCAACCAGACAACTGTAATTCAGGTCTTCTAGGTGCCAGCTATGCTGGATGTGCAAGATTCCAGAAACTCCTTCAGGCCTCTGCAAAATAGGAGGGCACTGGATCTGTCCCACTCCGTATGGGCTCCTAGTGGGTACTGAGGTATGTTCAGCACATCAGTCATTATTTTTTCAGCACTTCACTGTCTGGGACAACAACTGCTAAAATCTTACAGCTCTGTGCTAGGGAGGTTTAGATTGGATACTAGGAAAAATTTCTCCACCAAAAGGGTTGTCAAGTGACACCTGCTTTTATAAATACAGGACAGACTGAGAACTATTTTGCCTTGTCAGGCAATCATATTTATAAGGCTTTCCTGTTTCATCTTCCCCAACAGTAAAGCACTGGAACAGGCTGCCCAAGTGGTTGAGTCACCATCCCCAGAGATATTTTAAAAAAGGTGTAGATGTGGTACTTAAGTACATGCTTTAGACTAGGTGGACTTCGCAGTGCTAGATTAGTGGTTGGACTCAATGATATTAAGGTTCTTTTTCAACCTAAAAATGGCTCTATGATTCTAAAACACTTTTTCCCCAGGACAGACACAGCTGACCAGCGCCATGGTGGGCAGTCTGTACCCAGTACCTGTCCTTCTGGGTGATACAGGTGGCACCTACCTACAGCACTGCAAAGCCTGCTTGCTTTGTTTAACACAACCACATACCAGAACCAAGACTTATTCCCATACTTCCTAGAAATTATCTCCTGACCTCTATCCAAATTTCTGGCTATTTGAGCTGAAGACCGGAGATTTGCTCCTCTCGTATTTGGCACAGGTCAATCACTTTACATTTTGTCCTGGATTTTCATACCCATGTCAGTGTTAGCTGTTGACAACACATGAGATGGCATAATGTTGTTCTCCCCCTTTTTAGCCATTTCTTCAGTCTGAGGCTTTCCTTTACATATCACACAGTAGTTTTCTTCTCTTTATATCTGAGGAAGAGTAGGGGGGATGCTAAAAAAAATAACAAAACCTTTACCTTAAACAGGGTATCTCAGACACAGATACAGCACCACCCTACAATTAAAGCTCATACCCTCCACCTGTGCATGCACACTCAGGCTGGTGACTGCTCAGGTGATGACTTGCTATACCTTATTTATCATGCACCTCTCTGTCCCCTCTTAATCAAAACAATCTGAATATAAGCTTGAACAATTGTCACGAAACATCTAACATTTTCTAAATGATGGGAAAAAACTATCTGCAGCTTTAATATTGAGTTTCTCGCAACAGGAGAACTCTCAAGCCCAGTTGGTGAGGTATTCAGCTGTGGTCAGTTCTCTACCCAGGACACATTCACAACCTCACAATGCTTATCTTCATAGATACTCAACTTTGACATTAAAACCAGTCCCCACTTTTCACAATTTGAGGTTTTAGGATGTGACTTTGTAACATACAGCAAGTTTCATAGAGAGCTTGCTAAAGGTTTTCCAGTGTGCATGTTCCTTTACCTTCATCTCTCAGCTGTTGGCTGCACATGTCTACACATAATTTTCACAGGCACTTTAAATTACTTTTAATTTCCACAACACTGAGTATTACCTTGACCTGTTCCTATATCCTATTCCCCATAATGCTGCAGGAATGTCTCAGCTAACCAAAGGAGAAGGTGGTGGAGGTGGAGAGGCAGCAGACCATGCTTTCTGGCAGCAACAGCAGTTTGTTGAGCTGCTGACATCGGCTTTGTACTCAGAGAGCAGGCGGATTTTTGAACTATCAAAGCTTTCCAAAACAATTGTCTGATAAAATATACTCTGAGAACAAAGCACTGTGAGGGTACCATGGATGGAAACTCTGATCCGGCATTGCGCCTAACAGTGATCCGCTATTTGGATGCCCTCGGACCACACAGCACACATGTGTATGCCTAGACACTGGAAAACCCACAAATGTGTCAAAGTTAATCCCTCCAAAACTAGCACAAGCCAAAATTAAGGTTGTGTGTGACAGTTAATTTATTCATTCTTTCTACATGTGAACAAAACACGTTATAGAACAGAATTACTTCCTCAAAGTATATTTGATTTATATAGCACATTAAATAGGCTGCCCTGATTAATTATATTTCATTAGTTTACCTTATCTCAAATGTTCAGTGCATGGCCACACACCTTTTTTACTCCACGCTTTTCAGATATGCTGCCTTAGATTACTATTTCATACCCATCATCACACCACAAGTCTGCATAAGACACATCAATGCAATTATGTCCCCAAAACCCTTGTGAGGAAGCCCATCCTTCCATCCCTCTGGACATAGAATAGAAGTCTTGCATCACCTGATCTAAATTGATACTTTCCAGTCAAATTTCCTAGTGGCTTCATGGACAGCTGCAAGTGCACAGCCCTTTACAGCAGATTCCACTTGCATCAGTGAAGGGGCCTGAACTGGAAAAGCCTTGTTCACCCTTTAGTTTGCTTGACTTAGTTAAACTATCAGCAGATAATAAAGGGGGTAAGATATGACTCAACCACACCTTAGGAAATAACCCTCTATGTTAGAGAAGCACACATCACCGTCTCCTCCAGAGCTGTGGGATTCTGCCGGTCAAATGTAGACACAAGCACACACTCCACATCCTTGCTGTCCCCAACCCAGTCCCCTTGAACCTGTGCACCTCACAAGATCCACAGAAATACCTCAGCAGCTCCACAGCCTTCCTTCCAAGCCTGCACTGATGCTTATGCCTGCAAGCCTACAGGACCTTGGGCTGGACCTACGTGCAGCCCCCTCTGGCTTTTTGTTGTGCCCTTGGAAGCAGGACTGTAGCTTCTGCAGGCCAGAAGGCGATTAGCTAAAGTATCCACAGCTCTTCAAATAACATTCAGACAGCCTCCTTTTCTTGGTCTTCCCTGCAGCAGGTGCTGGTCCCACCTGTGCTGACTCAGAGGAAGGGCTGGGAGTGCTCTGCAAGGGCGGCACCTGGAGCCGCCACAGCTGAGCCCTTGAGCTGTGGCGGTGCCACAAAAGGGGCAGGGAGGTGCATACTCTCCTTGAGCACAGCCTGCAGATATAAAGCAAGGAGAGGGGCTTTTCTGTCTGGAGTACGAGGATGGAAATAACATCTCAAAATCAGGCTCATGCAACCAATATGCCTTATAGGCATCTTGATCCTTCCAAGGAAAGGTCTCTCTCTGCCTCTTATGTGCAGAGCTGTGGGAAAAAGCTCTGAAATAAGCACTTTGCAAAGGCAAAAAACTAATTAATAGCCCTATGAAGAGTAAAGCCTGCTCTTCTTAGCTTCCCCTCCTTTACCATAATAACTCCCTTTTCCCATGTCCTCACTACACCTGCACAGAGACAACAGTGTTGTGCTTGGGGCAGAGGTACTCAGGCAGCGGGGTTCTGCTGCTTTTGCAGTGTGGGATGTAATGTTAACCTCTATTGCCTTCCTCCTCTGTACCAGCATCACCAAAACCTGTAAGAAAGTGTCTATTAGCGCTTTACCTCCCTGTCAAATTTCATTTAACTCAGGTAGGAGCTCAAAAGTTTTTTGGTGGGGCCTGACAGAGCAGGGCTGTTCTGAAGGTCCAGCACCCCAGGCTCCTATCAGTCTAGTTTGATCCAGCCACTGAAAAAAGCTGGTTGACTGTTTGTGTATTCCTCCACAATGCCTTTTCTCCTTGATTGTTTGAGGAGTCCTGTGATGAAAGAGACTACAAACTCATCTGACGTAAAAAAATAGATTTATTTTCCCAGATGAATTTCATCTGTACAGATTCCTGATCTGGTTTATGGCACTGATTGCATGAAATTTCATGCTGGCATGCAAGCTGGCTGGGGGACAATGAATTCATCAGTGGCACTTTGTTGGGGTTTCAGTTTAGTCTTAGTTTTTTTCCTGTTAAAGGAATTTTCTCCCATATGCATGTTGCTAGGGGACAAATGGCTGTACTTAAGAAAGACAAAAAGGGGGTGGGACGGGCCTGGCTACTCCTTTGTCTACACCTGGGTGTGGGGTCAGTTCGCTCTGAGCGTCCGGAGAGAGAAGCTGCAGAGAAAGGAGCTGCTGCTTCTTTCTTTTTGGCCGTTCTTTCTTCCTGCTGGAAACAACGCCGGGACCCCAAAAGCCGCTTTCCCTGCCCTGCTGGAGACCGGGCATTGGCTGCCCTGCCCTGCTGCTGCTTCGAGCTTTCGCTAAGCTGTTACCTGACTTTCCAGCCTGCTGTTCCTGAGAGCCCGGGATCGGCTGCCCAGGGGTTTGTGAAGCTTTTGTTCCATCCCTTCCCGGGATCCCAGGGCACCGGTGCCGCGTGCTCCCCGATCTCGCTCCGGAGCGCCCCCTGCAGCCGCGGGGGAACCATCGCACCTGCCCTGCTCACCGGGAGCCGCCAGCGCCCCTGCCGGCTGCGAGCGGAACTGCACCCGAGGGGAAATAGCCTGACAGCCGAGAAGGCTGGGACTGGGTTTGTGATTGCTGTTACTGCCATAGTTGTTGTTGTTTTGTTTGACTGGTTATATACATATATATATATATAGTAAAGAACTGTTATTCCTGTTTCCCACATCTTCGCCTAAAGGCCCTTGATTTCAAAATATAATAACTTAGAGGGAAAAGGGGTTATATCTGCCACTTCAAGGGGGGGCTTCTGCCTTCCTTAGCAGACACCTGTCTTTCAAAACCGAGACACACTTGTGTTTATGCTGTCACATATGTGGAAATACAGCTTTAGCCAGACTAAATCTTTCCCCCATTTTAATATCACTTACCTTACAAAGGCTTTAGAAGAAGATTGTATTTAACATTCTCATACCTGTATTTTGCATTAGCCATTCTCTGGAAGTTAAATCAGCTTTTCATTTCTTCAAATGTTCATCCTTGGTTTTATTTTTTAATTCAATTTTTTATACAATCAATGAAAAAAAGAATAATTTATTGATGTTTTTCTCTAACTGAATGTGATTGCTGTGTCTCCCCCCAGCCTTTCAATCTTTCTCAGTCACAGAATAGTTCTGGGAGGTGGTATTACCACTTGTACAAATTGTGGGTTTAGACTTCAATAATCCCGAGGAAGTAGAAGATCTCTACCTCAGGGAAAGTTAAGTTTATCCTCCTCTAAATCCTTCCAAAATCAAACACACATGTTAGTAAACGGATAGTGAAGTTTCATCCAGTGATGAGACTGAATCCAACCACTCATGAAGCAAAGCCTGAGTAAATGGGCTCCTGGATGCTGGAAATGTAGACTAGAACCAAGGGCAAGCTCCCTAAAGTTGCTGGAGTAGCACTTTAATGGCATCTCACCTGGCAGTGATACCTGCTACAGATGAAACCTGGCTGAACTCTGGCATGCCAGCTACCAGGTCAGCACGCTCTGTGGTGACAGCCCATGGCACAGAATGTGACCTTCCCAGCTCCGAGTGTGTCTCCTGCATGGACCTTGCAGGTCACTTGCTGCTACCCATCTTGTTCTCACAGCAGTGATTTAGGCAGTCACAAAGGAGTCAGTGAAACTCAGGGTCTGCCTCCAAAGGTAGAAGTAACTTCCAGAAAGATTCCCTGCAATGGACTTGTGTTGTAACCGCTAGATTTTGCTTAGCAGGCTGTAGCTCCCTGAGAGCTCAGCGAGGGTTTCCTCGCACAATGCAACCCAGTCACATCCCGCAGTCCATTTTGGACAGCCCTGCAATCTTGCTCTGGTCAGCTATCAGCGTTACAACCAGTGATGATGAAGGAAGGAAGAAGGGTCTCTCATGAGGGTTGAGATGGCTTGAATCATATCTCGTCCCTGCCTTGAGGGAACAGGGGGGGAACAATCTGGGATAGGAAAAAGCATAGGTAAACAGGTCACCACAGACTTCTGACCTCTGATTGTGCAGAAACAATAGCTACAGAGAACTCAGTAAGCTGAGCCAGTAAGAGGTTTGGCTCCTTTGCTTTTTACCTTGAAATTGTCTCTCTGCTCACATACTCTCTGCTATCAGCTCAGATGGCAACAGAGAAGGGCAGCCCACAGTCACACACTCATCTTACATAAGGAAGTACCAAGAGCTATCAGGAGACCAGAAACTGATGAAATGTGTCTGTACTGTTTGCCCTCAATTCTATTTCCACATTGTGTGCTTCCTTCATCCTTGGTTCTTAACAAGTGTAATCTGACCCACCAAAAGAGATCAGTGGGATCTGTAAAATTGTCAGAGACTATCTTCTGACATTTTGGCCACTTTATCAGAGGAAATTGCCCCGACTTATAAAATGTACAGTAAAATTTTCATGTATATTTTCTGTAATTTCCTGTCACAAATTTGCAGAAGAAAGTTCCATAAGGAACTGTAGGCATTTACAGAGTGGTAGCAACATCAAAAGGTTCATCACTGTTGTTATTTATTTGTGGAATTTAAATAGGGGAGCACAGAACAGGTAACTTTCCATCAGAGTTGCCTGCTCTGCACAGAGATTTAAATCCCTTGAGTCACGGAGTGGAGTATTACTTTTAACACAAAGGCATTGGATGAAGCATAGTGGTAATAAGGGGATGAAAAAAGGTCAGGGGAAGAAGGGGGAAGCACAGTGTGAGGCAATAGGGAAGAGAAGTCCTGTGCCTCACCTCACTGACAGCAAAGGTGACAGCAACCACGTGCTAAGGGAGTCTACATGATTTGAAATGATTCAAAAAACACACCTGTAACACACAGATAAACCAAGGAGTTAAGCTGGTAAACAATAGTGATATGAAGTGACATCACCAACCACAGACCACTCCAGTTTTGTGGTTTTAAACACACTGGACGTCCTCTTTTGTTTCAAAAACTCTTGAGAGCAGGAGTGGGCATTGCATAGGTCACATGTTCATTAAGCACAGCTCTTCATGAAAGCTTTCCAACTGAAATGCTTAGCACAGCAGAGCAACATCCTCCTGTTACTTCTTCAGTGACTCGTCTTAATGTGCTTTAACATCAGTCTTGCAAAGAGAACAAAAAAAGGAGCCTCAGAGTGGAAGGACTGTGCAATTCTTCTTGTGGCAGCAAAAAACAATTAACAAACTCTAGTCCTACATCCAAAGCAAAAGGGCAGCTTGAAGCAGTGCTCATTGAGGATCAGGGGATCTTTTCAAAATAAACATTTATTTCTTTCTTGAAACGCTTTCAAGATTTACTGTTATTACTACTGTTTATAACTACTATTATACACATAGCCTGGAGTAAGCTACTTGTAGGATGTAAGTTTCTCTCCCTTCATCTTGGGGTGAAAGTTTCAGTTTAAGTAGCCACTTCTGAGTGACTGACTTGACTGATACATTTTTTCTGGAAGTTGGACTGCACACCCTTGAATGAAGGCACACAACATAATTCACAACTTTGGAAAAGCCATTCCTTTGCCTCTTTCATAGTAAAGTTTGTTCATTATGTTCCCAGTGATTAAGAATTCCAACAATCCCTCATTTTGTCCAGAGTGCTTCCTCTGCACATCGACTCGTACATTAGTCAGACCAGGTTATACTCCTTTCAAAGGACTGCATCATGACACAGTATGTTACATTTGTCCAAAGTGCTCTTAAGATGCAATCAAAGTCCTTGGGAAACTTGGTCAAACCACCAGCCACTATGACCTAAAAAAGATGTCATGCAGATTCCCAGCAGCTTGAAGAAATTCTTCAGTAAAGCCCATGTCTGGATTTGCTGCTTAGGGTAGTAGCAATGCAGTCCTCCCTAAGAACAAATCCAGCTCCCACTAAATCAGTGGTTCAAGACCACACAGAAGACCACGTGCTCCGATCATTGGTGTAAGCCAAGCATTTTGACAAGATTTACTAAAACCAGGTCACTTTTGGAAGATACAAACATCTTCTCAGTTTCAGCTACACAGTTTTTCTCAAGTCTATTCTGTTCAGTTTTATTCCATTTCCCAGCATGGAAGTAAACAGAAAAAAATTAAATAGAACACTGGAAAAAGAAAAAACCAACCAAAAAGAGACATTCCAAATAAAGTCTGGCTTTATTGAAACCATGTTTCCTTTCGACAGCCCGGCTGCCCCTCGACATTGCAAGTATTTATGCTTTTCAATTTATTTCAATTGGAACTTTATTGCTTCACTACTTCTTGTGTGTAAGGACAACCTTACAAAACAAGACATCAGTGCTGACAGGTTTCTTTCTAAATTCAAATATGAATTCAGCTGCACATCGAGGGTTCAAAGGAAGGCAATAAGACAATACATGTCACAAGCTCCTAATTCAACAGCTTTTTTACAGTATCTTTTTATTTCAGGCAAAACCTAATGGATGAAACAAACCTGCAGTTCTTCAAGTAAATAGCCAAGACCTCATTAATTTAAAAATTAGTTACAGATTCTGTAAGCACCACTTGCTAAGTAACATTTCATTGGTTTTAAGCATTGAAGGTAGTAAACTCTAAAATTAAAGTTCTGAATAAATAAGTTGTGGAATAGTGCTTTTGATCATCTTGTTACCATTTATTCCTTCTCAAAATAATTATTCCTTTTATTTTTCAAGGTCAGGCTGGATGGGGCTTTGAGCACCCTGGACTAGTGGGAGGTATCCCTGCTCATGGCAGGGTTGGAACTAGATGATCTCTAAGGACCCTTCCAACCCAAACCATTCTATGATTAATTTATTTAGTAACACAAAAATAGCCAAAGCATATGAAATCAAAGATTCTGTATGCAGCAGCCAGTAGCATGATAACTGCAGCTAAACCCAGCAAGGATCTAGAACAAAGAAAATTAAGGTCAAGGAAAACATCTACACCTAGTGCTTTTACACAACTCATGTTTTGAGTCGAACGGCCTTTGAAATACTCCAGGAATGGAGTATTCCAATTTCTACTCAATGCTTTTACTAATCTTGATTCTAACTTTAGGTTTTTCAAAATTTTTTTAATAAGCAGTGGAAGATAAACTCCAACTATAGATGCATTACATTTTACCATTCCAAATAAAAGAAAAGCAAGACAGCAATTCAAACACCATCATAAAGCTAATTCAGGAAAAAAATAAGAGACATCCTACTCTGGGCTATTTTCAGGCTTTGCTACCTTGCTTTAGCCAAGAAAAAAACTCAAGTAGGACTTTCAGAAATAGTTAACAACTATAAAAGCCAATACTTCAGAAGAGGCTAGGATTTTTTTGCAGAGCTCAGGCAGAGATACCTACAGCAAGACACTAACTGCCAGCAAATAATATTTGCTAACAGCATCCCGAGACACTCTAGGGACTGGTAGTCAGAGAAGCTGAGCAACTGGTTGCTCAGTAACACGAAGATGATACTGTTCAGGCGCTCAAACACAGGAATTATTAATAATGGAAGTAAGAATTTGGTGCACTGGCTTTGAAAATAAGCTTGGTCAAGCCTAAAGAATGAACCAGTGATTTGCTTCCTTTCAGGAGAACACTTAGAGGAGAGAGGCTTTCCTGTTGCAGGCTCAGTATCACCTTTAAATGCAATCCAGTCAGTGTTTGCATATTCTTCAGGCTAAAAACTGGATGTCATCCTTCCTACCAACCAGGCAAAAAAAAATGCTGCTTGCACTCAAGACTCAATTTAAACATTAATAACCTTGACAAGGTGGAAGACTGGCTACAGGGATCCTCCCCGAATCCTCAGCCAGATATGAAATCAATATTATTCATTCACTCTGTGTTTTCTATCCATATCTCATGATCTATTGGCAATAAGTGTTCTATACATGCTGTAACAGGAAGTAATAAAGTTGTTGAACTACTACATGATGAACCCACTCAAACAACTGATGATTTCAGACATTGTATGAATTACATCCATAATGGAGAATTACAGCATGAGATCAGAAACAAGCCAGTTTGCTGAGAAGGAGATTCTGCCTAACCCTGTAAATCCTGCTATTACTCTGTTCCAACCTAAAAGGTCAGCTTAAAGCTCTGCTACAAACAGTTTATCACAATGCTTGACTTTGATTTTGTACTGCTACAGCTAAGAATTTATTGTAGCACTGAGAGGTTTCACTACCCAAGCAAATTCTGCACAGCTGACCAGCTCTCATATTTAGAACTTCTGCATGCTATGCAAGAAAACAATGCTGACTTCTGAGAGCCCTGTGTTTATACTCTTTACATATCTGCTTTTGCTAAAGGAGTTTTCTTCACTTGGAGCAAGCCCTGTGTTGTGGAACTCCGTGTCTTAATCATAAAAATCCAAGAGATTGATTCAATTTCACTGCTTCAACTGAACTGCAAAAAAAGGCAACAAAACATTTTTTTGTAATGGTATATGAATAGAATGAAGTGCAGGCCACTACTGAGTAGGACTTAGCACCTTCATTTCACAAAGGTGCTTCATTTGGACTCTATACTAAATATTAAGCTTGCACAATTATCCAAATTGTAATTGTGCCCATTGTACTGAAAAAACTTAACGCAAAGCAAGCAATATTTCAGATTCCAACAGACCAATCTGTATGATTGTAATAGTTTAACCCAAGCCAGAAGCCAAACCCTACACAGGCACTTGCTCACTCCTCTACCAGCAGGATCAGGGAGAGATTCAGGATAGCAAAAGCCAGAAAATTCGTGGGCTGAGATACAGACAGTTTAAGAGAGAAAGCAAAAGCTGCACATACAAGCAAAAACCAAGGAATTAATTTAGTTCTTCCCATGGGCAGGCAGGTGTTCAGCCATCTCCAGGACAGCAGGGTCCCATCACACACAGCAGTGACTTCGGAATACAAACACCATCACTCCAAATATCCCTCCCTTCCTCCTTCTTCTCCCCACTTTGGTATACACTGAGCATGATGCCAGGTGGTCTGGAATGTCCCTTTGGTCAGTTTGGACCACCTGCCCTGGGTGTGTCTCCTCCCCACCTCCCACACACCCCCAACATCCCGGCCAGCGTGGCAGCATGCCATGGCTCTGCCAAAACACAGACCCCAGCCCAAACCAGCACAATGATCCAATACTCCAAAAATGTAATGGAAACTATCTTCAAGTATGGCAGCATTCTAGTGTTGTGCCTAAATTACTTCAAGGCCTCCATGTATTTAAAGCCGAGCTTACTTGTGTTACATTTATTGATTAGGATCTTGCAAAGGGAAAAGAGATCTAAGAAGCCTCCAACTTGTGTTTTCTGGTTGAGGTTGCAGTGATAAGCATAATGTTAACATGGTGCTCCTATGTGTTAAGTGTTGCGTTATTTAAACAAAAATTCTTTCCTTTGAAACTCAGAGCATATTACTAAGATGACAAGACATTCATAACATAAGACACCTGATTCAAGAATTCACTTACTTCTTCCTCACAATCATATATTGCATTTTTTACTTTGTATTTTTTCATTACTAGATTTTATCACATTAATATCAAACAGATGACAAAAATTATTTGTGTTTCAGAGCAGTTCAAAGAGAAGGACAGCATAATATCCCTGGAGCTGAAAATTTACAGTGTCTGGCCATGTACAGAGTAATAGTCACCTCCTCATCAAATGATGAACATTTTTACTAACGCACATCTTTGAGCCTTAACTTTTGAATGTTTCTTCATTCCACCAGTCTTTTCACATATTCCTGCACTGATATTTTGAATAAAAAGGAAGCCAGAAAGAGGTGTGTGATCTCGGTTTAATCATCTGCAGCCCTTCTGTGCATTTTTTAGTTGAAAGTTCAGCTTCAGTCGTATCTGCTGTGGTAACTGTATTGAATTTCAGTTTAACAGACATAAGAGAACCGTAACATCTACCAGAAACATGAGAACAATTTCTATCTTTCTCTTTTTTATTTAACCACATAAGTACACGTCAACAGTTGGCATAAACTTCATAAAAATACAGTACCTTTTTGTGCCGAAACACTAGTCACAATGTTTATATAAAGATTTTTTTCCTGCTTCCTTGAATTCAATTAACATTTTAAAAAGTGACTTCCCAAAAGCCCTTTTTTTGTAAGTTTCCTTATAGAAATGTTTCCAAAATCTATTCTGTAAAAGTTAAAAAGCTAATGCATTTTCAGCCATTCTCCCTCACCCTCTCAATAAAACAGATTTTAAAAAAATAAGACGTTTTAGAATACTGATCAGTTGTTATACTACTACTTTATCACAGGTTCCCATTTAATTGACACTGTTACAGGCGTGATGGATGGTGTTCCTATAACATCCAGGATCACCAGATGTTATTAGGGCTAAAAAGACCCATCATACCAATAGACTGACGTGAACAAAAAAACTGAGCTGAAACAAATCCAAACCATGA
The DNA here is from genome assembly GCF_000691975.1 of Corvus brachyrhynchos. Lineage (NCBI taxonomy): Eukaryota > Metazoa > Chordata > Aves > Passeriformes > Corvidae > Corvus > Corvus brachyrhynchos. The sequence goes on along the minus strand of NW_008238330.1, from coordinate 7,779,456 downwards.
ATGATACACGGCGAAACATCAGACCTTAGAAGTGTTATGCTGTGGAATCACAATTACTGTGACAGCTCCCAACAGCAATAAACATACAAAAATCCTACCAAGTCAGTAAACAACTAAAAGGTGTCCTTGCACTGGGTATCTCGCAAAGTGAGCTCTCTAATATCTAATTATAATACTGGTGTGACATCAAGATGACAGAAAAAGAGCAGAACCAGTCCAATAACGCTGGAGCAATTATACCCACGCAACTGACTACACCCATATCACAACTGGGATAAATTCCACTTTTCTTTAATGCTGATGATGAACTCCAGGCAGGATCTAATATATGGGGAAAGGAAAAAGGGCATTAAATTTTGAAAGTAATTTCTTATCAAGTTAGGCGCTGAAGGTCTAGTTAAGGCAGTGAAGGATTTATTTTAGTATCTTTCTAAGGCTATGACAGATTTTTCCTGAATAAAGCATTTTCCCTTAAGAATTTCATGTATATTATGCCAGCTTATTCTGAATGCATAAGAATGCTAAAAACCCTTGGACACTGAGAAGCTAAACTATTGCTTACTGCAAATATTACCCTTATTAGTCTTCTTTTTTAATATCAATAGGATTCCAATAACATGCACCAAAAAAATGAAGCTTCAAGTCCGCCTACGAACTTTTCCATAGCTACTTTTAGCTCTTTTTGGATCAGTGTTAAATAAAATGTGCAAACATATAATCATTTGCATAGCAAATCTCAAGGGACTGACCCTGAAATAGAAATCCAAACTGTTAGGTTTAAGATATTTCTATAATCAGAATTCACTTAAAATGGTAAAAAATAAAATACACATTTTTCCATTTTAAGTCTAGTAAAAAAGGTATTTCTGATTTAGAATTCTTACAGTTACTAGTTTAAAGATTTGAAAGACTGATGCTTCATTGCATTGAAATGTTATTCCTTCGGAATTTTCAAGACTCTGTAATTGCTGTTTTCAAATACTGTGATGAAATATGGCCTGGAATCCTTGCTCATAAGGGTACATAAAGGAATTTTTCCTCTATTAGCAGGATCTTCAACGTCCCAAATTTCAGGCATACTGCAGCCAGGCCTAAAAAAGAGGAATATGAAAAGAGAAATGAAAAAATGCCATAAAACCCCCATGAAGCTTGCCTCATAGTGCTCCATGAATACTTGATTGTGCCATCTGTATTTTTTTAAGTTTGTCTTTATACTAGAAAAATTATCAGATTACAAAATCAATAAATATAGTAGTAATTTAAAAATAGTATTGGGAATGTGTAAAATGCATCTGGCTTTTGTAGTTATGTAATTAATAAAGAATTAATTTGGAGGAGGAAGCACATAAAACAACTCAAATTATACAATACATTATACATTACCAGGGACCCTTAAATCTTCTTATAAAATGGAGGGTGGTATACACATTCCTAACATTTCTAAAGAAAACTCAGGAAATAAAACACCTTAAAGTAGTAACTCCTTGCTTTTTATAAAAGATCATAGCCAACATAAATTCCCTGTACAGCTATCTTTCAAAGGTAGATTTACTGAGAATTTTCGAATTTTAACAAAGATAATAGCAAAGAAATTGAACAGATGCATTTAATTTTATTCTAAATGAAAAGAAAATAGAATCAAAAATCCAAACTAATTGTGTTCTGGAGGCCAGAAAGAGAAATCAAGGGGAAAGGAGGGGGAAGAAAAAGCATAGGTCTTTCTGAGGAACAGCTTAAATGTGACAAAATTTTTAGTGACTATTAGTGGTCATAATATTTTGGTGCTCCAATTAGCTTTTACTCTGCACCTTTTATTCATACTAGGCTTTCATTACACACACACATCTGTTCTTGTCATCAGAGAATAATGACTTCTTTCCTTTGTAAATCTCCTCAGTGTTTTACAGTGAAGTTTAAAAATACATACAGCACAGCTTTCCAGGTGCACACAAAGAACAAAAAGTTGTTTATGAGGGTAAAGTCAATTACACCAATTACTATCTAGAGATGCTGGACAGAAATGTATGTTGACACTTTTAATAAATAAAGCACAAATCAACACTTTCAACCTACCACTTGATATGAATCTTAGACTACATATTTGAGGGGTGTATTATTCTTATGAGAAAGAAGGAGATTACTCACTTTTTTCTGCTTACACACAATGACTCTTCAAGAATGTAGTAATTCACTCCTAGTTTTATCAAATCCCTTTTTACTTGGTTTGCAGGTTTTCGACTGTACATGGAATACACTACTTTAGTTCTGGCCCTTCAAAAAGAAGAATCTAAGTTAGCTGCAATATAGCATGAAAATGTAAGCTTTAACCTTAGACTGGAGAGGAAGGCTTTTTTATTTCACAAGGTAACTATGCTAAAGCAAAGTTTACATTAATAGTGCCATTTGCTGAAGTGTGATTATGTCTTCACAAATATGATTCCAAGAAGAACATGTACAGCCCTTTGGTTTTTCTGTAGCAGGAGACAACTAACAAGATCCATGATTACTGTGAACTGAAAGTGTAAAGATATCAAAGCAATGCATTCACCATGTAATACTCAAGACTAGAAATGACCTTGCCTGGACTGGAGATGATCAGAAGGAATCAATCCTCTGCCAAGTCTCCACAAAAGATCACCCTCATTGTGTCACTATGGTCGCACTGCCCTTGCTGGGGCATTTTGAAATGCGGAGCACAAGACCTGGAGTCTGCCTACCGTGATCAAGCAAAATCAGCCCTTGGACACCATGATCCTGTTTTGGAACCAGATGACCTTTAGGGTCCCTCCAACCCAGGCCAGTCCCTATCACATCCAGTAATGTCCTCCTCTGAATGTGTAAAGCATGACACTGTTAAGTCCCATTCAGTTTCTGATACTTGATACAGGTATCGCCTGCACCTTATTTACCCCACACATGCCCTGTCCTGTGTCTTTTTAACTAGGATAGAATATTTCAGTTCAAAGGAACCTACAGCGATCATCCAAGTCCCTCTGTCTGACCAATTCAGGGCTGATCAAAAGTTAAAGCCAGTTAATGCCAGGCAGAGAAATAAGTACATAAAGCATATAAAATGAATCCCTGCCCTTTCTCTTTTATCCCTACCTTGCTGTTTTCTTGTTGTGTTGGAGTTTTTTTAAGCAGTTTCACCAAATTAACAAAAAAATGATTAATTATTAAATTTAGTAAAAGAAATTCATGACCTTTTCAGATAAATCAATTTCCATTTAGGCAAATGTCCTGATTTTGAAAATAACAAGAGTACAAATCTCAGTAACTCCATTACAAAATTTCAGCTTCAATAATTAACCAATTATCACAAAAAAATGACAGCCAATCACAGAAAGCTAACAAAAATAAATAAACTGGATATCTTGGGAAAAAAAAAATCATATCTCTCTACAATGTCAGAAGTAACTAGAATGAAGAAAGGATATAATTGTACAGATTAAATCCAATTCCTTAATTTAATCCTGATTTTTTTGTACTTAAGTTTGAAACCATATCTGTCCCTGGAGTATATGCTTTCTGATGAACACAAGTCCTCAAGAAATAATGCATCAGTTTTCAATCTGACTGAAACAACAAATCCACTTCTATGAGGTTTTAACAAATTTTACAACATAACCTGATGCCATTCCTACTGTGTATTACAAACATTATGAGAATGAATAGCAGATACCAATAAAACATCAACTGCAAAACTTACCTTAATCCTGCATCTTCATAGTGAGGATGATTTACAATAGGACGAAGTGTAGACAATTTAACACTTGCCATTGTAGGCATTGCTCCTGCAAAAACTGCATCTGAAACACACAATCAAAGGCATTTTTGAAATGAGGAATTGAACAGTTAGAGAAGCAATTCAAATACTTGAACAGTAATCCTGTAGAAAAACCATGAAGAGGGTAGGGTACTCCTTTTTAAAAGGCCGTACATGGGCATCAACAGGAAATGCAGAAAAATCAGTTTTTAGGTTGGGTTTTTTTAACCTTGAACTCAATATAAGCCACTAGATAACGAAGCATCTAAGAATGGAGATTTAATGCATCTTATTTTTCCTGAGTGGGTAGAACAACATATTCATTATAACAACACACTTTATTTTTTTCACTTCTTTCACCAGTGTTAAATGGGCAATAAAATCTCAGTCCACCACGTCTTTTACATATTTTCCTTCTAACAAGGCAACTACTTTGTTTCCAACCAGTTTTCTGACATGTTTTAGGAAAAGGAAGGGTGCAACCACAACACACATACATTTTTAATTCTCTTCTAGCAAAACGGTGATCATGGACCCACATACAGGACCAGTGTCATTTAAGTAAAAATTTGTTTTAATGGGACTTGGCAAAGATGCTTTTGTTGCAAATACTACCCCAGTGGTTAGAACCTCCAGATTAGTAGCCTGGAGCAAGCTTTTGGTGCTTCTTTTTCATTGGAGATAGCTTTTATGTGGACAAGTAGACATAACAAAGCCACAGACAGTAGCAACACCTCTGCGGTCATTCGTGACAGGTTCCATGGCTCTATCTCACAGTAAATGGGGACATCCTGTATTATTAAATAGTTTACCTTGTCTGGTACTGACTTTTATCCACTCTAAAAGTTCTTCCTGTGGCAAATTGCTAAATTCTCCCATGATGTTCCACTGAGTTCGAAGGTTTGCAGATCCCTCTATTGTCATCAATGCTAAAATAGCAAAGACCAATGTTTTGGGCTGGATTTTATAGAAGAGCCATCCAAACAACTGAAATGCAAGAATCAATTAATTCCTAGACAACAGTTCTGTAATGTTGTATGCAGAACAACTCATTTTTATTTCTCTACAAGGAACCTAACATGTATTACACTATGAAACATCTCTGCTATTGCTTCTCCACAAAGCTTCAGATTATAATTCATAGTATTATAATTCAGAATATAGTAATATAATATTATACACAATACATATTATATTTCAGAATATAATTCCTAAGAATTATTCACGTTCAACAAATATTGCACATTACATTTGCAATTCTAAATGAATTAAAAAAAAATTTTTTTAAATCACATTAAGGTGAACTTTTAAAATTGTAGCTCAAATGTCAAAATCTGCAAGTAAAGATGATTCAGTAAAGCTAACTGGACTTCTACAGTATTGTATCTCCAATTTACATTTAGAGTTTTTATCTGCAGTATACAGATTAGAGATTGTACTGCAAACTTCTGAAACATATCAGAAAAACAGACTTGGGGATAACAAGTTTAATGCTGCTTTAAATCCTACCCTTTCCTTTTTTGAACTGGGGCTTGCATTGTTTCCTAAAGACAATTTGCTGGAGGCTTTAAGCAAATATTCATAAAAATATGAAATAGGTATTTAAAAGAAGTAGTACTAAATTTGCTGTGTTGAAGCTTAGTTTGAGCAGGAACACTTTATCTCACCCATATTTGACCTAACCTTAAATAAGAAAGTATAAATTACATGTTTTCCCAAGCTATTTTTAATGAGAAGGCTTCACACATCAGAAATATCAAACCTGCACTAATTGGATACACTTCATTCATAGTACCATTACCTGTTGTTTTTTTTTAATTAAAGCATGAGACAATAAAATAAAGTCTCTCAACAGAAGCTCCCACTAGGCTGACTACACCAATTAGGTAGTGTGTGTTATCTTTCTTATAAACTAACCACAAACTACCTCAGATTATTAAAATTCTCCAGCCACCTCTCCAAAAATACAGCATACTCTACTCTCATCCTTAAAGACTCACTAAACACTCTAAGAAGAACAGCAGTACTATCCAGGGCAAGTTAATGTGCCAAATAGGCCGGACCACTGTGTGGATCTGGAAGGATGAAGTGAAATGAATTAATTCATAGGCTGTGCTACATAAGCAAACCTCCTTTTTACCAACAGTTGCAAAAATGTCACTTCATGGACATGTTAGAACTTTGACAGTTCCACAGCTTTTCAAATCAATTACAGTACTGTCACACTTTTATAAAACCTCATTGATGTTCAAAGCCTCTGAATTTAGCACTATTTTGTTTACATAAGGAGCCTAGAATGGTTGAATATATGTAATTCAAAAGAAGAATCTTTCATGGGGTGCTGTTCCTTATGTGGTTTTTTTTTTAATCAATTCAAGGTTTTTTGGTTGTTCTGTTTTTTTTTTTTCAAAATGAATACTTTAAGTCTTTCTCCAGCTATTTCATTTTGTTTTCAAAATGTTCATTTAGGATAATATAATTTCTCCTATAAAAAAGAGGAAATGTGTGGATGTAAATGGTTAAAAGTCTGAACAGAAACAACAGCAAAATTTGGGCCTAACTTGAAGCACAAGTAGTAAATTAGATGAGAAAACTGAACTGAGCCCTAATTTAATAACTCCTATTTGTTCAACTTAAGAGAAGTAAAGGTTCTAATCACATGTTTCTAAAATGCAGTTGTACAGAAGAAGGGAGTTACTCCCTTTGCAAAGATGCGCTACTTTATATTTTTATTTTATTAAAAATCCTTTCTTGGAAATGTGTTATAAAGTGAATTACTTTCCAATGAAAAATCAACATTAGGTCACTTCTTTTCACCAGAAAGCATTCCAGACAATGAAAATATTCTTTATTAAAAAAAGAACATTATCATTTTTATTGCCCATCAGCTGCCAGAAGCTGCTGGTAATGGGAAAATAGGAAGTGCAGGGATTCACGCAGTGGGCTGAAAGAACACAACATACAAAATTTCTTGTCCATATGCAAATAATAATTCTTAGCCTCAAAATAAATTAGATATGCTAACATAATACTGCAGACAAACTTTCATGGTCTGCTAGATGAAAGCATAGTGTTGGCCTCAATCACAGTAAGATAACTGCCTATGTTAAATTTGCTTAAATTCTTCTTGCGTCTATAAAACCAAATTGTCACTTATTAACTTATACTTCATTCAAACATCTAAAACTTTATCCAATGATAAATGTACTGAGCGTTAATCTATCATTTGGTCACAAGTCCCATCTTCCCCTTCTTAACTTCCTCCATCCAAGAAATTCTGGATCAGTACTGCACATACAGTCAGATTTTTCAGCCTCAAAAAACTACTTCTGCTCAGCAGCCAGTAGGATAGAAAAAGCTCATTTAAAACCACTTGATAATTTCCTGGCCCTACAAAAACAAACCAACCAAAACAAGAACAAAAAAAAGTTTTCTTATTGCTTGCTTAAGTCTTAGAAGCGATCTGCCCAGTGGTGGCTCAATAGCCTTAAGGGCCAGTGTTTCTCTATCATGCTGAAGCCAGTCCTGTACTACTTGGAGGATTACCAGCCTCTCCCTACTAAAGAAAGCACACATCAATCAGACCAAAAAAGTATCCAGCTTGTCTTCTGTGGGTATGAATCAGCACCAATCCAGGGAATACATTGAACAGGCAAAAGAACCTCCACTAACAACAGGACAAGGAAATAGATTTTATTTTCACTTAGACTGTTCACCTAAAGTTGGGTTCACCTGAACACTTCTCCTAAGGCCCAAGCCAGGGCCAGGATATTCCCAGGCTGTATTATATAGGGCTGCTGGTCATTTATCCCCTTCTGCACAAAACAAATGTCTGAACTACAGCAATCTAAAAGCCCTTCCCTAGCACTCATGACCTATTTCCTTCAAGCCAACTATGCCTTCATGATGCTGCAATGAAGGAAGCAAAAGTCACTGGACCAAAGTCACAGGGTCCAGCAGGGGTAGCTCCCAGAACAGCTTATCATGTTCAACTGCAGCTCCCTGAGCAGCTTACTCTCACTCTACAATAGGAAACAGCAGAACAACCAAAGGGCCAAAACGCAGTTGGAAGCAGCAGAAAATAAAATATCGACAAAATACGCTGAACCTGTCCTCCCTTCCAAAATTTACAAACTAATGATGGGGCATCGTCTAAGATCCAACACACAACAATTATGAAAAGCATCAGCATTTATTAACTGGCCTGATGACCTCACCTGCAGTTCTAAACACCCACAACAATCCAGGAAGAATTACTGAAATGCTATTACTCAGGCGCTTAAAAAAAAAAAAAAAAATCAGTACAGATTTTACAGTGGCACAAAATATATAAATACTTCTATTTCTGAACTTCACTACAGAACTTTACTACTACTACTACTACGACCACCATCACCACAACCAACAGGGCAGAAAAGCCCATAAAGAAGCACACAGTTAAAAAAAGAACTAAGAGTAAATCAACTTTGGACATAATTAATTTAAATCGTAATTGTTACCTAGAAATTGCATGTTAAAAGAATATTTTATCATTTTGTTTTTCTGACTTTTCAAAAGCAGTTTCATTTCAAGTTACTCAGAAACACCTTATGAAAGGTCACTAAGAAAAATAACCAGTGCAACTGTTATTGCTTAAACAACCAGACCACCTAAGAGGATGTCAGTATTTCAAGAACAGCTAAGAGCTGGAAAACCGAACACCTGTGAATCTTCCAGAATAGCAAGCATGTAGAGGAAATTCCTAAGTCTCAGTACTCAATTACAAGGTGTCTAAAGAAAGAGGTTTCGCCAATTTCTTAGCATTTCATATTGTAACTGTACAGATTCATTTGATGTTGGCAAACACTCAGCACTTTCACCTAGGCCAAATAAATCAGGCATCAAGAAATGGATGAGCACAAACATTTAAGCAGCCTGATACTGTGTAACCTGTCCAGTGTTATGAAGAACTGCCCTTCCCTAAAGATCATTCAGGAAGCAACTTAAGTTTTCTGGAAAACAATCCTTTGTTCAGCTGGCTTAACATGAGACAGCTTTCTCCTCTTTGCATAATTCTGTCTCATTCACTGATCTTCCAGTTGTTTGACACATCAAACAGCTGCTTCACAGACAGGAACTGCCTTCACCACACCACCCTAGCTCACCTTTAGACACTTTCTACAAAATCACAGTGCAGTGCAGGGTGACAGGGACCTCTGAAGATTCAGCCCTGATGCCTGAGCAGGGTCACCCAGAGCCAAGTGCCCAGGTCCACATCAAGACAGCTTCTGAATACCTCCAAGGACAGAGACTCCACCACCTCCCTGGGCAACCTGTGCCAATGCTTATCACCCTCACAGTGAAGAAGTTTCCAGATGTTCAGAGGGAACTGCCTGTGTTTCAGCCTGTGCCCATCACCTCTGTTCCTGTCACTGGGCACCACGTGAAAGACTCTGCCATTCCTCCCAGTTCTGTACCATCAGCAAACCTGCTGAGGCTACGCTCTGCCCCATCATTCAGTCCATTAACAAAGCCACTGAACAGTCTCGGACACAGCACTGACCCCTCAGGTTACTGGCCTTCAACCAGATTTTGTACCACTGATCATCCCTCTCTAGCCCAGCTGTTCAGTTTCCAATCTACCTCCCTGCCTGATTCCCAGACAAAGGACTACTTACCCTACTTTTGCTGCATGTTCAAAGCTTTTAAAACAGCTATTTAAATACAGATTTAATCACATTCACTTCTCAAAAACACAGATAATGAAACATGGAAAGCCTATTCTAAGACCTTTTATATCTGGAGGACATCTAGTAACATTTAATGTTATAAGATGATTTCAAAGTAGAAAGATGAAATCTGAGTTAGGCATACGACTTTTGATTTTTAAGACTGAAATGCTTTCAACATGCAAGACTTCAAATGAGACTTCTGGAAAGAATTAATAGACAAAAAATATGCAAGGCAATAAGCTCTGAAGAGCTGTGAAAACACAGTGTAAACAAAATCCAACGCTGGATAAAATTAATAGTCAATAAAAACTTGCAGTGGCATAGAGGTGTGCAAACACAGTAAAACCTAGTATATGTCTCCCTGTGCTCAAGCTCAATACATAGCATGTTGACTTCTATCATAATGCAGTTGGACAAGCTGCATAAAACAACACTTTTGCTTTATTTGGGAAGAGGGGAGAATGGAACCATTTTTTGTCAGGCCATATAATCTGGTTTATTTTTATCAGGTACTCTCAGATTCAGCAATTACACATAGAGAAATCTGCTTTAGGACAAGTATCTGTGTAATACTGTAAGTATTGAGATATGTACAGGATGAAAGAGACCTTACCTGTTTTGAACACACCAAGGAAGCCATAATACACAGATGTGGTGTTAAAAACAGTTTTAGTCTCATGATTAAAATCGCTAGGACACTGTACGCCAACAGCTGCAATGCATGGAATACCAGCTGAAAAGAAAAAAGAAACCACAAGACACAGAAGCGTATTTGCATACTTTTCATTTCTGCCTTAAACATACAACCTCATTTTCAGTATGGCTTAAATGATGAGCTCGTCTGAAAGAGTCCAAGTCAAAGTAAAGATATTCATATTTTCAATGGTGATAATGACTTTCTGTTATCTTTTATCTAAAGTGCATGTAATATGCTAAGGAATGGAGTAACAGCAAGGATAAACATTAACAATAAAAAAAAAAAGGAGCTAGAGAAATGGCTATCTATTTAAAAAATCCTTAGACATTAGCAGGCAATTATATATGCAAAATTTCTTGTATAACTTCCTTATAGATGTTAAGAGACCCTGCTTTTTAGTGCCCAAAATACCCAAGTATGGAATAAAAGAAGCAAATAAGATCACCCTTGATAATCACACAATCAGAGGCAGCTTGCTTTAGTATTCTAAAAAGCAGAGATGTCACTCACTACTCCTAACATTAATCTACGTTACTTGTCAAAGTGCTGTGCTAAATCAGAGGCAGTTTTGCAATCAGTGCTTTTATCTGATTGATTATCATAGAATCATTTAGGTCTGAAAAAACCTCTATGATCAAGTCCACTCATTAATCTAACACTGCTACATCTACATGTACTTAAATGCCTCCAGGGATGGTGATTTAATGCCTTCCCTGGGCAGCTGGTCCCACTGCCTGACAACGCTTTTGGGTGTTTTTCCTAATATCCAATCTAAACCTCCCCTAAGGCAACTTGAGGTTAAACCATGACAGACATCTACCAACTCTCTGGGCCACCTGATCCCAGTTTCACCACTCTCACTGTGGAAAGATTTCTTCCTTACAGCTAGTCTAAATCTACCCAACAGGCCCTGCTAAAAAGTTGTCCTTGTCTTTCTTATAGATCCACTTTAAGCAATGAAAGGCCCCAATAAGGTCTCCCTGCAGCCTTCTCTTCTCCAGGCTGAACAGCCCCAACTCTCTGCCTGTCTTCATAGGAGAGGTGCTCTATCCCTCTGTTTTTGTGGGCCTCCTCTGTACCTGCTCTAACAGGTCCGTGTTCTTCCTGTGCCGAGGGCTTCAGAGCAGGACACACTACATTGCTTTGCACAATTTTACTAAAAAGAACCATGTGTACTGTTATATTCATTATGGCATATCTCCAAACAGAATTTGAACATTATATGTCATGTGAAACCCTAGTAAAGGAACCAATCTCCTTCTCAGTCTCCATGTGGAAAATGGAAGGTCCAGCCTAATTTCAGTGTCTTTTTGAACAGCTACAGTAAAAGCCCAAGATTCCTCTCTTGCGCAGTCACCCCCATTAGCTAGTATATTCCTTTGTTCAACATTCCAGAGTTATTCTGGTGACATACCAGACCCAACTGAGATGAGGGAATTAATGATGCAAATACTTAGCTTCAAATAAACCACGTGTATCAGCATCAGCCCACTGCAACCTGCATTTCAATATGGAGTAGCTGCATTAACAGGAATAAAATTGTGCAGAAGAAGACTCTTACCTCACCATGGTTAAAACGTTCTTCTCTGAAAAAAATAACCCAAAACCCACCATTATTTATGTACTACAGAAGCACTGGTTTTATTTTAAAAGCATCTCTAATGGCATTACACAATGCAACTAATCCAGTAAGCATGAGTCAAGTGCCAGGAATTTTTTCACTCTCTATGCAAGCTTTGAAATAAATTGCAAATCAGTAACTATCTTCCTCAATCCCTGTATCTATTTCGAAAACTTGAGTACTGATTTTAGCAGGTTTTTTTAATTACTTCCATGAGATGAAACTCAGGTATCTTTATAACCTGGAAGAAAATAATTAGGAAAAAAGAACTTGCTTTCACTATTTATAGCAAAAAAAGCAAAAAGGCACATAAATAAATACTGGTTTAGGAACAGAGCAGCAAATAAATCATTAAATACAAAGTCAAGGCATAAATGGGTTAAGATGTCTAAAACAGGTTTAGCAGCTAACCTTAGTTTTATTTCTAATATAAAAATACCATTTATAGCACATCCATTCAGTTACTGAACTGCACATAACCAACCTTTCAAAAAGGACCAACTTATTGTAGAATTCTGAATCATGTAGCATATAGCAAATCAAATGAACTTCCAGCAGAAAATTCTGTTTTACATTAAAAAAGAAGACTATACTTACTTTTCATATCGGCCTGTGTGAGACAAGGACCACAGAATGTATTTAATTGCCTGAAGAAAACAAGAGACAACAAAAAGTATGAACAAACTTTCAAAAACATTTTGAAACATTTTTAACATTTGCTAAATTAGACTACACCTGGGTAATCTCTTTTTGAGATAATGCAAAGACAAAAGACATGCAATGTTTTAGCTAAAACTTCTTTTAGAGGATGTTTAATTAGCTAGGCAGTTAGCAGTTATCCCATCTGTTCTTGTGCAAACTGTAAGTTGTTTTTATACAAATTATACATAATCAAATTTACAAAAACAGTTATAAACTCCAGATTTAGTATTCATCAGCTAAATAAGAGAAATTTTTTTTGGCGCTTAACATCAAAGCAAGTTTTATCACTGACTCAGGGCTGGACCTTTGCAAAAATCTTTGTAAAAAGAATACAGAATTTTAAATACGTTTTTGAAAACCTGTATTTTTTCTAATCTGTATTGGGTTTATGTACCAAGGTTTCAGTAGCAGGGGCAATGCAGGGGTGGCTTCTGTGGGAACAGACTCGGGCCTGGCCCCATGTCAGAGAGAGCCAGTTCCAGACATCTTCAAACAAGATGTAACACTGGCCAAAGCTGAACTCATCAGCAACACAGGCGAGGCCTCTATTGATAACATGTTTACAAAAAGGTAACTCTGCAGCAGTTTAAGAGAGAGCAGCGAGAAAAATGGGAATGAAACAAACCTGAAGTCACCCAGGTCAGTGAAGAAGCGGGAAGAGGTGCTCCATGATAACCATGAGACTGCAGCTTTTGGAGAATACCACTGTGATGTAAGGGGTTTTTTTCCCCTGGAGCCCCGTGAAGGATTACGGTGGACCAGATAAGATATTCACCTGCAGCCTGTGAAGGACCCTATGCCAGAGCAGGTGCACATGCCTTGAAGGATGCTGCAACCCACAGAGAGCCCGCAAAGAAAAAAGCTCCTGGCAGGAACTGCAGCTTATGGACAAGAGCCCACAAAGGAGCACATTTTCTGGCAGGAGCTGTGGAGGACCATTGCTGGAGCAGTCTGTTTCTGAAGAACTGTACTCCATGGAAAGGACCTATCCTGACCCAGTTCTTGAACTGCAGCCTATGGAAGGGACCCATTGAGCCTAGGGATGAGGGGAAGATGGTTTTAGTTTTGAGTTTGCTTCTTGAAGTCCTTCTCTATTTTTAATTTACAAAAAATTAAATTGAACTTCCTCAATTCAAGTCTGTTTTGCTCATGACAGTGAACCAGAGAGTGAGCCCCCTGTACGTATCTTAACCTATGAGATTTTTCTACTCTTCTTTCCCCATCATACTGAGGGTAGGGAATGGGAGCATGGCTTGGCAGGCACCTGGCAGTCAGCAAAGGTTGACCCACCACACCAATTTCTTCCCATCTCAAATAAATACATAAATAAATAAATAAATAGCAATCCCTTCAAAAAAACTGCAATGCGAATTCAAGGTAAAGGTGACTCACTAAATCAATCACTTACCCTTTTGATGATTACCCCAAAAACCACCAGAACAACTGGTAATAGCAGAGTCTTTGTGTATCTTACTGGAGTCTAAAATGGAAATCAACTTCATTAATTGCTTTCCTTCATCTATAATTATTCCAACCACCATTTTAAAGAAAATAATATAAGGAGCTCTTCCTGAAGTAAAATGTAAATGTAAACTCCACCCAGCGATCATACTAAAGACATAATACTAGGGTCATCAGTAAATTATTTCCAGTTCTTTGGCAAGCCATCCAAAGATGAGAAATAGATTGTATCTCACCTGAATGTGAGTACTATGGGATGACTAACCTATAAACATTCTAAATGCATATCTAGATACTGATAAACTAAAACAAGTCTATTAATGCCACATTATGAAGCTTCAATGCTGTTCAGTAGTCTAAACCTACTACATAAGGCCTTTGCAGCTCTCAGTACATTTTCCATATGCTCACAACCAGGTACTGAGAGGCCCATAAAATCTTGTTTGCAGAACTGTAACCTTTCATTTATTCCTGAGGAAGCACTTCTTTCATTCAATCAAGCACATTTCTTAGATCCAAAATCAAAACACTGCTTTGGTTTAAGTTCATTTAAATGCAATAAGCCCAGTTAAATTTAGCTTTAGTTCATTAATTTCTCTTTTCAAAAGTATGCACTTGAACTTACAATGGCAGAAGGAGGTGTGGTTCTCAAATGTTTTAAGTTACAAATGAAGATAAAGCAAGAAGTTCCCTCTTCCACGATCACATATTTTGACCAAATTACCTCTTTTTCCATGAAGTCAAACTCAGCAGCACAGGTATACATTAATGTATCAAAGTCCTTGTAGCCAATAAACTTAGATTTCAATATATTTCCTATATGAGCCTGGTAGGATATACAGGAAAGAAATACCAAACTGTAGTAAGCAAAAACTGTCCTGTTTTCCACAACAAAATAGTATAAATATGAGAAATTAAATTGTATGAGAAATATTTTTAATTAGAGCAGAAGTTCATATCACTTACAATATTGTTACAGGAACACCAAAAATCTACTTCCCGTATATTAAATAATATCTTTGAGTCTAACACAGATTAGACAATGTTAAATAAAAAGCAGAAAACAGCAGAAAAAAGGGTGTTACCACTGTGATTTGATTCAACATGAGAATAATTTTGCATGGTCATATTTTAAGATGTGAGCTTCCTATCTTTTACCCCTTGATACACACCTGCAGACAGGTTTTTAACAATATAATAAAGGGGCTGAATGAAGTACAGCAAATGCTGTACTTGTTACAACAAGCATTTCAAAACTGTCCTACAAATTAGCTTCAGAGAAGAGTGAACTGACAAACTGAGTAAATAAAGAAAATGTGTAGGTAGAAGATCCCCAAGACAAACAAAGCCCTATAAATCTACATTTTAAAACACACATAGAGCATTCACTAAGACAAAAGTATTTGTGTTATCACGAATTTTGGTAATAACATCTCAAAGTGGTAATACATAATGAAAGAAAAAGCAAATATACAAGCTCTCTCCCACTTCTGCAAAACAAATACTGGAAATTCAGGAAAGTATATCAGTAAGATATCAAAATCAAATATGAAGAGTTATATAATTTTTGAAAGACACCAACCAGATACTCTGATAAGAGAACTTACATCATCAGCTATTCCAAACACAAGAGAAGTCAGGTATTTCAAGGTGACTGTCCCAAATAACCAGGCACATCCTTCAATGACCTTGAAAAATACATTTAGAATGAAATGAGTATGTCTTTAACTTTTACAAATTTTTTTAAAAGGCTTCTTAAATTTAGCTACTACTTACAAACTCTCCTATGTTACAGCTGAAATAATTTGGTGCAACTGATTTACACTACAGCTGTACCACTGCATACAATATTGTAGCAGAGGGGGTACCAAAGTTAACTTTAAACAGGGGCAGCCTCACTGTCAGTTCCATCTGTTCTGCACAGATGTAGGGATTGTTTTTGGACAAGAGCTGCTCTACATTATCAGGTTGTGCTACCCTGGTAATTCAAATCTTCAGAGGAATTTGCTGATTTATAGCACCGTCTCAAGATAATCTGAGATTAAAACTTGATGGAAATATAAAGAAAGTATATACAGTTACTACTTTTAGTTACGTATCAAGTTTATTCCTGTACCAGGAAGGTTAAATTCTTGGCAGTGTAGCTTAATCTAGCTAATTCTTTATAAAACTGGATCAGCTGAATAGGACAACCTGTCTCAGTATCTTTTATTTGGGACTCACAGCAGATGCTTTCAGAGAGAATGCAACAAAATACAAACTGATCTTTGCCCTAATGTAACCAGGGTTTTTATGTGACGATGGGCTACATTCAGTCATGTCATTTAATGGCTGCTAAGAAACCTAAATACCTAGGAGGTATCCTAATCCTTTACTGAATGCCTCTGGTTTTTTTGCTTCCACAGTAACTTTTTTATCCCTTACCAGCTTACTGCTGCTAGCGTTAAGGGGCACTAAAAAAACTGTAATTATATCCTACTTTTATCCACTGGCTTTGTAATATTTCCCTTTATTTTACAAGATGTAGAATTCTACCATATTTTAAAATCTCAGCTATTTGGTAAATCTACATTAATAATTATCTTCATACTCTACTTAATGGTAGTAGATTTTGGGGGGGAGGCATTCTAGCTTTTGAATTGATTTTTTTAAAAATAACACACATTGAGACTACATGCAGTATTTACAATGTTACGTATGAATTTACAAAATTTAAAAAAAAAAATTCTGCTTTCTCTACAGGTCCTTCTCCATGATTGCCATCATGTATTTTCCTTTTAGGTACCTCCTCAGTAGTGAATTGATGTGTTCAGAGAACTTTCCTTAAGAATAATGCGATTTCTCTGCTGAATGGTAAGACCTTATTTAGGATCAATTATTTTATAGATGCTTTTAGGGTTGTGGTGGTCTTTTGAAAATTTACCATTTAATCCCACCCTTTGTTTCTGACCTTCTAACATTCACACCTTATCTCGTGGAGTTTAATTTTTTTTATAGTTCCAGTTAGATAGCTTCTCCAAAGAGTTCCTGAAATTTATGTACATTACATTCACCCACACATCCTTATCTACATCCTTCAGAGAAGTCAAACACTTTTTTGAGGCATGACTTCCTTCCACAGAGGCTGCATTGGATGTCTCCCATTATGTTGCACATACATACAGCTTAACAAATTCCTCATTGTACATGTTTTTATTCTTTTGCAAAAACCAGATTTATTAGTCTGCTGTTCCACAAATGCCTTGGATCTCTATTTCAGAAAACTGATGTGAGATTTGCCTACACTCTGATTTTCCCTGGTACCACAGCCAGGCATGTATACATGCACTGCAGTTTGCTATAAATATTTTAATTCTTTCCTATTCTAATGCCTTTATAATAACTGTATGAATTTCATCCAGTTCTGCTAACAGCTTACCCTTCATTTAATAAGAATGCCTGTTTTAAGTCAGGCATAGTCTTGGTATGCTCCCATGTAATACGTTTTTACATATTAACATTATGTCTTAAGCAGCAAGTCGCTTCTCATATTTTCTACAGTGTTGTTTTTTATTTGTAATAGTTTTGGGAGTGTTCTCCCTGTATGGACATGACTTCGACTACCCTCAAAACTCACCCACACACCCTACAGTGTTTTACTCCGACTTGCTTCCCTATGGAATTTTAAGCTGTTTGCTGTTGTCATAAAAATATCCTTAAAAAATTATATAGGACACATTTTAGTGAATATACTAATGCAGTATCAATCTCCATTTCTGCAAGCACTGTTAGCCTTTTACCTACCTTTTCTAAATTGACCTTTACTTTAAAAGGATTTCCATACAGATCTTAGGTTTTGTAAACATGTAAAGTTGACAATTTAGAATTAAACGTGTTGCCATTTAAAGGCTATTTCAGCTTTCTGATATAAATGTATGTTTATGCCCTCTTTATTTCTTTAGGAATTTAAGGTTAATTGCTGAGAACATTGACAATTTATTAAAGACAGTAGTTCAGCTATATTCCTTGATTTTCAGTGATTAGAAACTAAACCAGAAGTTATTTCTGTACCTGACTGAAAAAAAAAAAAGGTCATAGTTTTTCTCTGAAATTCAAAATATATGGAATTCCTTACCCATACATAGACTTCTCTTTTGCGCCTTTTCAAGACTTTTGGACTCCATTCAAGAATTCCCTAATAAAAAAATGAATGCACATTTTCAGGTAATAACAACAAGCTATTCTAGCATCCTGAATGAGAGGTTTTTCCTTTTGGTAAGCCTATTGCATCACACAGTTATTTATTAAAAAATCTTCCATAGCTAATACAACCTGAGATACAAACAAATATATACTAATATGATTTCACCCTGCACTGGCAAAACTTGCCAACATAAAATCTCTTCCTGCAGTTCGAGTACAATTAATGGAAGACTACTTTTCTCCTGAACAAGTAAGGGGATTCTGTATTATTCAGTTCTAAGCTTCTTTAAATCAAAGCCAATGAGAAACTGAATCCTGTCTGCTTCTGTGAATGACAAGAGACTAAAACAATAAATAAATTACTGGCAGCATAATACAAACAATTTTCAAGTAAGGCAACAGAGCATGGAGGGTGGCAGGAGTCACTTCTTTCTGTTTCACAGTATGTTAATTTTATGACACAAGGAAGACCCATTCTAGGCTAATTTGACGAACAACGTAATTAAAAGCTTCCAGAAATCCAGTCCATATGAGAGACTGAGGCCAATATAAGCATCCAAATAACACACAAACAACAAATACTTTTTTCAAAGCAGAAAATAAGCAAGGAACTCAACAGGTTGAGAACTCAACTCAATTTGTACTTAATATATAATTTAAAAAGCTGCTACAAGAAAGTAGAAAGGATTTATAACAAGCAAACTATACTACAGCAAATATGCAGCCAAGGCAGTTTATTGTTAGCATAAATGAGAAATTACCACACTCCTGCAATGGACAAAAGATAAACAAACAAACAAAGAGACAAAAAGAATCAGAAATTAAGATGATTTACAGTAAGCTAAATAGGATCTGCTCACAACACCTTATCTCCTATTTCTTATGTACATAAATCCCTTATGAGGAACTATATGAAACTGAAAGAGGTTGTGGGTTTTTTTCCTATTTAAGGAAAAATTAAGATAATGAATGATGAGATGATGAATGTTCAGTGAATAATTTCACTTAAATCGCAGTATGATGCAGCAGTTTCAAACGCTCTTAAACGGCTATTACATATGGCTTAGTCATTTGTTCTGTACTAGAGGATTCACTACAATAAGAAGCGTTTAAATGAAGCTCCTCCTTGCTCATGTTCTTGTTTTACAGTTACTCTGGTCAAAATTACATACATGGTAAATTTTATATTTTTATAAAAAGAAGGGAGCTATAAAAGCAGAAGAGCTGAGTCTTAACTGAATTTCTCTTACCAAGAGGTTTTGGTGTAAATTCATGATTTCTTGAATTAGTATTTACCCTTTCACCAGATATCATGATGGTCTAATTCTGTTTCTCACATTAAAGGTTTCTCATCTGCCTGGTAATGCAGCAGTATTTTACATCAATACATATATAACAGTATTGCAGTCTTAACATGTCCTTTGATTCTTCTTAAGCAACTTACCGAGATAACTACTAAAGATGCAGCGTAATATGATGTCAGTAACATTGAATTACCGAACATCAGAATAAAACACACCAGAAGAGATACCTGAAAGAAGAAAATAAAAATAATTCCATTTAAAATAGTAAACGTAAGAATTACCTAATGTGTTAACAGCTTTAAATTTAAAAATACCTGCTTTACAGGCAAGTGCAAGACTGATACTCACACTTGCAAATTTGATCTAAAAACACTGATTGTAAGGACTTAATGGCAGCAGGTAGCCAAGTGTAGATCATTGTTTTAATTTATTTTTTTAAAGTACTTAAGAACAAATGCTGGTCATATGATGAATTTATGTGATACAATAGCTACATTTCTGAAGTTATTTCTAACATATTAATTTTTTTCCAAATTACTGTATGAGTTCTCCATCCTGTTTGTTACCTCTTAGATTTCAGGACAAACATAAAAATGTTGAATAGAATGTTTGATGTCTTCTTTCCTCCTAACTGACAAACATACACTTAAATACCATCATCATCAAAGTCAAGGAAGCAGAACTCTGACTATTTGATCATATGCACCTAATTATGTGAGTTGTAAAGTCAAAGACTGAAACTTTTATCCACCATCCTGATCTACTGGGCTCTCTTTTTTAACAAAACGCAATCTGAATTGCATTTTCCAACTTGGAGGGCAAAAAACAATAAGCAAGCTCTGTCTTCTTTTATACACAGGAATAAGGAAAAATAACATAGTAATTTACAGACTTTTCTACTCCCCTCTTCATATACTTAAGACTTTCATTTTCCACAGAAGGAGGAGGGTAGGGGGGAGACAAAAATTGAAAACACCACAAAACAGACTGGCAGTTTACCCAGACTCACTAAGCTGTCTCTGTAATATAACATGACTGTTTATCTATCTGAAAATAGGCTATTTATGGCACTTCAGTACCAAAATTATGATATAGCTATTGACATAAGCCACAAAGCCTAAGTATGTCATCCTGCTTCTGTCAAAATCTACCGAACAAATCTGCTTATTTTGTCCCTGGTTTATACGAGAAATGAGTTGCACAGAACTTACTACTGCCTTTAGTTTATCATTTACAGTATTTAAAAAAATGTTTTAAAACATATGAAATATAATTTAGTTTCTTTTCCGGGAAAATATTCTCTTTTCACCCACTGAGTTAGCATTGCACAATTTTAGCGAAAAAAAAATTTTTTTAAACACAATCACATTTCTTAAAAAAACTTGTCTACATCTTCCTTTATATTTAAAACTGTAATCTCACTTCAAAGAGCAAAACTTGATCATTATCTCAACTTTAAAAATTAAAATCAGCTATTGTGCAGAAACTCACACATCTTATCATCAACTCCTTTCTTTCTTGGCTTTCTCACCCAGTTTTGAAAAAAAAAAAGAAAAATTGGTCTTTGGCTTAATAGTTTATTTTCTTGTCCTCCTTTCTAGATATCTCTCCAAATAGTTAAACCATACTTTCCATGGTCAAGACCTCAGTAGTTTTCAAAACCCAATTTTAGTTCCAATCCAGACCCCTCCCTCCCTTACTACTGCATGTTTTCAACCTTTGTGCAACTAAGGAAAACACTTCAGGCAAATGGTCTCTTTTCATGCTTTGACTAGTCCGAGAGGATTTAAGGTTTTTTAAAAAAGCATTACCATATGAGCAGATAGTATCTTCTGTAATTTGCTGGAGTCAATATAACCCATAATACACACCGCAAATAACGAAGCTATCTAAAATCTTTTTTTTCAAAAAAAGAGATTATTCAAACAATCATTAACTTTTATTGCTATTTTTTGGTAAGTACTTAGGCATTTCATAATGACTTCTTTCAAAAATCCTATTGTGGTGCTCTGAATAAGAATTATCAAACATAGTTGAATATTTAAGAAATAAGTATTCAATTTTATAAAAATGCAAGTCACCAAAATGCAGCACTAACACATTACCTTCCACCTTTAAATTTAAAACAAAATTTAAAAAAAAATCAAACACAAAAGATCCCAAACCAAACAAAAAACCAAAACAAATAAACCAAACCAAAACAAAAAAAAAACCCCCAACAAACAAAAAAACCCAAACCAACCAAAACCAAAAAACCCAAAATGTATCAGTCAAAACCACAAAAGAATTACTCATTAATTTTAAGTTTTCAGCAAAGTATGGAAACATCCACAATTTGCTGCTGAGGAAAATAAGACTTGTTGACTTATTGATTAGACAGCCTGTTACAAGTCACATGGGAAATTAATGAAGTTGTGAAGTGAACCCGTAATTTCAAATTTCAGGTTCAGCATCTTAAACAGGTTATAGTGACAATTTTCTTTCAATATTTTACAGAATTTATTGGTTTCCTCTTACGCAGTTAGAAAACTTGCATAGCACAGCTTATATTGATTGTTTAAAGCTATCAATTCAAACCAAGCAACATCTGCTTCAAGTAAGGCAAACAAGTGAAAAGGTCTGGAGACACAGATGAATTTCAGTCAACAGGCTACATACCAACCAATTGAAATTCAGTTCGTTTCAATCAAACACTAAGAAAGTTGCTGTATGACAGCATCCTACTGTTCCCATTAGCATTCACTAATTTCAATGGTTACTAAAGTTACCTCAACTACCCAAAATCTCAGATTACACCACTACTCACAGACTCATCAAAATTAAACATGAAATCATGCAAAATCATGCCAGATACTACATGCCATGCAAACACTGGTACATTTAAAACTTTAGAACAGCCTTAAGAGATTCAAGATCAATGCCTTTTTTAATTTTTGTACTCCAAAACACGAAGTTTTTTCTTGTCCTAATATACTGATCTCAGGCTGAAGGCTGCTTTTATGGGAAAAGTAAATTGTTTTAATCCTGGAGACAGAATGCTAAGTGGTGTAAACGGTCAACTTTTAAACTCAAGACTAGAAAAATAGTGATGTGATAAATGGTGAGAATCTTTCCTGAGAGCAAGAGTGAAATCTGGCTAAAAGGAAAGCGCTGGTATAGTTGTGAATTCAATGGCTGTCTATACAAAGCAGTCCATTTGTCCAGATTAGACAAAGAGGCTATTTACAGGTAAATATAGGCTTACCTGAGTTAGAAGAACAAACTGAGCAAACTGCCAGGGAAGCATGAAAAAGACATTAGAAACACACAGTGCAATCAAGCTTCCTGTATTAATACTCGGAATCCTTGGGAAAAAGAGACAGAATAGGCATCAGTAAGTACAATTACACAGGTATTTACATATAACTGAAAAGCACAATAGAAAATGCAATAAAAACAGTTACCTTGGAAAATAACTAGCAATATTGATCAACTACAAATAATACTGCTCAAGTAAATTTAATATCCTTTTTTTCTTGAGTTTCCATGACAACAGCTCTGATGCTTAATGTTTCTTAACTATTTGATGAGTCACTGATTACCAAACAAGTCTTCTCCTGGCAGTATGTAGTAGAGCAGGCCAAAGTGTGTCATTTGCAAGTGCTTCACCTTCTTGTGACAACTCTACAGTCAGGTCACAACCATTTCCATTTCAGCTGAAATCCCAACTATTTGAGAATGGTCTGCATTTGAAAGTGATTTAACTCCTCTCCCTCACATTTCTTCCATATTTACTTTCCGCAACTTTCTGCTAGCAATCCTGATTGATGTTTCAGGGAAGGAGACAATGACAAACTCATCTGTAACTGAAACCCCAGTCTATTCTCCATGTCCTGAAATAAGCGCTATTTAAAATATTTAATCCTGTGTTGCTTCAAGTTCAATTCAGAAACACATCACGTTTCAAATTTCACTAAATTCTAGAGAGCACATATGTTTTCCTCATACAGAAACCACGAATTAGTGACAAGCATGAAATATTTTTGCTTAAAACATCAATAACTACAAATTGGTATGACCTAATAAAGGAAAATTTGTGGTTATAAATACTAAATTCAGCTAAATCATAAATACATTGTAAATCTGATGCAATGGAGTTGGTGCAGAAACCCTAAAGTATGAATGGTCATGCTTATTTTCCAAGGCAGAGGCAAGACAGTAACGTAATCATGTTGCAAGCCAGAAACAATCATGGAAAAGCAGGGCTAATGAACTCAAGAGCATCCCTGCATTAATGTACTTAGACTGCTCTAAATCACTGAACTAGTTAAATAGACTAGTTAATGAGTCATAGAAAACTGCAAGAACACACTAGTTTATGGGTGCCTATAGCATCCTCTGTTGCAAAGCATAGCCTTACTCTACGTGCAGCCAACATACCACTCTCCAAGAGGGACAAAACCAATTGATGAAGTATCAGCTTGTTTCTCATGGGAAGGAAGGGACATCAACCAAAAATTCTGATTTTTACTTTAGATACATATTTGCCAACAATAATTCTGATTTTTATGTTAATCGTGTCTTCAAGTTGCAAAGTTTTTCCTTTTATTAAGTGAGTAATATGACTGCAGTTCTACTGGTGCAGCGTCTGCAATGTAACAGCCACAGGAAAGTTTCTCTGTCAATGATACCATTGTTACAGCACACGGAGACATTAAAATAAATATTTAAATAAAGACACTTAAATAAGTGTCCTGTGACATTCAACTTTTTTTAAGCATTGTAAAGACCCAAGTATAAACTGAGAGGTACCTGAGAATATAGGTCAAAAGCAACATCTGCATCACAAGGAATGGGTACGAGAAACTTTCACGAAGAGGTGGAGTCCACATAACACGAGTGCACTAAAAATAAGAACTGGGTTAGATGGTAACATTCACTGATAAATTTCCATAAAGCCATGCATTTGTATTTTAAAATGAATGACTACAGATACTCCAATAAAGCAAAAACCAAGCTACACAAGTTTTTAGTCAGAAAGGTAAAAATCCAAGCCAGGAAACGGAAAAGAGGAAGGAAAAGCAAACGGCTTCCATACTTGAGGCCTAATATGCACTGTTTAATTAAAATAGATCACTGCTTTTCCAAAATGAAATGTGGCAGCTAGACAACATCCAGGAAAAAAGCCGGACAACAGCTGCTTGTCCCTGGTTCTGCTGAAATTATCAACTCTTCCAGGTAAATCACTCTTAAATTCAGGCAGTGCCTTGCCACACTTGGAGACAGTGAGCGGGGAAATAATCTGAAGGATAAACCAATATACTCCTCATTATGCTAGAGCTCTCTATGTTATAAACACTTCACATTTCTATTAGCAACAGCATGTTAAGTATAAAATCTGAAGCTGCCCTCCAAAACAGGCCAGTACACTAAACTCATGAAATTAAGTTCACACAGACCCTATACTACTTATACATAACTTATGTGTCCCACTCTTTAACCCTGATAAAGCAAAGTGTAATACAGTGAAGTCAACTGAACAGGTTTTTTCATTAATTCCTTAATGAATGGGGTTCCTGACAAATAAATAAAGGGCCTCATAGCAGATGGCTCAGGTACAACTGTTGTCCCCAATGTTTATATCCAGCTCTTTATAAAAAGTGCTTGCACTGACCATAAAGAAGAACAAATACAACTTTATAGGACTACTTTGACATAAAAAAAATGGGTTCAAAGTGACTATCCATAGATTTGCTTTAAAAATTAGAAGCAGGTTCTTTATGACTACAGGAGAAAAATGTAACTCATCTTAGCATTGACCATAATGAATCGACGAAAAGCTTGTAGGATACTGTTGCCAGGATGCTCCTTCTTCTTTGCTTCCTAGAATCTTTAAACCATTTTTCAAAACATTGTTTTACCAAAGAAGTCACTATAATCAACATTATATAATTCCTTGCTTATTGTCTTGTTCTTTCCCAAACATGTTAAATTAATAGTGTAAAATAAAAGCAAAGTACAGAAACCCATCACATTAATCACAGTCCCTGATGTCTAGAGGCACTCTCTCTAGAAGCTCCACCAATTATCATTAAAATAAACCTTTCATAAATATATGTACTAATGTGCTGTCCTCAGCTGACTGCACAGATGTGATGAGTTAATTTTTTTTTAATAAGCAATAAATATAATCATGATTATTCTAAAGCAGTGTAGTCATTTTGAATATTTTTCAAGACTACAGCAACATTTGATTTACCAAATCTTATGACACTGGAGGAGATAAGACAGGAAAAAAATGACAAGCATTTACAACCATAAAAAGGAAGCATTACCTTAAAAGCGGATTGACTAACGTGGGCTATGCTACTTTTCTATATTTGGAATGTAATGCTAAACTCAATCATCTGTGGATGATTTATCAAGGCTGTAAACTCACTTTGCTGCAGGTAGAAATAGATCAGATTTTTCTAAGTTTGAAGTCATTAAAACACAGTAGCACAAGCACAGCACAAATAAAAACATACAGCTTTAGGGTCACTAGCTCAAAGCCAGAGAGCATTTTACAAACCACTTTTACACAGCATTAGAGCTGAGATACCAAGATTTGCAGATCAGGATTACTCGTGTAGCTCAGTCCTAGCCTTCCCAAATAGGAAAGGAAATTTTTAGCAGCTGGTCTAGCTCGACTGCACGCACTGCCGACCCACACGAGATGATCTGCACATAATCAGAGGCGTATCGAAGAGCTGGGTATTTCTTACACACGGGCACACCCACAGCATGGGATTCAACAGAGCACCTGCTGAGGAGAGACCACCCCTGTGCCTGGAACTACATGTACTACCATAACTATATACACAACCATATCAAGTGAGTCTGAGTTATTTCATGCAGCTACAGTCCAAACACAAAGTGCCAGCTGGGACCCAACACTGCACCTCTGCAAGTAATTCCTACTGTTCTCCAGAAATCCATACAGCTGAGCCTGAGTCAGGGTTGCCTTACCTCAGCTCTACCTAAACCCAGACTTCATCTGTGTAGAGCTATGCAGATCTGATTTCATACCATTCTCCAAAATACATTATCTGTGCTTTTTCCCTAAGTCAAGTCATTCACAGAGAGAGAGAAGCTCTCCTACAGTCTCCTATGGATAGAACTGCTTGTACCACAGTGAAATAAATGTTCATTCTCATCATTGCTCCCACTACCTGGGAGTTTTCAACATGTTTCCTTCTGAAGTTACACTTGCCACCTTCACAGACCCAGCAAAAGAGTGCCTATTCTATCAGTATTCCCTAGCAAAGGATAAAACATCATTTCACTTCAGGATGCCGTTAAGAATAGAAATCCACATAAAATGTTGTGTTTACACTTGCAGAACACAAAAGAAGTTTAGCAACTCTAATGGTTACCTAGTCTCAACCAGGCAGTTCAACATCCATGGGTGACAATGCTTTAAAATACTTAAATTCTTGAATGCTTAAATTCTTTAAATATCCTCCATGCATCCATGGGGAATATTTAAAGAAAAACATTTGAAATGAAACTTGAAAATAAAATAGCTATTCCATCACACAGATTTTTGTCTTATAAGAAAACTGTCAAAGCTTACTGTGAATGGAAGCATCTTTAATTCTGTTATGTACAACTTAATGTTCTTACTACTCAGCGTTCTCTATCAAGTTCAGCTCAGTAAAATAGGAAAACAAAACATAAATTCAACCCCAAACTAAATTATACGTAATTAATTTCCATTTAGAAGACCATTAAAAATTTCCATTCGTAAAATGAACACTAAGAAAAAAATTCAAAAAACCCACCAAAACTGCCCAAGGGAATCAGAATAAAAGCTATGAATTTTCTTCCAAAATACGAAACAATGACATGAACAGCATTAACTGGGAAAACCAGGAGAGATATTCTAAATGACAGTTTCTTTTTTTTTTTTTCCTGCAATGCAGCTGACTTAAGTTTAGCACTGGAAACCTTTATATACATACACTATTTCTAAATTCTGTGTATCCTGGGTACAGTATATCAGTAACACAGAGGTTTCTTTGCACTTTTCTTTGTATTGATGAATTTCCAGTAAAATATATAGCAATTTAAAGAACCTTCTGAAGCTTACTCATATGGTACATGAAGCCCAGTTATGTGTGGAATGGGCATGAAAATAGAGTATTCTGATGTTTTGAAACTTGAAGGCGTTGTGCTACTAAGTTTCAATCTCAGGACCAATTTACAATATATTACCTGCTGATTTTTTATTTTAAGCACTGAACTGACAAAAGACTGTGCTATGCATTTTCCAGTCATAGTCTATTTAGCTTTCAATTGTGTCTTATTCATTAATTTTATTTGAATTTAAGTTATTTAAATTCAATCTCAAATAAATATGCAACATCACTACATTTAATGAAATAAGAATTAGCTTAAACTTCAACAATAATTTTAAAAAAAGGGGTGGTGGGGGAGGGAGACCTACCTCTCCATGATTGAAAAAGAAACACAACACAGTAACAAGGCCTCCTAGATGACTCCCACTGTGAAAAGAAGAAAAATAGGTACAACAGAATCTTATAATGGTCAATGTTGCTTAAAAAATGTGAAGCAGCACTTGTGTACAGCTAAGTTTATTGGGGGGAAGGGAAGAATGCTTTCAAGTACCAAAGGAAGGCAATCAACTGAGTACATACAATATTAAAATACTAGTTAGTCAGACAGTGTTTATTTCAGAGCAAACCAGTTCTTCATACATCAACTCTTTTCTGCAGAACACCAATTTTAATGTTAATAACTTGGAAAACAGTTATTCCACTGCTCATAAATTTTGGTTTAGATCATTACATCTGGTGCTTTTAAAAACCAGGTGATATAAATGCAGTACTTCTTCCCTAAGATGTAGAGCAGTAAATTTCAGAATCTGCATGCTCAGTCACCCTAACAGAAAATTTTGGTCTCAATCTAAAGATTAATTTTGGGTAATCAAATCAAGCACATTCAAAAAAACACACTTTAAAATTAACTCATTATATGGTGAATGCAAGATGCAATTTAATTTTTATGTGAAATACTGTGATGTTAACATGAGGAAGCTTTTTAAGCCCTTGACTTAAGGATTTTTTCCATTTCCAAACCAATCAAATTCACCAATTGAATAAACAGCAAAACTAAACCCAAAGACATTACTTAGATTTATTCCATTTCAAAAGAGCAATACATTTGTTTGAACAGATTTGTAATTACTCAAGTTATATGATACAAAGCAAAGAACATTTTTGTGCCCTCAAGTTCACTACTACTCTGAATGACAGATTATGCCATTTTTGCTACTAAACAAAAGCAGCAGCCAGTTGTTAAGATTCTTAAAAAAAACCAAAAACAAACCAACCAACCAAAAAAAAAAAATCAACCACACACAAAAAAAAAAGTCAACCAAAAAAACCCCCTTCAAATCCCCTCAGATCCTTCACTCATCACTAATATACAAGTCAAACAGAACCAGTAGGTTCTGGGTACAAAATCTGAGGATTAAAGATACCAACTGAGTGGTAAAACAATCTCCAGGAATTGTGCACTCTTGCACGTAAAACTCAACCTTACATCCTATGAATTCCAAAAGCTTCAACACTAATATGAAAAATGAGAAAAAGAATGTGCTTAACATTAAAAATGTTATCCCTAGAAACAAAACAAAAATTCGCAAAAAACCATGCCAAACCAGAAACAAAACTCAAGGTCTGTGCTTTCTAAAGAAAGTACTGAGAAATAAAGAGCTCAGTGATTTTTCCAATGACATTCATATATAAAATGTGAATTTCTGTATAACTCCCTTAAGAGAAATACTACAAGTTAATGACACAAATATTCAAAGTTTACCTATTTCCTCAAAACATGCACTAGGCAACTTCCTCTTTCTACTGACAGTATCTGCCCTGGGCTACTCCTCATTTGAACTAGCAGCACATGCTTCAGAGACAGAAAGAAAGAAAAAAACCCATGACAATGAAGCCAGAAAATGAATGAGGGGGGAAAACCAATCACATCTCTCAGAGGAAAATATTGCTGCCTTTGACTTTTTGGCAAAACCAACACATGAAAACAGACGTAAACAGAAAATGTATTTCCACTTCTGTTTTTCTGCTGAATGTAGAATCTATTTTTGTATGAAAATGTATTACAGTTCCTGAAATGTAAGGACAGATGCTGAAAACACAAATTTATAGAAAAAGGGAAGCGCATACAATTTGTCCAAAAGAATGCATTATGTCAAAAAATATGTTGCCTTCTCAGTTAAAATGGAAATACATGCAAATACGACTTGAGGCAAAGCACTGGGAAAACCCCAATCTTGGTTAAAAGTACACTGTCATTCAACTTGTGTTTAAAAATGAGTTACAGTGATAATTTTTAGAGCAGAAATATGTCAAAAGCTGTTTAAAACACATACAGCATCTAGTTTTATCCACAACCCGGTGGTATCAATGAGATACCACCTCACTGAAATTTTCCACAATTTTTTTCCAGCATCGTAATTTATTTGAGGCAAAAAGCTTCTCTATTTCAGTAATTTTTAGTGACAACATATATGTAAAAAAAAAGCACTACTGCTGTACAAACAGATAATCAATGTCCCATAAAAATATTTTTACATTCACTTTTTCAAATTTTGTCTAAAAACTGACAGCTAGTACCAACTAAAAAGCTCAGTCTCAACTGCCTTACCTGAGGTATGTACCGTATATGAAGAACAGTGACATCATGAATCCATTCAATAGAAAAATCACAGCAACATAAAAGGAAGCAGGGTCTCCCAACCCTAACAAAAACCAGTTAATATATGTTGTCAAATATAGAAGAAAGGCCATATTGGTTATAAAGCACCATGCAATCAGTATACTATCTTAATATATCTATATTATATATACACTATCAGTATAATATCTCAATTTATCTACAGAAAGAGACAATTAAAAAAACCAAGTAAATGTCATTAAGACTATTGCGAAGATTCAGTCAGAAGACCACAGCTTTGGAAAAAACCAGGAGGAGCAGGGGTAGACATAGCACTGGGGCAGTCAGTGACAGAATAAGCCAAGAGGGATGCATTAACTGCAGAGAAAAACCTGTGAGGTTTAGAAGGCAGAAGTACTACTAAGAATATTCTCTAGACTATGTTTTGACTTCACAGAGCTTTTTAGAACAGGTTTGTTAATCCTAGACTTTCACTTCCCATCTCTTGCAGGAGTAAATCCACCTTTAAACGTATCACACACAATGCTCTTTGCTTCCTTTGTTTCATTATAAGCCAAGATATTTTTCAGTAATGCACGTCTTCCAATTTATTCATTAACAGACACTTCTGCGCTCGCTCTTCTGCTGTTATTCTCTTTACCATTTCTTTAAATCCTCCTGGCTCTAATCATTTCAGCAATACAGCATAAAATGCCTTATTCATTAAAGTGAATGGCAGCAAAACTTCATAGTTTCATATGCAGAACTGATTATTCCCCATTGCTGAAAATAAAGCAAGACAGTTTTCTAAAGTAAGATGATGATATGCTCACCAAACACAGCAGTCTCAATAGCTGGTGGTTCTGTTGGTTTTGTTTTTATGAAAAACAGGAATGAAAGGTTGTATACTGTCTATTGTTTCTTACAAAATTAGAGAAAGTGAACCATTCAAGCTCTGAAGTTCTTACAGCCTTTGTGCAAAGGAAAAACACTAACCTGTCATCACACAAAGGCATTTTAAATGATAAAATGAAACAACTTCACAAACTATTATTCAGCTTGAACTGACTGTAGAACACCTTGAAAGCACTTCTTAGTAAGACACTTTTATTGTTTAATACTTACTTGACAAGCCAATATTTCAAATGTGGAAAAAAAACCCCAAAACCCGAAAAACAAAAAAGTAGCAGTGTCCTTGCTTTGGTGTCAAAATCAAAGTATAAGGTTGAAATTCTTATGCTTAATAGTAGGTCATGAGAAGATGATTCTTCTCAGCAGAATCACTAAGTAAGATTTCTCTAAAAAATCTCAAAAACGGAGGGGGGAAATCTTGAAATGTAGGAACTCGGAATGTATTTGGGATCCTTCGGAAGTTACACAAATTAATACATGTACAGTAGGCTTCCAATTACACTTATGACATCTTATTCTTTGTAACAATTCAACATTATGAAGGCTCAGATCATAACTGTGAAGTTTCAAAGTCCAGGATAGGAATTCAATCTAGGCAGGAGGAGTTATCTCATAAGCAAAACCCACATTTTCACCCTTGGTAACACAGGAGTATTTATTATTTCTGAAATACATAAAGCCACAATTGTATGCTTCCAAGGACAAACCATGATAAAACAGAATTTACCTTCACAGCTTTCAACAGGACTAAGCCCTTTTCCTCTATTTACAGTCCAACATGTCTTTGTTGGTACACCAAGGAAATCCATAATGGTGGTGTACATGCGGTACCAGCTGGCGAGGACCACCTAGGAAGAAAACAGGATTTGAAGTTTCTGCCCAGAGTAACCTCTCATGACAACTCGCCCTCATCCAGGATTATTTTCAAAGTCAGAATTTATCTCAGCAATTTAGCACTTTTGACCATAATTTCCTAAAGGCATCTAACAGACCAAGTATTCATTAATAGACTAAAATTATTCCTATTGATATTTAGATGCTTTTTAACAGAAATAATTTCATGCATCAAGCTGCAATACT
Organism: Corvus brachyrhynchos; assembly: GCF_000691975.1. Classification (NCBI taxonomy): domain Eukaryota; kingdom Metazoa; phylum Chordata; class Aves; order Passeriformes; family Corvidae; genus Corvus; species Corvus brachyrhynchos. The sequence continues at coordinate 7,747,304 of NW_008238330.1, read as the reverse complement.
CAGAAAAAAACCCCTACGTATTTCATCATCTGGAAGGTTCCTCATTTGAGTATTTTTGTTTGTCAGATATTAAAATCATAGATGTTGTTGACAGAGGACAGTTGACCAAATTGAAGCCATTAAAGTCAATTAATTTTTTTGCACCTGGCAAGAATATTAGAGGACCTAATCTTTAGGATTTTTACTCTGTTAAATTTTGATAGGTTAATTTTAAGCATGCATTACAAAGGGCTTCCAGATGCAATGTACAAGAGCATTTCCATTTTCCATGCAAAGGCTGTCATGTTCTTGTAACAACAGCTCAATTAAATCTCAACACCTGACACAGAAAACATCAGTACTTTACACGCAGAAAAAATGACAACTCATCTCACAGCAAAGTCATTAGTTAATAACATTACCAAGCTATTCTGTCAAGATATAACTGACTTTATAGAGTTCATAAATGAGTAATGTGGCCATTCCAGTTGAACTGCTTTGAAAGTTATAACCCAGGGGTTCCCAGAATGACAATATGTTTCACCACTGCAGTATTAGCTGTCTCTGCCCTGTGTCACAGAAAACATATATAAGAAAGATGATTCTTTCTTTTCGTTCCCCATACAATTAATAAAACTCTTATGTCACTTCTATCTTGAAGAAGGGCAAGAAGGAAAAACAGACAATGCGTTTGAGAATGTGATGGAGTAAATCCTCCTGGAAGCCACTTTCAAACATACAAAGGACGAAAAAGTGATTTGAAGCAATCAGCATGGATTTACAAAGGTGGAATCACAGCTGCCCAGCTTTATAACCTTCTGAGATGACTGTCTTGATAGATAAGGAGATAGCTGCAGATATTTTTTTAATCTGGTGCCAATCTGTTCTACTTCTTAAGACTAGATGATGGCACAAGGGAAGATCTTCAGCAAGTCTTCAGGATAAATACGGGAAGGAGTGACTGATCCTTGTGGTGCCACTTGGAGGGACCTCAAAAGGCAGGAGAAATGGGCCAACAAGAATCTTCCCAACAGGGAAATGCAAAGTCCTACACTGGGGACAAACACCACCGTGCACCAGTACAGTTGGAAGCTGACCACCTAGAAAGCAGTTTTGCAGAAAAGGATCTGTGAGTCCTGGTGGACAAATTGTACTAGAGCCAGCAACAAGCCCTTGATGCTAAAAAAGCCAAATATATCATCAGCTGTATGTCACCAGGACAAGAGAGGCAACTCTTCCCCTCTACTCAGCACTGCTAAGACTGTATCTGCAGTGCTGAATCCAGTTCTGGGCTGGCCAAGACAAGCAGAACATAGAATAAAAATGACTCAGATAGACTCTTTTAGGTTGACAAGAGAAGAGACAATTAGCACAAATTCAAATACAGGAAATTCCATTTATACACAGGAAAAAAACTTTCTTAATTTGGGAGCTGTCAAACACTGGAACAAGCTGCCCAGAGGTGGAGTATATTCAAAACGAAACTGGAGATGACCCTGAGTGACCTGCTCTACTTCACCCTGGTTCGAGCAGCGTTCAGACTAGACGACCTTCAGACAGCCCTTCCAACCTCAACTGTTCTGCGATTCTAAAATTCATTAATTGTTAACACCAAGGCTTCAATCATCATGGCTTCATCTGGGGCCTTCACACCCTCCCAATGTAAATCCTATATATTTAAAATATGACTACATCTTTCTAGACTAAGACTCCGTGCCTCAACATTGTGCTTTACAAAGTACAGTATCCTGAATTCCTGGAAGTGTTCTGAACATCTGTGCCCAGGCGCTTCTGGCAGTGCACGTGCGCATACATGAAGCAGACACCTGCCCCATCTCCAGACAGATATCAATAGGCCTGGAGAACCAAATCAGCATCTTTCCTCTTATCACCTGAATGTGCTTTGTTAGGGACATCTGTATAGCAAATTTGCATCACCAGCCCCGAAGCTGACATTACCCAAGCACATAAAGCATTCTTGCCGAACCAATGTTGTACCAAAAAAAAAATCCAATAATTAGTTTATCAACTTAACCTTTTTATGCCACAAGTGCCTGTGTCTGCTGCAAATTTTACAAGTGAATACTCCCTAAAAAGGTATCAGGTTAGGTAATTGAAGCAAAAAACCCCATTTTTTTGTCAAAAGCTACTTTACGTGACACAGTTAACATGGGCATAAAAATGGAAGCAAATCAGTAAGTGGTGCAAAATTGCTAGGTCAGTTGGAGCACAGTGATGTTTCTGGAAATTCTACTGTTCCGTATTAGATAAGGCAGTAAATGCAGAACCAGGAGAACAAAAGCCTAGCTTTCAGACCCAGGAGATCTCTGCGGACAAGGACAGTCCTTTGCTATAAAAGAACATGTAGAAAAGTCAAGCCCTTTTACTAGCTGCATTCAAGTGTGCACTTTAAAGCCAACTACGTGGATCTTTGCAACACTCCTCATTTCACCTCACATTTTCATTATCACCACCACACACAGAAATATAAACTGTTCCATAACAACAAACATCCAGAGAGCAAACTTTACACCTTATCTCTCCACCACAGAAACTAACACATTGTCTCTCTGCCATTCTGCATCAGAAATGAAAACACCACATTTACTAGAACAACCTGACTTATGGAGCAAATACTTGGAAAATCAACTTTATTGGGATCATAACATTGTACAGCTACAAGGACTACCTTGTTGCTTTCGATAGATTTTTTTACTGCTTATGTGTATAATTTACATAAATGATGCATTGATTGCTACAGACTTATTTTACTTTTTTTTCCTTTTTTTGAAGTTTTCAAGGCTAGTACTGGCTGTACATGCAAGGGAATTGTTTTATTTTTCTTAATTAAACATCCTGTTTAGCAATGGGATTTCCAGACTGGTTTTGATGAAATTAATTTTAAAATCTACTAAACAAACAAACATTTTATTAAAATTCAGCCTTAGTGCTACTAATGGGCTGAAACAGCTGGAAAGATCCCAAAATATCAAACAGGAAATGAAACACTTTCAGGAAGCATGGCTGGATACTGAGCATCAAAAGGAAACATTTTACTGCCAAGAAATAAATCCACAAGCATCTTCTCATCACCCAGCCCTATTATAATCAAAAGAAAATTCTATAAATTCAGACAACATATTTCAAATGTCAAGTTGCACCTACTGACGGTTTTATAAATACAGTTATGTGGAAACAGAAGTATTCAAGAAATACTTAAAAAAACCTCCAAAGAACTATTTATCTAGGAAGGCTAGACATTGAACAGTAAATGACTAAAAGGAGCAGAGAAGACTATTTGTCTGCTTTGCATGCCCACACAGGCACAGAAGAGATGAATGAATTCATACCTTATCACCAAGTTCTGAGAGTCAATATAATCCTAGAAAACTCTGAATGAACAGACAAGCCTACACATTTTGCACTGTAATCAACCTAGTGCTCTTACAGAATGTCAGCCAGTATACCTGACTGCTCTTGTTTTGATTTCATTATCTAATTTACTTAAGTCATCTTTCAGGACGATACTGATGAGTCTTTAAGTTCATTTGACCAGTTATCTCTGATATTTGAAAGTCAGACTCTAGCTGAAGTCAATAAATCTTTGTCAGCTAAAGGAAACAACTCTTTAGTATTCAAATTATGTTCATAATGTGGCATTTCTAGAACTGAATTGCAATCCCTTCGGAGTTAAAAAAAAATTCCAAGCAAACCCTAAACATGTGAGAGGGCAACAAAAAGTGCTCATCTATACAGCATTTAGTTCTAGAGCAAGGACTTAAGAAGCAAATGAAACCACTATGTGCAACTTGTACAAATACATGCACACCAAGAACTCGTACACATACAGTTCCTGGAAACAGCTCTGCTCGAACAGAGCAGGAGAATGAGTATAAAAGCTAGTACCCAACAATCACAGCCATTATTAGCTGGTTCTCATAAAAATAAGCTGCTGCTGACACATGAAATAACAGAAATGTACCTTAACCAAAGGAATCTTCCCTTTGCAAAATGTTTGAGACACACTGGCAAAACCTTAAGAGACAGAAACCTCAACATTTCTATACTTAAAACACATGTTCTTTTTACTGACAAAAAAGCAGAGTAGAAATGTGATCTAACCAGGTAACAAGTTTAACACTAAGTATGTTCAAAACAACAGCAGTCAGTCTTCCACAGAGGAATTTCCTCTGCAACATCGAAGTAAACTTAGCACTCGTGGATTTCACAGCCACCATGAACTCTGAAGTGTTTAATTCTGTCAGTTTTGTATGTCCTACACACAACTGAAAACAAAATAACCTCTTGCAACCTGTATCACTACAGTCATTATTGTCACATACTACTGATAATTCACATGTCTTATTTCCTGAAGTACATCATGTCAGCAACCTACCTGCTTTCAGGGAAAAGGACAAAAGAAGGCAAGAAGTATAGAACTGGTCTGCAACTTTAGGGCACAAAATACTAAGATCTAGACAGCTTTCACATTTGATTGAAAATACTTGAAGTTTGGAAATTGATCACAATGTATGAAGTAACTTTCTCATTTGAAATCTGGAACACTTCATTAGTCACTGTATCTTTACAATCATAGTTTCCAGAGTAACATTTCTTACAAATTTGTAGTCAAAGCTTAAACAACAAAAGATTTGCAGAAGGTATTATATTTAAAACATAGCTCACCTCTGGGTAAAGATTGAACCTTTTTAAGGTGTTAATCACTAAAGGATATTCAGTTAGTCTGTCATTCATAATTGCGCATACTCCATTCCAAAACGATGGTGCCTCAATAATGATCTTGAAGTAGGAATAATAAAGACCCTACAGGAGAACAGATTTATTATTTACAATTAAAGACATCACTTCTGCTTCAGGAACCCCTGTATGCAAGCTTCATTTTAAAACAAATTTCGTAATGCAACAAACAGGACAGGCTTATTGAAGATGACTATCCAGTTTTTCAAATCTCTTCTATTACTGCCACCGCAACAAGCAATGTGGGTTTCTTTCCACTTTGTTTCATAGCATACCTTGAAATCTCTCATTTGGGCTGGTAACTACACATTAGCATAGTATTTCACAAATCTCAAAATAAAAGCAGACAAAAGCTGTGTGTGTGTGTACACACACACACACACACACACACATATATATATGCCAACATTTATTAATTGAAAAAATATTAAGAAAAGGCCGCTGCATGACAAGACTATAACTGAAGCAAGGTATAAGGTACTTGCAGTTTTTCTATTTTGGGTCCTCCAGAATCATACTTTTAGATTATATTTTAAGTGAACTGTGAAGTGATACACCCATAGGGATCAGCTGTAAGTCACACAAATACTCTGCACACAAAAGTGTAATGCACAGTAGTTGAAAGAGATCAACATGTATACTTATGCAGAATGTATTAAGAAATTTTGGGAAGCCCATGATCAGATTACAGACAGAAGTTTTCCAAACACTGAAACACAATCTAACCATTTCTGTGCGAAAAGCCATTTCTCTTTCTAGTGTTGACAGGTGAGAAAAATGACGGTCATTTTCAAAAAGAGTTGTTATGTGACACCTGCCAAAAAATAACAAAAATTAAAATGGAATAAAGAGGTTTAGAATATGTCCTAAGTCATAGACACCAAAGAACATTCAATGAATACCCCAAATTTACTTACAAATTGCTATTGTAATTTACCCATATATTATACCAATATTGTCATCTATCCAGATAATTTTAAGTTGAAAAAATATGAACACAAAGTATTTATTAAATTCTCTTATGGCATTAGTAATAATATAATAATGCTATATATTATATATAATACTGTAATGTATTTTAATTTAAGTGCAGACACTTAATGATTAAGCAGAAATTTTTCATCTGAAAAGCAGGCTTCACTCGTCTCTGAACAGGCTTAAGAAACCTTTCACATCAGCTTCACAAGAACAGAATTGTTCAGCTCAGAGATAATTTAGTCTTGAGAGGAAAGTTCTAAATATAAATTATCCCAATATCTTCTCTAAAAATAACTAAAAATTATATTTTTATTATTTTAAAATACTATATTACTCTGAAGCAATAAATGTAACCTTACCAATGTAGGACTCCTGCAAAAACAGCTGTAAAGAAAACAAAAGGTGTGAAGTTACTCAAATATTTAAATAACTGAACATGAAATCGTGTTCACTGCAGTAGTTGCAGTACTACTTCAGAGATGCAAAGAAGGTACTCAAGACTCCAGCAAAGAGAAGACTAGGAACATCTGAATAAACCTTCACGGCCTGGTCTTTGAAAATTTTCTGTGGTATTCAGCACTAGGCAGTGTTTCCACCTATATCCTGCATCATTCAAGCTGACCCACCAGTATCTAATGCACATATTTCAGTTATCAACAACAAGACTGAATTACAAGCATTTTTTAAAATAAGAATAAATATTTTTAGCATTTTTATGATGCCTGCTGTGACTGGTCACTCAGTTCCTGCTTAGATTTTCACTAACTCATGCTAAGTCCTGAAGCACGCTACAAGCCATGCTGCTAGGTCAAAGCAAGGGCAACAAACAGGCAGGACCTGATGGCCTGAAAGGGCTTAAGGTCACTCTGCAGCCATTATCACCTGCAGCCTACTGTCTCCTGCACCTCCTGGTGTATTGATCATCTGGCAGTTTCTTCAGAATGGAAGCTCATGGAAAGGCTATAGACCAAACTTCCAAGCATTAAGGTGTAAACACATCAGCTTAGCCAAAAAGTTTCTGAAGGAGATCCAGCAGCAGCTGAACTCCTGAGGCTTTCGTGCTTCTCGGTGTGATACAGGGGATGCCAGCATCATGATGAAAAAGGAAGGATGAACACTCCCACCATCATCCAGGTAATTATTTTGCTGAGAGGTACACAAGTTAGAAGTTTCAAGTTGAATTAGAGAACTTTTGAGTTCAAAACCTCATTACTTAAATGATGAATTAGTGAATTCCTATGTTAGACTACTCTGCGCAAAGTGGACTAGCCCTTGTTCGTCACGTCTGTTTGTTTTCTTTCCCCATGGACTCATAAAATAAATTTTAATTTACAGAACACACTGTAAATATGAGAAATCCAAATGGACCATGACAACCAACACAAATCTAACTGAGACTATAATTGCTAAAAAAAAGATAGACTCTGCACGCCGTAAAATTCCATTTGCCCATTTGAAGACTATCTACACTGCTGCCATGTAGGTACAGAACATGGGAGGTAATCTGAAGGACAAAGGGAAGAGAAAAATGCTGATAAATCAGTGAGGTAACACTCTAGGTCTCTGACCTCTGGAGCATGACAAGGTCCAGAAAGAGCAGGAACCGGTCCAGAAAGAGCAGGAACCACTCCATTTTGCTTGGGCAGCACTGAAAACATATGCAGCTTACCATGGAAGCAAAGCCTGCATGAGTGAGGGATAATGTGAAGGTATTTAGCGGGACCATGGTGCTCTTCCTAGACTGAAGGTGTCTCTAGTTGCTCTCTAGGCACAGAGTGGCTTTCTGCCATAGATAGATCTGGCAGACTAGTTGTCTTTAATCTGTGAAAATCTTCATGGTGAATGAAGATCCCTCATTCACATAGGCTGTATGGAGCAGAGAGAAACTGGAGAGGACAACCACTCTTCCTGCTTACACCCAGCTGTGGCCAGAAAGGTGCTGAGTACTGTGTCCCTCTCCAGGGTGCTGACTGGCACACACCTTCCCCCGTTCCAGCACCCAGACTGTCGTTGCCTCTCTGAAGATGTGGAATGGGTGAAGTTGCGTGGACATTGGTAAAATACACAGCAATGCCTGCATGCTGTCATGGTCTGAGAGTTAGTGAACATACATTTGTTCAGGCTGCATGTTACAAGACTAGGATTGTCTGTTTCTGGAAAGCAACAGCAATAAGAGAAAGAAAAACACCTTTGCAAATCCACTAAATTTATGTGGAATGGGAGTGGACTTAATGTGCACTTCATGCCCTAGTATATATACCCAATATATATATTCCATATATATAGTCTGTATATTCCTCCAACACAGAGCCTGGAAGTGCTGTTGACAGTACTTGTTATCATGATCTCCATAAGGTCCATAACTGCAGTTTGTTGCATTATGACCTAATTTTAAAATTAAAGTTTTGTATGTGAAGAAGTCCAAGGTGAAGCTGGCTAAGATAAAAAAAAAATTTAAAAAACCCCAAAAACACCCAAACAAGCAATAACAAAAATATACCACCACAAAACAAAAAGAAAGACAGAAAAAAAATTACCTAAAAAAAATTTCTAAACTAGCTGCTGGTGCAATTTAACAACATGGACCTCATGCTAAACACTTTGCACAAAAGTTGAGGTGGTACTATATCACACTGAAACTTCCTTCAGAATTGTACAGCTCCACTTCCATCACAAAGACAAGCCTGGGTTCCAGTTGGAAAACAAAGACCTCGATCTTTCACTTAAAACTTCACCTTTTTTTATACTTTGTAGAAGAAAAATCAGTATAAGCAGAACTTAATGTTTTAGGAAAGGTTCGGGAGCTCCAGGGGTTATTTTTATACTAAGGACATTTACTTTAGCTCTCAAGGAAAGCAGCAAATGTCTTTTTCAGAAAAGCAGGTATTGATGTGACAGGGAATTCCAGGTAAGCACATTAGCTCTATCAGCAATGCAGCAAACCATATTCCATACAAAAATCATGTTTTGCAGTAAT
>NW_008238330.1:7735329-7738466 GCF_000691975.1 Corvus brachyrhynchos | reverse complement strand
AAAGAAACAGAGCAGCCCAAACCTTTCTTAGTTATTGCTTATTAAGTAATAGTTACACATTTGTACACGGCATTATTTCATTTCTCAGCAACATTCCTGAGATTCCCAGTAAGATTAGATGCTGAAATACATTTGCATATAAACACACCCCAGCTATAAAAAAAATAACAATTTTAAAACAGATCACATGTTAGGTAAGAATATACAGTAAAGTCCAATGCGTATTAGTTGCCCGTACTGTTCATTAACTCAAATTCATGTTGATCCAAATAAGGCAAATATGCGGTATTTTACTGATGCAAATAAATTATCTATTATTATGGAAATTACATTTCACATCCAGACATACCACTTATTTCATAGAGGAAACAATAGCTTTAAATCTGATTCTTCCCTTCAGTAAATGCTTTATTGAAAGTCAATGCAGTAAGTGTAAATACATTCACAGTTATTCTGGAGAATTTCATATACATTTTCACAGTATCATTCTATTATCAGTACAAAGTCAAGACCTTTCATAATCACACAGCAATTTATGTTAATTACTCATATTCCAAGAGACAATGGGCTTAATTCATAGACTTCCACTGTAAGTCCAAATCAGCATTTTTCAACAGACTGCATTAAGCCAGCTTCTGATGGAAAACATGCCGTTCAGCTCTGTTAAATTACCATCCTTTGATCCCATTAATGTCCCTACTGGAGAGGGAATGAAGGAGGGGACAGGAAGGGAATACTATAGTTCTAATGCTGTAAACACTTACACAGCTACTATGTACTTGAACTTGCAGATGCCATTTTCTCACCCAGCCTAAGAATCCCTAAAAGCAAAGCATATGATAAGATTTTTGCAGACTAGGGATATTATATAAAATCTGATAGATTTCCTATTTTTGCCTGTGTGCCATTCTAAGAAAAGCAATATGAATGGCATATAAAAAGGATTCTGATTCTGGCAATTAAATACTGAAGAATAAAGCCATCCTTGGCTTTATTTACCAAGAGAACAACAAATGCTGAGATACTGTAATCCAACAGGATGTGAAGAGTACAATAAACTGCTTCATATTTTTCAAATATCCACAAAGTGATCAGGTAGGAATATAGCAGAACTGAAAACAATGAGGAACCTGCAAGTATTGACTACTTCTGCAGCTTAGTCAAGTTGTTACATTTTTAGATTCTGTGCAATATAATAAGGGTGTCTTCAGGAATAAGGCCTCAAGTCAATGGTCATTATGAAAAAAAAAACCTAACAACATAATAGGGTGAAGTGTTGTATAAGAACATCCTTGAAAGTCTGACAACTTTACTGCTGCACATAAATTGGAGATAATTCATAAGAGAAAAAAATTCACACTTTATAATTAAACCAGCTCCAGCTGTGGGAGCCTCTGTTTTTAAAATACGGGCCTTAAAGCTTAAGCAAAGCAACAACAAAAATTCAAATTCCACTCAATCAAAACTCACTATTTCATACGTAGTGTATGTACATTCTTTGCTACTGCAAATACTGTACGTTATTACATACTTTGCTACTAAGGTTTTACTACCATTAAAAAGGAAAATACCTCCCTGAAATATTTAATTGGTTATCTGGGTTTCACAGACAAATTCAAATTCCAGAAATTATAAAACTCTCTCTGATCTCAAATTTCAATCAGAGGAAAGCATTTTTCAATTCTGACCATCAGTTTAACATTTCTATGTCATTTAAGTAACTACGAGTCTAGGAAATGCTGAATAAATAGATGTAAGTAAAGCAATTCAGGAACACTTTATCCATTAATTAGCTTCCAAGCTAAGGGCTGTTTCCCTGCTACTATTTTGCAATGTAATTCATCAAATTGAAGAAACCCCCTTCGGCAGCCAGGACTGCTGGTGGTCTGATTAATGGTACCAGCATCTTTGGAATACCCTGACACTCCTTACTAGAATACCTTTCAGGGTCTATCTAATTGTGCATCTGATAAATATGCTATTACTTAGCACTTGTTAACTCTAGGAATGCATCTCTTTACAAACACTTTAGGTGGTTTTTTCAAGATTTTGGCCATAAGCCATTTCATTATTTCCTCAAAAATATTCCCAAAGATAATAACATCTGAATTTACATCCCTCTACAACTGTATGTACGTCCACCCATACTTCTTCCCAAACAAGCTGTTGTGATTACATTACTTAGTAAGAGCCGCTGCCTTTTTCTTTTTTTTTTCCTAGAAATTAATGACTGGATAGGAGAAATCCATAAATATGTGGAAATTTTTTTCCTATAAATGTTGTGATACCACATCAACTGCTACAGTAACAGCTTTACAAAAGTTACCAGGTAGGAAGTTATTTCCTTTCCCTTTTCAACATCGGCTATGTTTTTTCCTTTTTCCAAGTTATATTTCCAAATATATTTAGATACAATTTACAGTTCCAGAGAAAGAAAGGTAAAAAGATCAGTATTTCCCCCTGTGATGTGTTCCTTCCACTTACCCAGAAGGACCGTGAGCCATATCTTGCTATCAGCTTTTGTGATGAAGGCCCTTCTGTCGACAACAAATACTGCCAAAAGAACACAAGCACCTTAAGCATCAATTAAGCACAGCCTCTATAAAAGGAAATCTGAACTCTGCAACATTAGTTTTATGTAAAAAAAGTAGACTAGACCTCAAAAATGCTGAAACTTCATACAGCAAGTTCGTAACTACACATAAAAGCTTTAAACATCACAGAGAGACTACTGAGGTGACTATATAAATCATCAGGTTTTTAATTTCTGAAATAACTTTTACGGAATAACTTGACAAAAGAGAATTTCTACATAGCTATGTTACTGGCAAATTTGCTAAGGCAGAAAGTCAGACTTTGAAAGAATACACAACCCTGCATACTTTCCAGCAGAAATAAGCTGGTCATGCCAGCACTGCAAGCTGCGATAGTCAACATCACCAGAGAGGCTGTTTTAACAAGAGTTAGTTACGCAAACAGCACGTTTCCCCACTTCTCCCCCAAAGGATGCTGAAGTGATAAAAAGCCCTTTCCCTCTTCCTCGCCCCCGTCTCGCCGATCACCGTGTGGGTTTTGTCAGCTTTTCTCTCTCTTCACCCTCCCCGCGCTGTGACAGGCTGGAGCACGGGCCCGGGCAG
>NW_008238330.1:7734977-7735230 GCF_000691975.1 Corvus brachyrhynchos | reverse complement strand
GTCCCCCGCGCCGGCCCCCGATCGCTGCTTCCCGGGGAAAGATGTCCCGGCGCTCCCTCCCCCGGCAACAGCCATCCCGTGCCACGGGGCAAGGGTACCGCCACTTGCCGGAAAGAGGGACGGGAAGCGACGCTCAGCTCCACCGCACTTCCCCCGGGCGGAAGGGCTGGCTCCCATCCCAGCGGGGGCAGAGGGAGCGAGGAGGGGGCAGGGTTTGGGGTAGGAACCTCACCTCGGAGCCGGTCCCCGCAGA
>NW_008238330.1:7733890-7734343 GCF_000691975.1 Corvus brachyrhynchos | reverse complement strand
GCAGCCCTGTCCTCTGTCACCTCTTGGTGTTTCTCTCTGTTGGCTTTCCCGTTCCCGGGCCGTTCAGCTTTGTAACAGCGTCAGCTTAAAGGGAGTCTACCCCAGAAGTACCCGCCCAAATTCCCAAAATTTTCACTCCCAGAAGGTAACTTGTCTGTGTTGTTGCTTTGTCCTAAGGGGTTCCACACCACAGAAAACACCCCTCTTCCTCCTCCTACTCCTTGTTCTGGACTTTTACTGTGGGTTTGCCTTTGCAATGCGGCGTCTGCTCGTGAGCACCATGCAGATCCAGCCAAACCCTTGCTTTGGGTTCAGAGGTTAAAAGGCCCTATGGCACAGAAACTCTGTGTAACGCGGACACTTGAGACATGAGATGTTTCATTACTTTCCCAGAGCAGTCACCTTCAGGAGCTGCCAGTAGCAATCCCTGTAGCTCCTACTCTAATTACTCTT
>NW_008238330.1:7721819-7733867 GCF_000691975.1 Corvus brachyrhynchos | reverse complement strand
AGCGGAGAACCACGCCCCGGCGCCGGCAAAGCCGCCGTTTCTCCTATTTGTGCTCTCTTGCTCAGCACAGAACAGTGCTCAGGCAGCAGCTCATCCAATAGGGACACATTAATTTAATTACCACTTTTTGATTATGTTGATTAAATACAGTAACTGCAACCTCTCCAAACAGATCCATTTCACTCTTTTTTTTCTTTATCTTTATTGACTGTACCTACTCCTTGCCTTCCAAGTGCTCCTCATTGCTGTCTTCAGGCTTTTATTTATCCCTCTGCACTCTTCATTTTATGTTCCTGCTCGCAAGTTTTCTGTTTGAGTTTTCCAGTCAACTCTGTTTATTTTGCCTAGCCTTTCCACTTTTTTCCTCTGACATAACATACGTGGGTTTCTTCTAAAATGTTTACAACTTCTTTATGTCCATCTCCTTTTCCTAATTATGAATCCTATCCTGTGAAACACAAGATTTGAGTCTAATGTGGCAAATACCATACTAGTATTTTTTAAAAACTGTTTGATAGATACATAGCTGGCACATTGTTAGCACAGGAAGGTAATTTTGGTTCAGATTCAGCTACTGAGATAATGAAAGTGTAAGAAGGATTGCTTTTGCTGTCTTTGTGGTAGTAGTAAGGCTATTTACACCAAAATAAGGATGTGAAGATACAAACTGGTACTAAACAAACAAGCCTGTGGGACTGACAGAAGGCCTGTGTGTCCACAAGTTCTCTTGGCCCCACGTTTCTTTGCTTGCTGAGGGAAAATCACCCTTCTACCACTACCTATTTTGAGGAGATAACTGCAAAGGACATGTATTACACTGATCTCAAAAAAGCAAGCAAGGAAGAAATACTATTTTTCATATAAGACAGCCAGTCTCCTGAGTACCCAGGCTCTTCTTCTGACATGAATTATGTGTGGCAGTTTCATATTGCAAGAAACATTTATCTGTGCTTACTATACACAAAATATAAATGAAGGCATAAAAGGAACACCTTTAAAGTGTTTGAAGACTACCTACTACTTTCCCCACCTGCTTTTCAGGAGAAAAAGTCCCACAATCTGCTCTTTTTCATATTTGATTTTAATTGAGTAGCCTTGTTATAAATTCAAAGGTAACCAAAGGAGTCTATTGTTGCTGTCTGAGTGATTGAAGGGTACAGGCTCCAGATAGAGTTTTGTGTGTAACCAGCATGGAAAAAGAACAATATGATACGTTCTGCTGATTTTTTACTCCTGGAACCTATATTTCAATTTTTGCCAAAATCAATAGAGTCATGGAACACTTAGAAACTTGAAGGGTTGATATTATTAAGGTTCATAAAATTGCTGGGGGATGGCTCAGCCATTGAGATTAACTGGGCCTACTCCAGCCTGCAGCAGATCAATTACCTTCAGGCTGTTTTCTTTTAATAAAACTCTTCAGGCAATTTATTTCAACAGGTACCACCCACAGAACCTTGTTACAAAGGCACGTACTACTAAACAATTCTAAAGGTTTTAAGAGTTACGGTAAGTGTGCAAAAAACAGAGCATCACATTCTTAAATGTAAAGGTGCCCATATTCAGCAACTGTGAATTGCTACAGAAAACCTCTAACACTACTTCAGAAGAGCTGCATTTTTATTGTCTAAAAATAAAATGACATTTGTTTCAATCTATAAGATACAAGTAGTAAGAAATAAAGCTTGGGCTTATATCATCACAGGAATTGCATATTTTTTTGAGAAGTGCTATGTTTAATATCCAACATCACGTTTCAGACAGTGTAGCTCATTACTAATCCTGCACATCACAGTGAAAGGAGTGACTCCAATAAATCAGCACATATCTTTCTGTTTATAGCAAAAAAGGAGGGGAAGGAAAGAAATATACCTCTGAAAATAAATTTGATTTTTCTCAACTCTCAAGGGTGCTGAAGGATATTTACAAGTCCACAGGAGAGACATCATCTAATCAGATTGTCTTAACTTCTTTTGTCCAAGGAAAGCAAAATCCATAAGATGTTGCTCCACGGTTTTCTGCTGTCCCAGGACAAGGCACATTTTGGAACACATTTCTGTTTCTGCTCCGTCTTCTCTATCTCTTTGCTCACACATTTTCTGTGATCACTGGACTGTCTCTTCATGTTTCCAAATCACTCTGACAGATATCAGCAATCTCAGCTGGATAGTGGTTGTGACACACTGTGGATGGAAATAATTCACAGTCCTCAGGAATGAGCCCCTGCAAGTGAAGCACATTGGCCTTGGCAGTTCCTATATATTCTCTAACAGGACACTGGACGGGCACACCTCATGGCTGAACAGTCCAGAGCTTGCTTTCCTCCCCCTCCACTCATTCTCATCTTCTGTATTGTTTCTTGACACCAGTTCTCTCTTTTTCTCTTGCCTCAAGTGAGACCCTCACTTTCTAGTTTATTACCAATACCAACCCCTTCTCTCTTCAGTCACCTTCAAGGTGATCTGAATAAGGGTGCCTGCAGAGATTCCTTTTTTCAGTCTGTAATGATGTTTCTTTTACTGCTCTGCTTTGTTCCAGTGGCACTGCCTCCGAGCACATTCTGCAGATTTTGTGACAAGGCTGCCATTTCCACCTACCACAGGGCTTTGCTTCTGTGAAGTTTGTGTTGATCCCCCACACTTTCACACGTTCAGCAGCAGACTTAATAATAGCAGGGCTGCATTGTAGCAAGTTAGGGAACTTCAGGCTCCCTTTCCTTGGCTCATTTAATCCAAGGTTAGCATGCAATGAAGGCATGTTCTAGAAAGTATGTCTCTTCAGAAAACAATTGTGTGACTGCTGCATGGTTAGATGTACTCAACCTAGCATTAAATGAGCCATTTTGAGTGCTGACAGCAAGAGAGCTGCAGCAATGTGGAGCTCAGAGCCTCAGGTAACTAACTGGGATGTTAGAGCATTTTGAGCTCCATGCCATATGGCCATATCTGACTTAACTCATTATTTATACCACTTGTGCTTCAGTCACAGAGCAGACAAATTCTTACTTACAGAAAGATCTTTATGAAAACAGAAAGAGTTGGGACCCATTCTTGTGAAGACCAGGCTGAATATTAAGTGCAGAAGGCAAAGGAGTCTTGTAAGGCAGAAGTAAAGATGCAGGATTGCCCTTGGAGTTCGTACACAGAGGAATTTTCCAGGGAAAAACAAAAATAGCAGAATGCAGTGGCAAGCTATTATAGTGTGTACCTTGTCCTATTTAAAAGCTTTGTGGGACCAGTGCGCTTTCTGCAGGATACAAATATTCCCCCTTGAGCTAACCCTTTAAACATACGTTACCTGTATTCTGAAGAGGGGAAAGTATGCTACTGGTAGGTTAATAATCTGATCTCTACTTGCACGTCTGCTTATATGTATCTTCTCTCACTTTTAAAGTTGCAGCTTCACTTTAACTTTTATATATATGAAAAACTCTGTAGAACTGGATTATCTGTGTCTGTATGGCTAACTGCTCATACAAGCAAAAACTTCTTTCTACTAGAAACAAATAAGAACAATTTACCTAGCTTGCCTACCCTGGCAACAACAACAAAAGAAACAAAAAAATCACATATTTTGAATGAGAGGTCCTGAAAGCCCTTCTATCTTTGACACAGAAATTACTTCCTTTGTTTTTATAATGTTGATTATAAGTCTCAGGCTTCCTGCTGCCAGAATAACACTGAAGAACATTAGTGACTCAGAAAACCTAATTAGTCTCCACCAGAATTTTTCTTACTTCTTTGCTTTCTGTTTCCAGTACCATATATTCATGCTACTTTAAGTGCTTCCCTGCAGCTCTGAAAACAAAAAATAGTTAAAAAAAAAAAAAAAGGAACGCTAAATACTATGACTTCAGGAAAGAAATTTAGGCTACACTGGGAACATTTTAGGTAGTTTTAACATATTTACAGTTATCCTTCTTTCCTTGCTGCAGACAGAATGATGAAAGCAGCGCAGCATTCATTATTCATTTGCCCTATTGAGCAGCTGACTGGGGAGATTTGGCAATGCCCCTTCCTAGGCATGGAGTGTGATCATCTCCTCCCAACTGAGGCCTGGAATGTTTCTGTAATTCTTCACTGTTCTGAGGACTTTTAACTCCTCTGCGTGATATAATCTCCTTACAGATTTCAAAATGAGGATCTCTTGCTGTACACGCCACATACTCATTGCGTGGCATTTGGCCACTGTGAGTAGTCATGCTAATTTGGCATAGATGCCATGATTCACAGCCACAGCAACTGCATCTCATTATGCTTCTATTTGGAGGAGCAAATTACAGAGTAAGTTTTCCGAGGACCACAGAACTCAATATTTACAAGCAGAAGTGATGGATCCAGCTTCCCCTAACCTGATTTACTAGCCATGGTGGTTTTACTTAATTTTTTATGGAGTCAGTGGTTATCTGGTGTGTCTCTAAGTAGCAGCTGCCAAAAGATGCGTCAGAGAACACGGAGGAAACAGCTTGAAGCGACGAGCAGAAGCTTAAGTGATAACAACAGAACAGGACCATATGAACATGGGCTGAGCTACTACTATATTTCATGGCAGATGCTCCTCTATGTGAGATTGAGAATATAGACACCACTTACGGTGGAAATACGGGAAGGCCAGCAATGGACTGAGAACAGAAGCAGGAGAAAAGCAATGATCTGGAAGTGCTCACAGAATAGCTTTTCAGTGAACAACTGGCAGAGCAGCCAGAGGTGAGAAACGGTAGGGCTCCTGAAATATTGAAGTGAGTATATATATTCAATATGAGGCCATATTGAAGTCAGTATATCTAGATTGGTGGAGATTTACTGGCAAATCTGTTTTGGCAATAGAAGCTTGTGGACCACTGTGAAATACAAACAGCTGTATCAGAAACAGCAGCAGGGTCTAAGCTTGCCTGTTCAGATGTTAGCAAGTTTATTTCTGTTTCACACTTTGCTTAACCTGATTTTCATTTCGGTGGGGATTCCGGAATGTGCTTTGCTGCCCTGGTTACTGAAGGTAGAGAAGAGGCACATTAAGACAGTGATAGAAAGTAGCTCTGGCAAACTAAGCAACATGGCAGACAAGACTGAAGGCAGGATAATCCTACACATCAAACACCCTTTAAATGACAAACAAAATCGTGGCTTGGGAATGCTGTTTGCTTCCTGTATATGACTGAGAAAGGGTGAATCCTTTATGACAAACTGAAGTGACTAAGAGCCACTTTGAGGGCTGCAGGGCATCCTTTCCTGGTAAATCTGGTCTTTTTGCTAGATACCTGATAAAGAGGAGGAAAAAAAGATACTGAGGCTACAAACCCTTTAATTTATACCATAAAAAACTAAAAATGTGATACAATTTTTACACAGAAAAGTTTTCAAAATGGTACATGGAGTCCCTGTTGGTGACTAAAAACAGCAGTTGCATCTTCTCATCTCCTTCCTCACCTTTTCAACTTTTTGACAGTCTGTCTCAGAACATGATCCTAAATACTTCATTATACATTCTTAAACTTCATTAAGAATAGCACCCGACTCAGGCTTTAAAGACTGTGTTCACAAAACATTAAGATGTGCCACAGTATCAAGCAACTTGGTGGAATTCATCCCTTTTTTTCAATTTGTTCATGTGGAAATTTGTAGTGATCATGCCTTTCCACTTTCTATAAGTCCGACCCCTCCTTGCTTTTTGTCATTACTTCTCTAATTTCTTGAGCTACTGCGAAACAAACAGAGGTCTTTTTCGGTTGGAACAGGGTATTTGTGTCTGATCAGCTGTGCTTGCAAAAAGGCACAACTCTAGCCCAATTTGAAGCTTATTTTTGAGGTCACAGTGCCCTCTACTGTCCGAGGCATCCTCTTTGCTGCTGCATCATGATCATGAAAAACCACAGCATGTGAAATAACGCATTCATTTGTGTTTCAATATACTCTTCCGTCTAGACTTGTAGGCCAAGTCTTCGGTTGTTTGATTGATTGAAAAGAAAACAGATTGGTCAGGCCATTGTCATTTCTTGCTGACTCTAATGCTGCTTTGTCAGAGTTGCTAATAATTTAAATTAAGCCACTGAGCTTCAATCACACCTGATTTGTAAATGTTGAGTAAGTCTACATAAGGAAGCACTTTGACATGCATGCAAAGTAAGAAAAATCAGGCCTGTGTTTCAGGTACAAATTGTAAATACCTCTGCCACAGATTTGTATTGCTCCAGGTGATCATTCCAGCTCTGCAGATACAAATTACCTGTTCCATACAGAGGTGTTCTTTACAAACTCCTCTTCTGTTTGTGTTTGCCCTCACTCTCTATCTCTGTGAGTGGTGTGTGGCACTGTAGGTAGTTCCACTTCCTTGTGAGTGTCACCTGGAGCACCACAGACTGTCCCTTGAGAGAGCCTGGGACCATCCCTGCCCTCACACCAACCATTGCTCACAAGTAACCACAGACCCTTGGTGACTTTCCCTCTCTCACCCCAAAAGACCCATTCACCTTTACACAAGGCATGGGCTGCTCTAGCATTAGAAAATCCTACTTACTTTTGATGTTACCAAGACCAATGCAAATCGAAAGAAGTATCTATAGGCAACAAAAATCCTTAGCCTCACCCACTTCTCAAGAAGCATGCAGCTGGTAGCACTGAAGAGATTATGTGAGGGGAGGGGAAAAACTCCTTCTAAAATACATTGTTTGTTTCATATTCTCAATTTCTTTTTAGTTTGACAGAATAACTCATTATGCTCAGACAGCAGCAGCTGACTTACTGTTTCACAAGACAGGTGCAACCACTCCAGTTCCTCAATGTGCTACAACTTGTTTCCCAGTAGGGGATCTTGTAGCATGGTTCCCCGTGGCATGACACGTAGGAGTTCAGAGAATTTCCCTTCTGGAGAGGTTACATTGATGATATATATCAAGGTATATATTGATGATGGACTGAAGCCTGAATATAGGATAGCATTCATTTTCTCCTGCTAGCCCCGTAGCAAAATGAGGAGAATTCACTAAATAGTGCACTTTCAGGTGTGCACGTACAAGTGTATGTGTTTGCATGCATGTATCTATAAAAAGCATCTATAAAATACTGAAAAACAAACTGTGCTGCTGGGCACAGGAGGCATATTTCACATGACAGACCTGTCTTTAGCCATTTCTCCCATGCAGCTGTCACGTCATAAAGTCACAGAGAATTTAATGAGTAGAGCTGTGGTCCCACAGTGTGTTCCAGGGCTGCATTGCAAGGTAACTGTGGCCCACTGGTAATCCTGGGTTTTGCTGAAGAAATACTTGATGGAAAGGATGCTTTTAAAATTGCCACTTAATGGAAGGAGAAAAGGATGTCAAAGAGCAGAATGCAGAATGACTGACAGAAAAATGTGATAAAGTTTAAAGAGATACTTTCTCTTTAGAGAAATCTTCCCAATCTGTTGAGGTGGTACTTGGAAAAATTCTCTCTGCCTTTCAAAGAGAAAGAGCTTCAATGCCCACTAACAACTCACGAACTGCCTGTACCAGGTTTAAAGTAACTTCATGTTAGCACACCATATGCAGAATTCCATTTTGCAGGCAGCATGGAACCTCCACATTTCAGCTGTCATTACAGCCTTATTGCCAGCATTATTAGAAAAACTGCAGAAGAAAGAATACAAAATAGATGGTGTCAGTCTTACTTCGCAGTCATCTATTAACTTTAGTTAGTACTGGAGAGATCTCAGTTGAAGGAATGTGTCCAACAGTGAAAACTGCACTTCAGGAAAGATATAGAGCCACTGAAAGATAGGAAATTTTCCTAATCTCCTTTATCCTTTACTGTCATTCTTATTTTACATCAGCCATGGTAGTTGCAAAGCAGATTTCCCCCTCCACCAAGCACATATACACAGCAGAAAACACCCTTGAAATCTACATGAAGAAGATGTAAAATGTAGCCTGGAGAAGAGTAATCAGAGGGAATGAAATATCAGTTTTCAGTTAGGCAAAAGGTTGCTACAATAAGTGACAGAAGCACTGGATAAGGAGTGAAGGGCTAAAATTTCAGTCTGGGTCAGGTTAGATATTAGGGCTAATTTCTAAAGAAAGTATTGTTAAGCATCAGAATATTTAAAGAACCTGTGGAGTCTCCATTGTTGGGGCGTCTTAAAAACAAATAAGATAAACATCTTCCAGAGGTGGTTTAATTATAAACTGATCTTGGCTTGAATCAAGGAGATGATCTCTGAAGACCCCTTCCTGCCCTACCTATTATTATTATATATCAGCTAATCCCTCAGTGAGTATTTGTGAAAAAAATTCATCCCAGGTATCCCCTGACCCAGCTTTGAGCTGGAGACCACCCAGCTCCTAATATACTGAGGAAAATGCTACTTTCACCCTGAGATGCCATGTTGTTTATCATAAAGGCTCTAAGTGACCTGGAGATTAACAGTCTTCTACAATGAAATACATTGGGAACACCTTCAAATTTTGCCAATACCTGAAAAAGAAGAAGAAAAACAAACAAGAAAAGAGAACTCTGGAAGCAGAAGAGCAGGGACAAACATGTAATATTTGCTTGGGCCTTTCTTTGGAGGTGGGAGAGCAGAAGAAGAAAAGAAGCAGAAAGAGGTAACGCTGAGTTTACAGTGCAAAACTAGCTTGGGTCTTATAGAGGCACACAGGTTTCAGTAATGGGGCTGCCACAGATCTACTTTGTAAGTACAGTGGATGGTCTAAAATGAGGTGATAACAAGGAAGAGACCTGTGACAATAATTGATTAGTAACATTGAGAATAGGGGATGTATATGTGGAATGAGAATGAAGAGGAGCAGGCAATAAATGAGGAAGAAAATGAAAAGTCAGAGGACAAAGAAGGAAAGAGGAAAAAAAATCGTATTAGAAAATAACCTTAAATGTGCAAGAGCAAGAGAGGCCTAACTAACTCCAACAAAGATTCTGTGGTTTTCAGTGTTTCATAGGTTTTTAAGGGAGTGCTATGGGTGGGGAAAAAAAAAAATCTAAGTGCTGGAGTGAATCTTGGCCCTGGAACCTGCATCCCCTGACCTGTTGGTTATAGTAGGTCAGAGACCCCAAAACCTCACACTCCTAAGGACATGTAAAAGCCAGTCAGCCATGGTTAAATTTCTCATGTAATTCAAGAGATTGAGAAGGCGTCCTTGTATGTACCTTTTCTACCCCTGGATAAAATAAATGTTGCTTTCTCATGGAATCATATCCACTCTATTGCCCACATTCAAGAGTGGGTCTGTTTGTCTCTTGTGTGATGGATTTTTGCTGCCATCTTCTTTTGAACTGACTCAAGGTTTCTTCCTCCTCAGGAAGAAACAAGTAAGTCCCAAAGGTCTTGTGAAGGACCTGTTTCTGGTCCTCCCTCCTCAATGTCACTTCTACCTGAATTAGAATCATAGAATGATAGAAAATACTGAGTTGGAATGGCCCCATCAGGATCATCAAGTCCAACTCCTGGCCCTGCTCAGGACACCCTAAGAATCACACTGTGTGCCTGAGAGTATTGTCCACACACTTCTTGAAATCAGACAAGGCTTGGTGCTGTGATCCCTCCCCTGGGGAGCCTGTTCCAGTGCCCAGCCAACCTCTGGGTGAGACTTTTTCCTGATATCCAGCCTAAACCTTCCATCTCAGCTTCGTGATGTTTCCTCAAGTCCTGTCGCTGGTCATGAAAGTGAGGAGATCAGTGCCTGCCCCTCCTCTTCCCCTCACAAGGAGGCTGCAGATTGCAACGAGATCTCCTCCTCTCCAGACTGAACAGACCAAGTGACCTCAGCCACTCCCATACGGCTTCCCCTCCAGACCCTTCGCCATCCTCATGGCCCTCCTTTGGATGTTCTGTAACAGCTTAATGGTTTCTTTTATATTGTGGCACCCAAACTGCCCCCAGCACTCGAGGTGAGGCTGCCCCAGTGCAGAGCAGAGCGGGACAATCCCCTCCCTTCCCTGGCTGGCGATGCTGTGCCTGATGCACCCCAGGACACGCTTGGCCCTCCTGGCTGCCAGGGCACTGCTGACTCACATTCAACTTGCCATCAACCAGGAGCCCCAGGTCTCTTTTTGCAGCTCTGCTCTCCAGCATCTCATTCCCCAGTCTGTGCACACAACCAGGGTTGCCCTATTCCAGGTTCAGAATCTGGCACTCGCCCTTGTTAAACGTAATAGAAGAACGTAGAATAACAACTGCACCCCTTGTGCAAGAAGAAAAGGAAAGCTAAAAAAGGCAAAGAAGTTCTCACCCACCTTGCAAAAAGAAAGATTGCAGCTGCACCTTCAAAGTTTTCTTACATTTCTCCGGTAGTAAGCTCTACCTTAATAAACATGATCGAGTTTCTGTCCTATCTCTGCTCTGCTCCTCAGAGTTGCCTTGTTCTTGTCTTACAGTCCCTGTAATTTTAGCACTAATGGACTTGGAATATTTTTTTTCTAGGGTTTAGTCCTCCAGTTTCTTAAAAGCTCTCCAAATATGTCTTGGAAGAAGAAGGAGGAGTCTAAACTCAAGACCAGTCATAGGTCTTTACTCCTCAGAGATGTCAGAGCTATGGCAGACACATGCTTTGGAATTTAGCATTTCCATTAAAAGAGATTTATTCCTATTTCACTAGGGAGTTCAGCTGAGACAACCTGATCCTTTTGCAGAGACTGTATTCATCCTTTTCAGTGTGTGATTCCATTTCTTTCATTGCGTCCACTTGAATACAAAATCCAAAATCATGAAGATTAAAGAGGAAAGTAAGTCCTTAAGCTCATGATTTTTACTCAGTTTCCTACAGAAAAAGGTGTCTGCATATGCATATATGAGTTTTTCTAATTATACCAATTTTTTTACTATTTAGCCAGTTTCAACTTAATTCAACATTACACTTTAAAATTGTGGGGTGTGGCTTTCTAATTGGATGGCTTCTGCATTAATAACAATTTAGATCAACACAATCAGTGGGAGGAAAAGGGGACAAAATGCTGAGACCACAGCTCACTGTCAGCATGCTTTCTGAGACTCAAAGTGAAGGGCTGCAAACCTATGAAAATGATTGCCACAGGAGAAAATACATGTATCTTTATGCAAACATACAATCTACATAGTTTTGCCCTGAGTAAGGTGTTAGGTGTGGCACACTTACCCGGTGCAGCAGCAGCAAGTCCTGAACAAAAATGCAATTACAAAACTCTGGTGTGGAAAGAAAGCTCTAAGTGGGTGCAGACATCTGCTTTAATCCTTGCAAGGGTTCCTGAGCTTTATAAATTGGCTTTTGTGTAAATGAAAATCAGGCTGTGTGTTTTCTGCCTTTTATGGTGTTGAGTGCATGTTCCAAAAGTATTTCAAGATTATTCCTTTGTTAAGATACAGAGCAATATTCTCGTTCTGTCTACCTGGAAGAAATTAGAAGTAGTGCATGTGGATACAAGCCAATTATTTTCTCTTGTTCAGGTTCATTTATTGCAGAAAACAGTAATATTTGCTGAAAATAAGAGAGTAAAAAAAAAAAAATTATATCTTACCATCCATAATCCAAAAAGACATTTATGCCTGGATGCCATCCAACCAGTAAGTAGAAAACAAACAAACAAAACTATTGAGATAAAGACAAACCAGAGAAAAGCCTAATCAACTTAAGAAACCTAAGTAGCTATCCAATGCAGGCCAGCATGCTTTCATTCACCACGTGGATTTTGCACATGAGGACCTGGTATAAAATCTGGGAAAACATACCCGAGGCAGACTGTGTTACATATTGTGTATAGGGAAAAAAAAAAAAGGGATATCGCTGCCTGAAAAACGTCCCAGGCAGTGAAATTGTGCAGCAGCGGCAGAAGAGGTTCCAGGCGAAAGAGTTGAGTTACCACTGTGTTACAGGGGCTTGAGGTCAGAGGAGAGGGGCCAGCGGGAATTTAGGCAATACCAGAGGTGGCATTTGGGGCACGTGGAAAATATTGCTTATGCAAATCTCTCTTTTTCCTCCTCCTGATTTTTCCCTCTCGCTGTTTACTCTCCCGTCTGCCTTGTCCCGGAGATGCCGAGCCCGCAGGCTCCCTGTGCCAGGGCAGCGGCTGGCCGGGGCCGGCGGGG
>NW_008238330.1:7704280-7721691 GCF_000691975.1 Corvus brachyrhynchos | reverse complement strand
GCCCAGGTGGCATCTGCCTCACAGTTGTATAACCCAGAGACCATTAGTCGTCAATTAGGAACAAACAAACAGAAAAGTTCCTGTGTCTCCGTATGTTCAGGGTAGGCTGAGTGTTAGGGCGCAGGTGAGAAACTCGCTGGTGCCTGACAAGAAATCATGAGGGTGACTGCCCTCCATTTAGCGCAGCCCGCTCCATCCTCCCCTGCCGTGGCCTTTGCAGTGAGTCACTCCCTGAGAAAAGTTCCCTGATGGTGTCACCTGAGCTGGAAGCATTTCCCTGAGCTTTGAGGTTTCACGGCAAGGTTGCGCTGTGAGTGGACGGCTGGGCCAGGAATTGTGTGCTCATACACATGAACATCAGCGTGGCCATCAGCTGCAAAACTCCTAAGCACGTCAGAGAAGGAGGCTTGTGGCACAGAGCAGTGCAAGCTGTTGGCCACAAGCAGAGCACACGAAAGGGAACCACGTCTCTACCTGTGAAACGAGGCTGGTGGGAAAAGGCAGGGCTGGGGCACCTCCATCCTTCAGCAGAACCAGCACTTCACAATGTGAGATCAGGTGGCACCCAGGGTACTGAGCAAGGGGATGTGGCCCTCAAAGCACTGATCTTGCACGTGCAAAAAGGCCTAAAGCTATCACAGCATACAAGCTACAGAAAAAGGTGTGAAAACTTGTATTGTCTCAGCCTTTACAGTAGTCAGGATTGCAATTTTACGTAAGAGGTGGAGTTTTCTCTTGGGATGGGGTTTTTTTTGTTTGTGGGGTTTTTTTTGCATCTAACAATAAAAGCTATGATGGAGTGGCAGTGTATAATACAGTAAAGATTAGATAGTCACATGAAGGAGGGTCTTAGGACCCCACATGGCCAAGAAATTCAGTGATAAGTGGATTTGTCAAAAGAAAGATCTGGTTCCTGGAAGCGGAAATGAGTTTCTAATTCAGACCAAATGATTTTCAGCTGGAAATAGAAAGAGGAAACTATATCAGAAGTTGAAAATAAAAAGTTACTTGATAGGTAATAAAGTGTTTTAGTATTTTAGTTGAAACTGATGTAAATTAGTAAGTTAACAAGGAGTGGTGATTAACCTGAGGACACAGTCAAATACTTTCAGTGAACATGACATTGTGTATTTACCCAAAATGCATGTGTGTTCTTGTTCTTCATTTAAATCAGCCCTTTATACTCCTCCAAATTTAATTTTTGCATTATCATTTAATTCTGAATTCATTTTCCCCTATTTTTCCAGTTCATCAGCCAACCAAAAACCATCCACAAGCCCATCTTTTTAGCGTCCTAAGGACTTTGTAAAGAGTGACAGGGAAAAGTCACTTTGCCATTACTGTTTATTTTTGTTATGTAACTGGAATAAATTATATTAGAAATAAACTTATTTGCTGACATAGCAATAACAGCAAAAGTTATTCTGTTTCCAGCCCCAAATATTAAAAAGAAAAAGAAAGAAAAAATAGAGTGTTCAAACAAGAATTATGAGGTGGTTTATTTATTACTATCCTGAATTTTGAAACAGATTTATTTCACCTTAGTTTCCTCTCACCTTTCTTCTTTTTAATGGAAGGTGGGCTTCTCATGAAATTCTGTTTCTCATGTCCATGCTTTTAATGAAAACACAAGGTGAAACAACACAAAACTCACAGTAAAATTACAAAAGAAAAAAAATCAGAGGATCCCTTGGAGAGGAAAAGGTTAGTTTCCCTAATGCTGAAGTGAAATGTTTTAGTCTTAAAATTAGATTATGGGGAATGCAGCCATCCCATATTAAAATTTAAAAGTAGTCTTATACCTTATAGCACTACGTGTGGATATCCGATACATGTGGGTCTGGGTGGAGCAAGAAGAACTAGTTTATAAGGTCCTGTATATATAAATAAGGAAATCCAGTTAAAACAGCTGAAACCACACTTGTGTTAAATGAACAAGCTCCCTGGTATGGTCCTTTCCATCACAAAGATGCATAATACCTATAGAATCAGGTTTATGCCACAACTTTTTCATGTTTAGGACTCATTGCTCTCTTTACTAGCAAAAGTGCAGACCATCACGTAACATTTTTGCAAAGGCTTGCTTTTTTTTTTTAAACTTGTGATTTCCTCACTAACTTAAAACATTTCATTCAAAAGCTAATTTTCAAAGTGACTTCACATGGAGAAATCTATTTTAAGGCATTGGTTAATTCAACATCAGTGAAGTGTGGAGAGAAACAAAAATGAAGTCATTGTTAATTTTAAAATTATTTATGTCATATTCAATGGTGGGGGAAATTTTGCAGACCTCTTTTTCTTTTCTCAATTTTTTTCCAACAGATTGGTGCACTTATTAATTCTTATGGCTTTTATTAGTTAAATGAAGATGATACACAGTTCTCTGTTTCCTTTTCTGGGGTCTTTTTCGTCTTCTCTGAATAATTTCTCCATCTGGATGCACATTCAGCACTTGCCATGAATCCCAGATAAAGCAGAAATCCATTATTGTCGTCCCATTTGTTGTCTTTGTGTGTTTGGATAACTGGTTTAAGCCACAGTTGTGCAACTTATTTTATGTGGACATACTCCAGAACCAAAGCAGTAAACAGAGAATTAGCAGTGTATTCTAACACAAAATTTAGAATAAGCATTCGTATTTCCTGTATTTAGGCATGCTTACGCTGGTGCTTTTTAAAAGTTTTTTCAGTTAGAATCTGGTATAGCTGAAATTTGGATGTATGATCTGCTTTTCCTTCAGGTTACATGTTATGGAAACCTTCTTTCTAAGTTAGAGTTGTCTTTAACTGTACTGCAGTTTTGTTTACAGTCACATTGCACGTGTGACTTTTAGTATTCTTTTTTGTGGTTTGCAATTTCTCATGTGATTTTAGGTTTTAAAATGCCTGCCCTATTCTCGTGTTATCTTGCAGTGCATAGTCAGTGCAAAGTTTCATGCTTGGCACATAGAGCAATTCATCTCAAAATTACATGTTATTTGCTTAATTTGGTATTTCTATTTACACTAACTCTAAATACCCACTTGGATCTTATGATCAGCTTCCAATTTATTTCTACTGCTGCATCCGGACAGTTGCTATTTACGTCTTTCTGGATTTTCCAGTGTGTTCATTCTGCTGAAAGTGTCCATCTCATCACAGCTGCACTGCGGATTCACATTTCCAGAATAATACAAGTGTTAAAAATATTCTAAGCCATAAGTTTTTGTGTGTGTGAGAGAGACTTGTACATTGCAGATCTTAGGTTCTAGGCTCTTAGATCACTCAGGGAATCCACAGCCTTGAGCAGCTCTAGGCACAAGCTGACAAGGCACTTCCTCAGCATCAAATACACTCTGTGTGTTTATATGTTTGTGGGCAAGGTGGGGACAAACCAGTCCCAAACCTCCTGCCTGCTTTGCTGCCTATATCAAAGCTCTGAAGAGGAAAACATTTTGCTTTTGCTGTTGGAGAAGTTTTACATGCAGAATGGCAGCATCTGCTCTGGAGAGGGGGGGGGCACCACTTCCTGGCAGCGGTAAGGGCTTGCTGATCTGATGCTTCTCCATGTCATTTTACATTCTGACTTCTTTTATATCAAGACAGCTCGAACCCATTCCTTGAATTTTGGACAGCAAAATTCAGTTTTGCCTATATTGTAATGATGGCAACTCTGCCTTTGAGATAAATATATGGACTATTTTGCAAAGCAAAAAAGAACGAAGCTCTGAAGAAGAGGATCCACAAACAAACATGTCCAAAACCCCACAAAGACAGAAAATAGTAAATTAACCTCTTTAGCTCACATGAGTTCTCTTATTATTGAGTTAGCAAATAAAAAGGAAGTATCCATGTGTTCTCTAACAGTTTGGCCAAGGTTGAAAGAACAGGAGAACAAAGGCATGATATTATGGCATGGAGCAAAGGAGGCTTTAAAATAATTCAGGAACAAATGTTAAAGTGTTTCGGCTGGTCTCTGAGAAAAACCATAAAGCTTTCAAAATAACAAACACCATAGCAAAGACTTTCTGTACAGGACTCAGAAGCACGACTCTTACTAAAATTACTGCGAGCTGTGCATCTATCTCTGTAATGGCTTTGAAATCTCAGCCTATAATAGCCGTTGGTAGTCTTTTCCCTCATCAGTTATATAGGAAGGAAAACATTTCCTGGGACTGAAAGCACGAGTAGTTGTCCGTCCATAACTACTGAAACCATGCCAAGTTGTCTTAAGTGCTAGATAGGCTCTACAACACATACTAATTCATTTAATAACAACTCAGAAGTGTTTAAAGCCTTGTAAAGGAAATTATGGGGGCACAAGTGTTTGGCTTTTATATGTTCAGTCAAAAATGTACAAGATTCCTAGTGCTTTGTAAAATGAAGGAGCGAAGAAGGCCAAAGTCTTTAACCATCTGAAACAATCTAATAATCCTCTGGAAATGCACTGTTTGAGATGACTATGTTAACTGAAAATGGAGAGAACAAATAAACTGAAGCTGATAAATCCCCTGAGTACTACTAACTTATTTGTAATATCATGGGAGATGAGTAGTATGACTGGTGTCTCAAGTCTGAAAGCTATGATGTTCAGAGGGAAGGTAATTGAAGCCTGCCACTCCAAAGCCCTTGGTAGGTGTTCAGATATTATCAATGCAAATTTTACAGCCAACAATTTGCATCAAGAGAAAAAGTAATTCCTCCTTTGGCTGCCTTGGGATCAATCCATGAGAGAGCACAGGAAGAAATAATAATTGATTTGTGATGATTTATCAACCATGCCTTTAAGATAAACAGAAACTGTTCTCTCCCACACTTGACTTTTATACCAGAGTGAAGACCACTGAAGACCACAGAGTTGTTGTCTCAGAAAATCACGTGGGATTTTGAATAGAAAACCCCTCAATTGAAAGCAGTCCAATTTCAGCGACCCTATTAAATGCAGACTACCTGTTTAAGTATCACAACTTATTCCACCTCTGTGAGAACTCAAAGAGAGGGTAGTTTCTGATGACACCAAATACCTAAATGATTTAGTATTTATACTTAGAACTATATATGCATTGTCCCTAGAAGCTGACTGGAAGACAGTGCAGACTAGAAGTAAAGACATAGTGAACTTCTCCAGTTCCATATAATTGTTTTCACATCATTTAAGATGCCTTAAGACAGAGACCCAGGTAAAATCCCAAAAATCATTCTAGTTTGAGGTGACAAAGCCATATGAATGCATTGCCTTTGAGAGTGCAGATAACAGACTTGTGACACAGGTGACAGACACAGATTTTTTGGTATGTACTTTGTTTCTATGACTCTCTCAGAACAGCTGACCGAAGTTAAGCGTCTAAATAGAGAAAAGCCACAGCTGTTCAAGGAACTGTATCACCTCCACCTTTTGGGGGGGGTTGTTTGTTCAAATATCATCAATTACAGAGTCAGTTGCAAGCATTTTCCCTTTTTTAATTGGTCTTACTCTTTGAGCTATTCTACAGTTATTGGTAATTTAAACAAAGAGCTAGCTGAGTGCCCCTTGCATATCCGAAGGACAACCATTCAGCTCACCATCATTTCTGCAACCACCCTTCTCCAAACACAAGAGAACACAGACTTTTGAAGGGGGTACTCATGGAGTTTGTGAAAACATGACTCAAACCCCGGAGATTCTCTAGGACAAAAAACCCTGAAGCCACTCAAAATTACTGCATATATTCCTGGAAGGCTTCACAATGGGAATAAAAACAATTCAAAGTCAATCAAGAGGCAAAAGTTGTAGAGAATGGTTGCTTGATTTTAATTCATCAAATTAGTTAGGCAATGTGGTTCCTGCAATAGACCTACTTTCCATCCTAAAAAACCTTAAAATACTGAATTTTGATGCGTCTGCCTGTCAAATTATATTTTATATTAACAGAGCTAAAAATGCTGCAGTGGTGATATATCTAACACTCTCTGCATTGGGAGAAATTATTATCCTACTCTTCAAAAAAACCTCTCTGTCCTACTTTTCTGGTAGGCATCCCCATAGGTTTTTCTTGGTCCCTCTGGTTATTACCCTGGAGAACAAGGACCAGCTTCTGTATTGCCTGCAAAAGTCCCTAGAGCTTCACTGACCAACCCTGATATCAATGATTAACTTTAATAAAGATCTTGAACATTAGACCACTGGCAGTTTAATTTTTATAGTTATCATTAGTGATTATTCTTAGTTTATATATATATTGAACTGTTGGTGTATGATCTAAGTATTTTATGTGTATTTGAAATGACCTTGATTCAAAATATTGTTTATTGCTCTGTATTTCAAGCATACCATTAAATCAGTACATTCATTGTGCTCCTGCACAGGAAGTTTAGAAAATAGCATTCTCCAAATAATTTGTTTTCTGCATGCTTATCTCCAAGATAGGTAATTTGGATATAAATCAGTTTTCTAAATGTGAAACACAAGGCAGCCTACAGCCATCATGACTACTCATCGGTCTCTTCAAAGTAACCCTACTGCGAGACAGTTCAGAATCTTCATTTTGTTTAATCCCCTGGTTTCTCTTTGGACAATAGCAAATAAAGGCTCCAACTACAGAGGTGTTTGTTGCACAGACAACTTGTTCCCAAAGGTCTTGATTCTGCAAAGCACAAGGAGTTTTGCTGTTGCAGAGCCACTGCAATGCTTAAGCTCTGATGTAACTTCAAGCAAGCAAACCTGCTGATTTCAATGGGACCATTGGCATAAGTATGACTTGAACGAGTGTACAACCAATAGTTCTGGTTCAGGAAAGTGCCAATGCACACGCCTGGTGTTACTTGTAATCAAGAAAGCCCCCTTAGCCTCAGGTTAAGCAAAAGACTTTCACAGCATTGAATATCCATGAGAAAATGCAGGTGTTTTGCTACTAAGATGCCATAAAAATATAATACAGAGACAAAAGGCATCATACAGAGTTACCAACTCAGCGATCTATCCTAATTTTCATATATTCCAAATGTTAATGAGATACATTAATGCATAGTTGCAACTCAGCATAGTTAAAGGTAGATTTGAATTACCTGAGGCTGTTATCTCCTTACATTCACAAACCAAGACAATGCTAATGCTGCTGCTGCTGCTGCTGCCACCATTGCTTGGCACCTCACAGCTCTTCTATCCCACTGAGCTTCTTTGCAAACCAGGGATCTTGTGACCTAGTTGCAAAAGACCCAGCAGCTGATCTCAATTTGAAAACAAGATAAACTACAGGTGCATAACAAAAACTTTTGGAGCAACATGAGAATTTTGTCAGAAGCTGCTTTAAGGGGTGGCTCTCATAGGAAGCTTGGAAGTGCCTCAAGAGATCATTTGATTATCCTAAGGCAAGATTAGCTTTAATCACAACATTCTTGACTAGTTCGTGTTCAACCTGTTCTAAAAGACCTTGAATGATAGGTATTCCTCCTTATATTCTCTGGGTAATCCTGTACTGTGCTTCACTATCCTTCCTCTTTGAATACCTTAGATAGAGTCTTAGGTAACTCTCGCTTGCTTTAATGTATGCTATTACAATTGAAATAAAATCCTATTAAATAAAAAGCCTGCAGCAGTTATGGAGAGGAATTTATTCCTCACTTCTTCACATTCTTCACTTCTCCTGACTTAACAGCCCTAATTACATTCTCTTCTTATACTGTGTTTCCTAGGTCTGTATTTACTGTCTTGGGGACCCTGAGAACCCCATATTTCAGCCATTTATTTGGGTTTTGCTGGCAAACCCAGTAATTTTTGTGAATATGATTGCAAAGCATTTTGAAAAAAAAAATTGTGTAACTCCATGCAAACTACAATTGTATTTAACTACAGTACAATTATCACTCCATATGAATCCAAGACTTGGACCACCTTTTGTAGATGAGCAGCCCTAAAGAATTTTGTATACTCTCGGAAACATCTGTGACTGGTTCCACTGCCCTCAGCAACTTGATTAGAGGAAAAAAAAAACCAGAAGCAGAAAGATTTGGCTAAATAAGAATGATATATCAAAACACCCAATATTTTAATGAAAGAAACTGCATATCCACACATTTGCACTTCTGTACAGTTTTTGTGATATATATATAATTTTAAGCTGTTTACAAATAACATTTAATGCTTCAAATATTACATAATGTTGATATTATATTTCTAGCAGAAATAAATATATTGCACTTAAAAAGAAACTTTTCATTAGATGTTGCTTCATAGTTTATGTTCACAACTTTTTTTTCCATAAAAAGATTTCCCTCTACCCCCACCCCATACACACAAACACACACTTCAGTACATGGTGAATGTGCTCACGCAATGCATTATAAACAACAAAGTCAACACAGCAAACAGAAGAACTGTGGTACATTCTGTTAAAGAGGTTTCATCCAGTTTTTTACCTTCCTTACTTTTAAACCAAACCTTTCCTCATGTTTCTGAAGGTACAATAAAAAAAAAAAGATTGTTTAAATGTGCTAAAGGTAAAATACAGCAAACTGTATTTTTTGTCCTTAAACTATCATAAAAAGTTATTTCAGAGCTTATTTAATTCATTGCTTAGTTTTCTCTTAAAAAGATAAAATAAAGAAAAAGAAGTTGTCATTTGATAATCTAGAGATTATATGCAAGGACATTTGATTACAGAGTAATACATAAATCCTCTGGCCAGCAAGTAGGTGTTTAGTAAAGAAACCGCATCTCCTGCAGCAGAAAGTGCTCTGCAAAGAATAGTGAGAATAAAGTCTCACTAAAACCAAAATTAATCTTGCAGTGAGTGAACGTCATCCCCCTGGAGATGATGAGTATACGCACTGTGGCCACAACTTCCTCAGGACAAGAAGCCAAAACTGTTACACTGATCTCACTGTTGCTTTTACCCTTATCTAGGAGTAAATTCCCACAATTTGTATTAACTTACACTTTTGAAAATCATCCCAAGTTTTTGCAGTAATTTCCATTGATATTTCTGTTTCTGCATAGTACACACGCATAAAGAGGATGTACTGTATAATCAAGTTGCCAGCCCAAATGCTTTTCAGTTGAAAAAGGTTCCTTTTCAAGTGCCAGTTAGTGTTTGCTGGACGTTGGAAATGGCAAGTTCTTCCTACATGTGTACATGTTCATGCAGTGTCCCCGCCTTCGTGGATAAAATAGGCTGTGAGAAATTCTGCAATTGCATTCTGAAGGTTGTAGTGCCAAGCCTGTTAGCTACCATACAACTTACCATCCTTGAACTCATGAAGAAGGATTTCCATTAGGAACTCTATCTACTTAGACTATGCTTGTTTTTCAGTTTATACCCAGAAGAGTATGACTGAAACCCAGTGGCATTGATTTGGTATCTTTGACAGTGCCTCAGGCCATATAAAGCAATGCTGCAAACTAAGGAGCTAAATTAAAAATGGGGGGTTTTATGTTTAGATTCTCAGGGCTCCAAAAGTAGAAGAAAAAAAAATTCAGACAAATACATCCAAACCGGTTTTGTTAATATATGAGATGCTTTTGTTGGATTAAAGACTGGAGGGCGATGACAATCTATAGATAAAACAGTAATTCAAAAAAACCACAAAAATACTTGTAACACTTCTGAGGAAAATTTTATCGTTCTCTTTGAAAAGCATATTCAGGCATGTTCTCTCCATTCTTCTTAAAAAGAGACAAACAGCCCCCCTCCAAAAAAAAAAACCCAAACAAAATCAAACATAAACCAGCTCCATTTTTATGAGCCAAGAAAAAAAGCTCATAAAGGTGAAGAGCACTTCTCATGGGATATAAAATGTGAATTGTATTTGGAGTATAAATTCTAGATTATATTTGGCATTCCTAGCCCATCGACCAACAACAGATGTTCTGTCCTGAAAGTGATACAATTTTGACAGCAGTACAGCAAGTCCTTAAATAAATTACTGGGTTAATGTCAAAGTGATAGAGATAATTTAATTTTTTTTTTCTTTTTTTTTTTAGCAAAAGTGATTTCACTCTTTAACCAGTTAATTACAAATTTGCATTCATTTTCTGCCAGTTGTGAGTTCAGTGCAAAAGCTGATTTGTACTTGGGCTTTAATCTTTTCTGTAGTGTTCCTATATTGTTGCTGTCATTGAAGTCACTGTTCTTACTGTGAGACTTCATTTTTAGATGACAATGTGGAATGAAATCCTGCCCCTGTTACAGTCAATAAATTTCCATTTGACTTCAGTTGGGCCAGAATTTTATTCCTGGAATCGCTCCCATGCTTCCCCAGGCCCACAGGAAGGTGAGAGGGACAGGGAGCAGAAACACTGCAAGGTGGCAAGACCTCTTCACTGGACGTCCTGTGACCTCTGTGAACTTAATCCCTTAAACCTCAAATCTATGCAACTGGTTTTGTAGGTAGGTCTGGGAGGGCAAAGAAGAGGAAATGAGGAACGGGCCTACCTATTCATCTCATTCCTGGGGAAGGCTGTGACAAGCTGCCTTCATTCCCTTGCTTGGGACCTGCCTGTGATTCTGCATTAGTGGGGAACCCAATCAATTTCTGCTGCAAAGGAATGAAACCATCAGAGAGCAACACAAGGAGGGATGAGCACACTGAGAGAGATTTGGTCTGACTGGAAAAATCAAGCTGTGGATTTTTCTGCAGATAGTTCTGCATCATATATAATACAAAATTCATCAGAGAGAATTTGGATGAGGAGTTGGCTCTATCATGTTTTTATATCGAGACAGCCTACTGCCATGTTTTCTCAGATATGAATCCCACTTCATTTGTAGTGGAAAGCACTTTTCTTTCATTTAATATTTTTGTAAATGAAGTTGTCAAAATCCACTTTCATTCTCCAGAAGCGGCCTGGAGAATTTTCTCTGAAACAGTATCGGGGCATTTCTGCATGCCAAATATTGGTATTCTCAGAGCAGGGACTGGGACAGGGCTGAAAAGATTGTAGAGTTTATTTCTCTGAATTAGCTTCATGAAGGAAGGTCATGTATGAGTAGCCTTTATGTCACATGATGACCATGCCTAAATCAGCCCTCCTGTTTCAAACTTGTTTCTGGAGTCATGTAAAAGTTGCCAACTCACTTGACCCTTTCCTGATGGAAGTATCGGCAGTAAAGCTACTGGCTTGAATTCTGAACCTAACCATATCCTCTGCAACTCCAGATAAGTTAATAAACCTGCAGAAGGAACCAGATAAGAGAAACTGAATCTCCCCACAGGCTTTAGCGCATGTCATCCTAGGGTTTTCGTACAACTCTAATAGAAGTCAAGCAACGGAAGAGAAAACTTTCTTCCAAACCTCTTCTGTAATTTTTGTTCCTATAGAGTCATATGTACTTGAAGAATTACATTCCTTTAGGGTAAGTATCACCTAATTTCCTGAAAAATAGGGGGTTTATACCAAAACCAGTTATAAGTAGACACAACCTTGCAACATGCACTTTTCCTGTGAATCTGAGAGCCTACAGCAAAATCTAATATTTGGGTATACCAAGACAAATTCAGTGTCTGATTCTGAGCCATTTAAATACCACAACGCTTGGCCTGTTATATTAATTTATGGAACTCCTTGTAGCAGGTCTGAACCCAGAAATTGTAAATAAATGTTCCTTTTTCTTTACATACAGAACACAGGAGTTGCAAATTGGCCCAGGTCATTTTTCATCAGCAGGTCCAACAGTGATTAATGGGGAATTAGGGTGATATTGCAGATAACTTCATTGAAAAGGTGATTGAAATGGCCAACTTGAGAAGATTTCGAATTCAGCTACTAGAAAATACATAGTGATGGTCCTTTTCTGTGGGATGCATGTGCCTTGCCTTGCACTTTGCAGAGATGGGAGTAGGTGACTCAGTGTACCGCACTCTGCTTTTTACCATATGACACCAACACAGAATGGTCAAAAGTAGAGGAGAATAGAGGGAAATAACTCTGTTTTGTGTTCCAGCTCTACAGAGATCTGTAATATATGAGATTATATGTGCTAGTTCTTTTTGGCCAGTACGTGTGTTATCATCCACAGCTTGGATGCAACTTGACACAGAAACTCTGTGTCGACTTGTTATTTACAGTGGAATCCCAGCTCTTGCCACACGGAAAACCAACATCACACTGGTACTGTTTCCAGCAGTGCAGAGGATTCATGCTAGCTCTCTGCAGACGTCATTATTTTCTTATGCCTCTATAGCTCCTCCATTGTATCAGACACAACATACGAGAAAAAGAGGACAGTACTTTGAATGAGAACCCCAAATACTAACTGAAGAGAAGTCAGACATGAATTTAAAAAGAAAAATTGTGTGAAGTTCTGTATTGATATTTTCCTAAGGAAACTCCACCATTCTTGTGGGACATGGAGAAACTGGTAGTACAACCCTCATTTTCCTGGCCAAGGAGCTTGTATAATAAAAGCCATGACCAAACCCAAGAAAATCCAAACAAGCAGAAAGATACTCCAATGCCACTCATACCAGTCCATTAATTATAGTTTGATCCAGAGAGTCTATAGACTGATCTAGCCTGAAATTGGGTTAACTTGGCACACACGTGCAGCTAGAAACAGGTCTTCAGTGGCAAGCACAGCAGCAAACAAGCACTGTTTTAAAATTTGAAATCTTGGGTTTCTAAGTTTAAGTAACAGATTTTTCCAAATCAGAATTTTTCTTCATTATACCTTAAGCAACAGTTAAATTGCTCCTCCTCGGATATAGGACAAACTTCCTTTTAGACTGAAGGCCAGAATACATTATTACTACTACAGTCCTGTAACACAGTTCTTTTTTTGGAACCGATAAGTGTTTTGTGAAAGAAACAAACAAAGAAAGAAAGACTTGTTAATAATGTTCTCTTTGTGATTATAGTAGCAACTAAGGAATACTGGTTTTGGTGAATATAAGCCAGTCTTAAAAAGGACAGTGGTCTTCTCCACTTTGTCCCATTTTCAGCAAATGTATGCTGAGATAGCCTAAAACATGCTCAAAGTTATAGCAATACATTTTTCTGTTTAGATGCTCATCAGTCACAAGAAGAGATGAAGATGAGTAATAGTATTGCCTTTTTCAGAATTCATCTAGCATATGAAAAAAGACCTATAGACAAGTAGTTTGTACACTGCTGCTTAAAGATAATCTCTTTCCGCTAGATATAATGCACCTTTGGAACAAGCTGCACGTGACCAAAGATCCTGGGGACTTTGGGATCCATTTTGGCTGTGTTACACATAGATCTGTTAGCAGCTCCAAGCTGCATGCTCTCTTCTTGTGATCCCTCAAAAGAGGAATCTATATCCACAATGCATTTTCTTAACTGGTTTGTTACGAGTTCAGCACTCCTGCCACAGGCCTTTCAGGAAGGTCCCTTGTATTTTTCATAGCAAACTTGCACATTTAAAATCTTGTGTTCCACTTCTCTTACATCACTCATACAAACGGTGTCATCACTGCGGAGGAGTGACGCAGTCCTTGGATAGCTGCATAAGGACCCTGCTGAAAATAATGGTGGTACCTTGGCATGTGGAAAGATGGGAAAGTGGGGCCACTGCCTTGCATGGAGCTGGCTATAGCAGAGGGTGTAAGAGGCATCCCCAGGCGGCTGTATGGAGGCAGAGATCCTTGGATCGGATGAGGAATGGGTGTAGCTATGGATGCAGTGCTGGTACCCAGGGCACTCAAAGACTGTGGATGCTGAAATCCCGGGAAACTGGTTGAAGAGGAAACCCAGGAACTGAGAGACAGGTTATCAGATGTTGTAAAGGCTGACCCTGCAAGCAAAGAGAAAGAAGACCTAACATTGGCACTGCGACACACAAAGCTGGGAAAGTAGCAAAAAAGGAGAAAATGAGTCTTTCACAGCAAGCCTGGTTTCAATGACCGGTTGTCACTGGAAATACTTCCCAAATACTTCCATCTTTAAAATGTTATTTGCTGGTTGCTGTCCTTTATCGCTACATCTTAGACAAATTTCCATTTTCAGAAGCTGTTTGCAGTGGTTCAACAGTAAAATCAGCTTTGCACATCGAATATTTTAGGTATTAAACACTGAAGCATCTTGTAATGGTGCCACTAAATACTGAAATATCTACTCTGACATGGTAGCTCACTGAATTACATCCCTGCTTAGAAGACATGCTTGTAGATTTTTACATCAGATCCTTAGTAGAACTGTTTTGTTTTGGTTTTTTCCCTAAAATTTCAGTATGGCAAAAAATGCAGAAGAATGTAATTTGCACTACAAGTTTTCCTTTTTTTTTTATCCCAGTAAAACTTGTCAACACTATATCTTTCCAGTCAACCTGATTCTTTCTATAATATAGAACAAAAAATTATAAAAACATAAATGTCAAAGTATTTGTTGTTTTTCCAATTGTGTACAATATTCTAATAAACAACACTAGTGCTAATTCATAGTAAGAGATGCAGAACATGCTCTGAAGGTAATTATCTACTTTTGATCAAATGGAGGTGTTCTGTTTGTCATTTTGTTTTGGGCTTGTTTAATCTGAAAAGTTCCAAAAATTATTTCCACAAATCTTTCAACTCTTTAAAATACTTTTTTTCTAAAGATTGAAGAAACATTAAAAAAAAAAAAGAAAAATGGTTTCTTGAGAACTAATTACTTATTTCATGTTGACAGTAAAATTTTGGGGAAATGATAATTTGTTGGGATAATTACACATGGTCATTTTCAAATCTGATGATTCTTTTGCCCTTCATCTCTGTAGTTCCTCTATGCATCTGGTCATCATTATATGTCTGATTTCTAGAAATGGGGAATACAATAAAATGCTGTAAATAAACTCTTTGTATTCCTCTTCAAACAATAACTTAGCTCTTGTGTCTTATGTATTTTCTTACTTGACCAACTTTCTTACTTTAGAAAATAAATTTGTTGACAAGAGTATTTGATGAAATATAAGTTCAATTCAGTATTGTAAAACATTCTGAGACAACAAATTTTGTAACAGGTATTAGTTTCCTAAATCTGATTCAAGAAGGGACGTTCACCCAAACTGTAGAATGAAGACATATGAAGACTTCTATCCGTCAAGGTAAACTTACTGGAATTAAGTATAGTAACCAATCATAGCCACATACTTAAACCGAAACTATAAGCAAAAAATAACAGAAATAAAAAATGACAATTGTTATTTTTTTAAAATCATAAATCTCTTATAGGATATACTCTCAAATCATGATTAATTTTTCCTCTGCTTAATGAAACAGGTAAAACAGCCCAGTAACAGGAAAAAGGAATTGTGCCAATTTAGCAAAGGAAACTTGAACCAAATCCTGGTGCTACCACTGAACCAAA
Organism: Corvus brachyrhynchos; assembly: GCF_000691975.1. Classification (NCBI taxonomy): domain Eukaryota; kingdom Metazoa; phylum Chordata; class Aves; order Passeriformes; family Corvidae; genus Corvus; species Corvus brachyrhynchos. The sequence goes on along the minus strand of NW_008238330.1, from coordinate 7,706,433 downwards.
TCCTAACTGCTGGGAAATTAGGATCCAGAGCCAAACTGTAAGGATGGCACAATACTCACAGACCACAGCAAAACCCTAGACAAATCAGAGGGTATCTGAGCATTACTGCACTACAGAGAAAGAAGGATGCAAATCTGGATTTGCCCGGGTTTGCATTTGGCTCTGTTCCAGGTGGCTACTATGAATCCTGTGTGTGGAAGCAGGCACACAGAGAACTATGTATTTCCTATTTGTTAATTCCTTTGGAAATAGACATCTTGGGATAAATACAGTACTGTAGGTTACTGCTTCCATCTTTAGATGGCTGAAATTGGCTGAGCAGAGAATGCTCTGGGAGGGTGCTGAAGTAGTTAGAAAGCCTATCACTGCTATTTATTCCTTTGTTTTATGCCGAATAAGGTGTGTGATCCTTTCTCATGAATGACTGTGAAATGATTGTGGGACTGGAACACTTCTATAAGGAATGGCTTAGAGAATTGGGGCTGTTCAGTCTGGAGAAGAGAAGGCTTTGGGGAGACCTAATTGCAGCCTGTCAGTGCTTAAAGGGGGTGTGTGAGAAAGCTAAGAACAAATTTTTAGCATGACCTGTTGTGACAGGTCAAGGAGTAATGGCATTAAACTAAATGTGGATAGATTTAGACTAGATATAAGGAAGAAATTTTTTACTATGAGGGTGGTGAAACACTGGCACAGGTTGCCAGAGAGGGGCTGGATGTCCGATCCCAGGAAACATGCAAGGCCGGGCTGGGTGGGGCTCTAAGCAACCTGATCTAGTTGAAGATGCCCCTGCTCATTGAAGGGGGTTTGCACTATATGACCTTCAAAAGTCCCTTCCAACACTAACTATTCCATGATTTTCATGAGGAACTTTCTCAAGCATCCTTTCCTGCTCCAACTGCAATGGTCTCTAATTGCAGCTTAGTACTCCAAAAAGTCACATACCACTTTTGCCAGCACCAAGGAGATTAGTAATTCTGAGGCAATCAAGGTCTCAAGGATTTTATAATACACACCACCCAGCACCGTATATATATGTGGCTCTCAACTCTTATTTGTATGGGGGAACATCCATCAGTTTTGCATGCAAGGTGGTTTTAAAATAAATCAGAAGAAATAAAAATATCTATGGAATTTCAATAAGAACATTATTTCTCTCCTTGTGTCTTGGAGGACTTTTCCTTATTTAAGGGCACTAGACCTAGAGAGAGAGCAAAGGTAGTACCAGTTACTCATGTGCAAGAGCATTATGATTTACCCTCTGTGCATGTCTCTGGTTGCCCAGAGCGCTCACGCCCCATGTAGCATATGGCTCCCAGATTAGACAAAAGTTCTTTGCCATGATTCACAATCTTCCTCACTTACTCATTTGCCATATTGTGAGCAAATGCAGAACTGTACCTTTTTATTACACATAAAATTCGTTGTCATAAAGTATTGTTTCCCTCTATGACACCTTTCTAAGGATTCTCTCCTGAAGAGATTTAATGGCCTGCTCTCATACGGAGGTTCACCTGGTTCATTTTGTCACTCCCAAGGGAGGACATCATGCTAGGAAGAAATTTAATTCTTGAAGAGAAGGTGCTTTTCTCTGAGCACTTCCAGCAATGGAAAATTTAATACTGTCTTCAACAATAGCTGGCCTAGGATCTAAGTTGACATGAAGCAAGGTAATCCCCCAGAAGTATGTGAAAGGATGGCATCACACCAGGTGAAAAGTTGCTTTAGAAACTCCATAACGTAAGGGCCTGCTCTTAGAATAGACCTGTAAAAACAAGGCCACCTAATCACATTTTGCTGAAGAGCAACTCATGGTTAAAAATAAGTGTGTTTTCCCTGCACAAGTCCAAAGAGCTATGACCAGAAATAATGCTCTTATCTCTTAGCAGCACTGTATGAAGTTAGAGGACAAGACAAGGGCACTGCCAGTCGGAAGACAGATAGACCTGCTTTACCTCAAGTGGCTGTGGCATATCAGGCAGGTCACAAAGTCAACATGCAAAGTATAATGCAACACAAGTTTGTGCTAGTCAGCAATCCTACAGGAAGGGTTTGAGATCTATTTCCAGTGGCAAATTATGACAGATGCAATTTCTCCAGTAAGCATCCCCACAAAGAACAAGTCTGTCTTGCTACTACTTTTGCTTCTACTAACG
>NW_008238330.1:7675344-7704241 GCF_000691975.1 Corvus brachyrhynchos | reverse complement strand
CAACAGTTAAACATCAATTTTTCAGGGCGCTGCCAAGTTTTCTTCCTGAGAAGGCAAAATGGGTTAACCACAGGCTGGTTGAAGATGAGGTAAGTTGAAGATGAAATAAGATGAACTAAGTCCTCTGTTCACAGAAGGCTGGAGAGGCAGCAAGTGGCACATCTACATGGTACTTTACAAATGGTGTGGATCCCAGCTAGAAAATCCTGCCAAGAGATGGGGAGTGTTAATTTGTTCTCAGCACCACAGTAATGAAGTTGTCTGGTTTGCAGACATTTTGAAGAGGAAGCAGAACTAATTCTCTTCTGATGGCAAAGACTATATGGTTGTCTCTAGAACTGCCTCCTGAATTGAACCACCCACACCAGTGCCATGGGCGTATCAGATATCCCAAAGAGCCAAAAGGTAACAAGTACTCTTCTTCATTATAGGACTTCATGGCAGAGAGACACACCAGAGAAATATTTTAGAGTACCACAGTACTGCCTGTGGTCCTGCTTTTCTCAAGCATAACTGGGTCACAACACTTTACATCATGAGCATGTTTTCCTACCTCTGTTTTGTGTTGCCTGGCTGTCATCGCCAAGATCATCTTCTCCTCCGTAGGTCCGAATGGGGGATCGGGCATAGGAATGCTTTTGGATAAGGCTCTCCACACTTTCTCTGTAAAAGGAAACAACCTAGTGTATCAATACCACCCTAAACACAATTCTAATTCATTTAGGTAAATACAATGCCTTTTCCTGTCCAGATCACAGCTTTCTCACACAGATTCTTGAAAATTTCTTAACAAAAGACTTACCTCATAGCATGACATTGGAAATGCCAGATTTGGCCTGCGTTTTTTTAATATTGCTGATCATCTCTCACCAGCTTCTCCAGCAAAGTAGAGTCAACTTCCTACTGCGTTTCCTGGATGTGGTCTCAGGCAGTGAATGTAAGACCAGCACTCTTCATAAATTTGAAAATGCAAACTCTGCAGTTATTTTTGCTGAGTGATGAGTCTGGGTTCAAAGAGACACCTGTGGTCCAGCTCCTTTCAAACAAGCTTTTGCATCACACATGACCACCTCATTTCCTCTCCCCTTTTTCTGGAAGCAGGGGCAAAGACAGGTGTGTCCAGAGACAGCTCAGCTCTGACCATGCTCTCTCAGCACTGGGAGTCGAGGGCAGTTTGTAGCAGGAAGTCTACAGATACTACCGATCTCATGCCACATCTATTCTGGGAGGTTAGACGTGCCTGACAGGCCCCTGCCTTGCTGGTAGCACAAAGCACTGAAGTCACCCAAACCATTTTTAAATAGAAGGAAGGCATATCTGCATGATAAGCCTTAGTAGTTTGTAAGGAAGATCCAACCTTACACATTCCCAGAGCATTTCCATGTAAGTAGGTGGCATTATACCAAAGATGAAAATGACCTAGGCACATTTCCAAAATGGCTTTGACCTTCTGTTCCTGTTTAAAAAGTCTAAGTAGCAATAGTCGTTTAAATATGCTGCTTGATGAAGCTTTTGTCCGAATTTACCATTTGTCTATTCATACTTGCGAATGCCCTTCGCTTAGAGAATATGTCTGCTGCAGAAATTCCAAGGAAAAATATTTTTCAAGTAACATGATAAATCACAATGGCACATGTTTTCCTTTCCTACAGAAAGTCCATTATGGTCATTTTGTCCTTGGTCTATCACTGGCATCATTACTTATGCTAGTGTCCTCAGAAAAAAAAAAAAAATAAAAAGAGGATCTTATCAAAGTGATTTACTTGTGTCAGGATTGGAAGTGGACTGAAAGCAATGGCAGTTCCTACATAGAGGATAATATAATTGGATTACTGCCTTTTAAGTGATTGAAAACAGTAGGCATATCAGGGCTATCTCGAAGAAGATTTTCCAAAGAAAAAGACAGATGGCATTGTTTACATTATGTGCTGAATGCCTCTTGAAACATTAGGCTTTCTTCTGAAGCAGAATGTGAAATGCGAAGAATTTTACTTGACAAAAAGGACTATTTCATATAAGTAGAGCATAGCAGAATAACAAATTAGACCAGTGTTGTCTGAGTGATTTAAATATTGGTATATAAACATATTCATAATCACAGAATTATTAGTCTATAAAGGTCTGAAAAATAAATTTGATACAGGTGATTGTCTGTATTGTCTCTATTGACTTTATTTCAAGTAAGGGTCTGCTTATAACAACAGAGATTACAGCATGTAATAATATCCTGATGCAACAGAAACAATGCAGGCTCTAGTTTTAGCACAGTGGGCCAATTTCACCTCTCAAACGTTGGATCCAATGGCAGCTTGGGGATAAACTCACCCCAATAAATTTACATTTGAATTACCTACAGGGATTTAAAGCTAAATCAAATGCCCACAATTATTGCAGACTAAATTCTTTCCAGATGGGTTTGTATGCTAGACAGAGAACTCTATTATTCTATATGGTTGTCTTCTTTTAAAGGAAAAAGAGAGATGACTTCTTAGTGAACCCTGAATCTGCAAAGTTTGAAACCAGGGAACTATGTGGTGGGTTTATTTATTTATTTTACGATGTAGTGTTGCAGATAGTATGCAAAAGGTTTTGGAAGATTAATCTCATTCATCAGCACAAGAGGCAAAGGTTTTTATGGCAGAGGGAATGGTCTAATGTGGAAACTTGGATCAGAGAAAGCAACTAATCTCACAGAAACAGTTCCTTTTGTGCAGCTGAGATTCAAGATTCAAAACTGTATGGGCTTGTCTTGACTAACCACATTGGTTGTTTATGCTATAATCACAAAACACCTAGTGAATTTTCATTTTAGAGGTTGAGGCTGTGATTCTCATCATGAGTGCAGGATTCACACCAGAATTTAGGCACCTGCCGCCACATTCTTCAGGTGGGGTGGCCCCTCCTCTTTCCACATACAACACATGCTGCATATAAACCTCCAAACAGACCTACAAAATGCAAAAGGCTGTGTGCATCTAAGTGTGCAAAAGGAAACAGAGGAAAAAATGCAGTGTATTTTCTCCACTCATAAAGCTTGTCTCTGAGTTATCCTCCAAGCACTTTCTTCCACTTAGAAAAACAAGAGCAGAAGTCCGCATTTAGATTTCTTTCCTTCCCTTTGTGTTTCAAAAAGGAAAGGGGTGGTGGCCTCTGCACCATGCTGCAATATTCCATCCTCAGAGAACATCACTTTGAGTCTTGATAGGGAAGACAGAGTTGCAACTCATTTAACCTATGAAAACATTTGGAGTTTCCCACATAGGTTGGAAAGAGGAGACTAAACTCCTCCACCATTTAAAGACAGAAGTGCCTTAAGACTTACTCCAATGCAGATATGCAGGAGGAAGCAGAACTTTAACAACAAGACTTAAGTGCCTGTGAAATCAAGTTCAGAATGCAGGAACAAAGATGGCAATCTGGAACAGATTCCTTCTTATACCCTTTTTTCCACTGGGTACAAGAGGACTTGAATCTCAAAATCTTTCTGGAAATTCTCTTTATGGAAGTATGAACTCTTTAGGTTATCCCAAATATGATTCCCTGGAGAGATGATTAATACAATACATTTTTTTCAAGTCTCAAAATATTATGATAACACTACTAAAAGGGAAAGACATTATTACCTCTGGCTTTATAGTTCTGTATGCAACATCAGATATCTCAATGTGGTTCAAAGGATTTATGGAAATAATTTTATAAATTACTGAATGACAAATCAATATTTTCCACTTTATGATTCCATGATCAATTTCAAAAAATAGCAAGTGAAGAGTATGGTGTGGTTTTTAAAGCTGTTTTGCGTATTTTTCAGCACTGTTCCACAGTAAACTCTCTGAAGAACCAAGTGACTTCCACTTACTCAATACTCAACTTCTGTTTCTTTGTTTGTGATCAGAGACTCGTTATCTAATATGGGGACCTAACAATTTTTACCTTTAAATGTGTCTTAGAACTCCACAGTTTCTTCTATTAGCAGGAAATTAGCATCAAACTTTGTTCTGAGAGATCAAAAACTGCCAATGGAATAAAGGAAAGATGTCTTCTTTCTGTCAAATATTTTTGTGTGGTCTAGCAACAAGTTTCAAGTCTTCCACACTGTTCTTCACCTCACAGATATCTTGCAAATACCCAGAGGAGGGGGGAAAGCACACACATACATACAATATATAACTGTGATTAAGCTGTGCAATATGTACAGCTGGATAATAGTAGGAGATGACAGGCTGGAGAAGAGCAAGTTAGGGACTGAAGCTGCTTGAGAAAAAGGATCCACATGCCAAATGGAAAGGAAAAAACTAAGCTCGTATTGGCAAGCACACCCACAGAGGACAGGCTGAGGAAGGACAAATGTGAAGAGAGATAATAGGAAAAGGAGCGCAGGCTGATCACAATAATCTGCATTCCAGCAGAAGCACACTTTGAGCCCACCCCTGTCAATAAACCTTATTATGAATGAAGCACTTCTCTCCTTTGTCAAAGAAATAAAACAGCAAAATTTGAACCTGAAATCAAATCATGCAAAAGGCTGAGAGAACTCATCAATCAGAAAGGGTTTAGGGTACACAGGGAACATCTTGCTATTCTGCAGGTTCTAACCTCTTGATTAAACATTTCACTCTTGCCTCTGCTGGCAACTGATTCCAAAACTTCCAGCTAGGGATGCTTTGTGTCGTGCAGCTCCAAGCTGAGTCTTTGGCTTTGTTTAGTTAACAGTGCCCTGTATGTACAGAGTAGCCTCAGAGGACCAAAAGAAGATAGGAAAACCCTGATGTAACTGACAAATGATTCACTAACACTTTACAGACCAAACCCAAGTTTGCCATGGATTTGAACTAGGAGAGGGCAGAAAATAGACCTGGCTTGGTAAGTAGCTGAGGCTCTGTGAGAGGATGCTCACTTTCTTTTGCTGTCAACCCAGATTATAGAAATTCTCTCAGGAGATGATAAAGTCCCAGATTACCCTGAGCAGGATCTTTAATCAAGATGAAAGAACAGAGCTTCTTTGTAGGTGGGAGCAGGCATCTCTGGTGTAATTTTTTCTCCTCCTTTTGCTATTACCCTACGTCAGCTGTGCATGCATAGCAGCCTGGTGATCACCACAACCCTGGTTCTAAATTTGGCAGAAAGAAAAAGGACATGGAAAGCCTACCTTCTCCCTTTGGGACAAGAATGCTTAAGAGAATATATTTAGTGTTGGTGAAAGTGTCAGAAAAGCTGATTCAGAACTAGCTGGCTGGAACCAGGGCATCCAGTATCTATCTTAGATCTATACCATGGCTACAAAGAGGATGAAGTCTGATGTGGGGGGCAGCCATCCCTTCCAGTGGGAGCCAGGTTCAAGCTTGTTTGAAGACAACATGCTAAAGTCAAACTGCAGTGAAAAAGAGCAGATGGCTGAGCCAGGCACTCTGAACTTGTGTCTTCTGCGTAAGTTACTGTTTCAGGAATGGCTCCAAGAGGTAAAAATTTCAGAGCAGAGCTGAACAGTCTCTTAGTATTAACCTCTTTTTTTTTACCCCTTGCTATCCAAGTGCTAGGTATGCAGAAAGGTAAGGATATCCCCAGAATCTGCTCCCTGTTCCTGATGTCATGGGGTTTGCTTTTTTCTATTTTTTTTTCTTTTTCTTTGCAAGGAAAGGCAATGTTGATTAAAAAAAAAAAAAAAAAAGAAGGAAAATAATAAAATAGTAAAACTGACAATCGTGTTTTGCTTGGCCATTCAGTCCAACACAAAGAAAAATACAGAACAGGATATAAAGTGTATGAATTATCAGTTTGCAGCCTGAATGACTTCTTTAGTTCTGCATTTCAAAGGTTTCCTTTTTTTGTAGCTGCCAGTTAGTATGTTTGGAAGAAAGCCCAGATAACAGAAGACGTCAGAAGTGAGGTGAGGTGAAGACAGATGGAATAAATGGGCTGAGAAGGCACAAAAATAAACTTGTCGGAAGTCGCACTGTAGTAGAACTTTTTTTTAAGGGAAAAGATGACTAATTTGTCCAAGACACAAGTGCTAAAAACAAGTCTGTAAAAAAAAAAATCTAAACCCAAACAAAAAAAACAACCAATGAACAAAACTCCCCTCAAAAAACCAACAAAAACCACTCACCTCCCAAAAAACCAGAACGACATAGCAGGAAGAACAAATACATTTCTGTAACAGCAGCTGTGAGTGAACAACTTATGCTGTCAGAACCACTGTCCAGATATCACTCAATCTTTCCATTCCTGTGGCTTTTATTTGCTATTTTGCATAGGCACAAACATACAGACATATTCCTTTTCTACGTATACCTGCTCTTACACTGGTAGATGAATATTAGAGGCTGACCATAGGAACATAATTCAGGTTATGGATGGTCCATGGTATGGACCAAATCATTGAGCAGAACAAAGTAGTTCTGTTCCACTGCTTAGATTAAATCTGAACCAACCAGGGACAAAACAAGACCTACAGACTACAGTGGCTCACGTGACCTGGCCCAAAAGCTAATCCATAGCCTCAAAACACTTTCACACAAAGTCAAAACTACCGGGCAACTGTTGGATGGATGCATTACTGCAAGAATATATACAAAAAAGAAGGGAAATTAGTCTTAAATTATGAAAAATCTGGGGTTTGATGACTGTAGAAAAAAAAGTGTACCTCCACAATGATATTTACTGCCACCCTCCCAGTAAAAATCCAGCAGTTGTAGAAGAGCTGTAATATGCATGGATGTGACAAAGCCTGGCTGAAGCCATGGCATGGGAAAAGTAATGACATTTATGAAGAAGGGGCATGAATATACTCACCCTACTTCTCTCAACTGCAAATGAAAATGAGAAAACAATATTACATAGCCAGCCCCGTGGAGCTCCACTTCACTCAGTGGAGCAACCATTTCTGACTGTAGGCACAGCATAAGAGGTGAGGACAGAGCACTACTGTGCTTGAAACTGTGACTGGGGAAAGTCCCTGGAAAACTTCCTCTGGGGTGGAAACCATAGACCTAATTTGACATCATTCCCTCCTCTTATGCACACACTACATCTGCATGAGGTGGGTGGAAACAACTAGAATAATATTTTTATACCATTTTGCACAAGTAAGAAGCTAGATAACAGAAAACCTAAGTGAAAATGAGCCAAAGTATGAGTGCTTAAAAACTTGGGAGCTAAAGAGGTTTTAGCTGGCACAGGGGGCTTTCTGCTGGGTGAAAAGGCACAGTTGCCTGGCTAACAACAAGCAGAGTCAGAGGAACCAGATTTGACAGGAATAATTCAGGTGTTTAAACATAGGCAGGTAGTGCTTTCAAGATTTGCTAAGGCATCCAAGCCACCTGCAGCGTTCTGGAAGGGACGGCACAGAAAATACAGACAATCCACCCACCCATCTGAAGCAGAAGCTGAAGGCTGGACTAACCTCAGCAACATCTGAAATGGCACTAGATAACAGGCATTTAGGCACCAGAGTCCCTGGTATTTCTCCCTAAATTCAGGACTCCTTCTCTTCTCTGAACCTGAACATCAGAGATCATTGTGACGCTGTATTTCCCCCCCCCAGCCCTGGCCACCCCCTCAGGCTCTCCCTATTGGTTCCTGTACCCCAACTCCGCCCATGTATCGCCCTGGCCCCTGAGAAAACCCCTCTGCGCTGGGATCACCAGGTCTCTCTGCCTCAGGGAACCACCTGGAGAAGAGGTAACAATGAAAGTCCTCTTGGGCTGCCATGAGGGTCCCTTCTCTGCCTCCTTTACTGTTACCGTGCTGCAGAGCCCAGCTAGCCAGAGCAAGAGTGCGGGGCCATCTGGAAAGGCCTACAGGAGGGCAGAATGGCTGCCCTGCCCTAAGCAGCCCCACTGAGCTCTCTGGCAGGGTTGAGGCTTGCTAAACTAAACCTAGCACTGCAACAGATGATATCTCATGGCTGGTTGCTGACATTCACAGACTGACAACTAGCTGAGAATGAAAGATCAGCTGGGAGTTTGACTTGTTGGAGAACTATGACAGAGCCCTACTTAACCATGGATGTGTGGCTAGGTCATAGAGCATGGATATATTTCTGGCTGTTGGTAGGGGACTTTCAAGAGTCCAGGAAGTTCTTCTAGACCAACAGTAGGCAGCAGGAATTTTCTGTGGGGTGAGCAGGGAAGGGATGGGAGAGAGGACGGCTGCGCACAGCCCATCACCGAGCATGTGACTTTGACTGATACTTCAGCAGGGAAGTACCCACATCCAGGCATTAGCATGAACTTTGTTTACAGCCTTATAAACCAGCATGATGTATTTCCACATCTCAGAGATGAAGCTCCTCAGGGGAAAATCTGGAACTTTATTACCATGCAAATCCAGTTGGGATGCTGCTCTCTTACTTCCCCATCCCCCCATCCTTCCTTTCTCTGCCTAAAAATGACTTGGGCGTGCAACCATACTTTTCCGTATTTCCTCGTGAAGTATCCCAGAAGCATTATTGGACTTGTGCAGATGGGTATACTCACTTAACTCTCTCCTTAATAGTTAAAAATCCACACCCTGAACGTGCCTATCACATACTTGGCTCCTGCTCTTGAAATTATCACCTTTTTCACTGACTTTTTTGAATGGTATGTATAATTATGATGGATTTATTTATCTGTTTATTTTTAGCAGGCTAATTCTTCACAACAACTCAAAAGATAAATTCAGACTCAAGATTAAAAAAATTCATGTGTTGGGTTCTTCCTCTGCATCCTTTATGCCTTTGGCAGTTTTTTCTTCAGCAGAAATGCCTCATTACTGCATTTGGCATCCCATAGTCAACACCACAGTATGCTAAGCTCCATGTTCTGGTAATTGCTGTTAATTGTTCAATTTTTTCGTTCACAACCACTATGGGAGCCTTTTTATAGTAGAGGAGATGTAAATACCATGTAAAAAGATCAAAAGGTGCGTCAGAAACTTATCTAAATCACAGTAGCTCCAGATAAAGTCTGCCCCATTGCTATAAACAGATTACCGCAAGTAATGAAGGGAAAGGGGTAATTGTGAAAGGAACCTTGCATCCTACTAAAAATTCGGTATATACCAAACTCACCCAAGATTTTTTCAATAGTTAAAAGGCTTGCATATAGCTATGAGGACAAGGAAACCATTCTATGGTATTTAGACAGGAACAAAAGAAAACGCAGGGCATTTCAAAAGTTTTGCTGTTGCCTTCCTCCTCTACTGTTGTGCAAATTTCACTATCTTTATATATATTGTTTCAGCTACAACACGTACAATGCCCACAGCTTTAATCCTAAAGGCATTTTCAGCTTGAATTTCTTACATAAGGATCGTAAATCTAGAATGGGAAGCCTGAAATCGTTAAAGTCACATATTTATAAAATCATATTCAATTAGGTTAAAAAAGTGCAATTTCTGTCATCATGTCATAAAAAGATGTGTTTTTCTCTCAGATCTACTATAAAGAAAAGCTCCCTATATTGTTACAGATAGAGGCTGTTTTCAATCAGTTACAAGAAGCAATCCAATTACTGGATGGTTTAGTGCAGTAACTGACTCCAGACTAATTTAATTTCTTTAGGTCTCTAAAGATCAATTGATCTGATTTGTTTCCCTCCCCAAAGGCTGTTTAGGAAAAAGCAGGCTTAAATACCTGGAAATGAAATACAAAGCTCTGTACGCTTTCACACTACTTAGGTCATTTGGAAAAGCTGGAACTCAGGATAAATGAGTGCTGCCTTGGCCCCAACATCACGGGATGCTTTACGGGAGGCCATTAGGATCACCACACCACACTGTAGATTACACATGCACGTGCTGCGTGCACGCCTGCTTAGGGAGCAGTGCAGGGAAAGTATTTTCACAGTTCCTAGATAACTACTCAATTTTCAAGAGCTGTGCAAGAGTCCATTTGGCCTTCGTAGTCTTCCCTAGCAAATAAGTATTTTTCTCCAGCAGTGATCTTATAGTTTACAACTAGACTGAGCAAGAGTCATGCTGTACTATTCAACATTCATCTATTTGCAATTCATGTTGCAATGGACATCAAGAAAGAAATTCCTCCTGTTGTCATATCTCACTTTGCTATTTCCTTTGCTTTTTTTCAGATTTCTTTAAGCAATTTTTCTGGTGCTAAGATGAAATATATAGAACCAGTAGGCACTTAGAGAATGGTGTCCTCATCTGCCTGAATATTTTAATGCCAGAACCAAATAAACCCCTTCATATTTCTGGACCATTTGTATAACTTTGGCAGTTCCCAAACGGTCTCTTACCAGCCCACTTGCATGTTACACTTTTACTATCTCGTGACTTGATGTGTTGTGCAGCAGGTTTTGTATTTTTAAATACTATTGTAATAGCAATCAGGGCTAAGCTTTCTAATTTAAGTCAAAATCAGACCTGACCCAAACTTGGGCTCTCAAATCCAGAGTTTTAATGTAAGTTTAATAGTTTTCACATTCTGTTTCTTGTATTTATTGTAGGCTTCACATTTGTCTGCCTTATCTTTCATGGCAACGTTTGTGCCTGGGCTTGGCTGCCTGTCTCAGGCTCTATTCTTACACTTATCAATAAACAAAAGGGCACTGCAGCTTATGCTCAGCATTTCTGACTCCATGCCATGTGCTGTTATAATAAGATGTCCTCCGGAAAAATTCCCTTCATATCCAGCACCACGATAGTCGGTTCATCCGCACAGCGGTAACTAAGTTTTTCTCCCAGCTTATCTGTTCAGACTCTTTCCGCCCTTGCAAAGCTGTGTTGTTAGATGTCTCCTGTCTGTAAAACAAGGAAACCTCTTCCAACAGGTCCTCCCTTGACTACTTATTGCATACAAACCTGAGCTTTGGATGTTGTTTACCTCACTATTCTGTTAATACAGTCGACTATGCTATTTTTGTTAAATTTGTCCTTTTTTTCTGTTTGTTTTCATTTTCAATGAAGGCTTTCACTTAAGAAACAATTTTCAACAACTTTGCTAGTGTGCACTGCAGCCTACAAGCTTTCTTTCCCCAAATTACTGGTTTTTTACCCCTTTACTCAACAGATCACTAATGATCCAGTCACTAGTAAGGTGTAAAGGATACCACTATTTCCCATCCATGGGCCTGCTTAGATAGATGTACTTTTGAGCTGCTGTGAAGGCTTTCTCTAGCTCTGTGGCTATGACTCCATTGAGCCGTTTGTCCTCTGTATGCACCTGTGAAAAATGATTCACAGATGCATCTGGATATCCCCACATAGGAGCCTGGAGAGGCTTGGCCTCTCCAAACTTTCTTTCATTATTGTGTAGGAAAATGCTCATTGGAAAAATTGGATGTGCTATATCCATCTCCATCGAGTTCTCTTCCAGCTTAAAGGACAAAGGCAGCTTAATTTGCTTCATTTGCCAAGATATTTGACACGATATGATAAAAATGTGGCGTGCTGGAAAGCTACCAAGAGATTGAAGTTTATTTCCTAACTCAGCTGTGGGTTAATGCTTCTGTCCCTATGGCACAGTTGCTTCTAACGCGCTGTACACACACAAAACAGTTTCCAGATAAAGCTTTCCCCTGATGCAGCTTGTAATACAACTTTGGTGAAACAAAAATGGCATCTTTGTTGTTAGAGTGGGAGTTATGGGAGTCATCCTGATGGCAGTAATTGCCAATTCAGCGTCTGGGACTGCTGAAGCAAATTTTGGGAGCTATCATCTCTCTTTTCCACTATGTTGAGCAGTGGGGAGCTGTAAAGACATTTTTCACAGGACCACTACCCTTGTTTCCCATTGGCCCAATTCACAGCCCTCAACCGGATTAAATGGCATGATAAGAAAAAAGCTTTTCATTCTGAAGTTGTAAAACTGACCCTCTTCCCCCTTCAAGAAACCCCCTGAGGAAGACAAATATATCGGCCCCAACTGGAACAGATGTCAAAACTCAAAACAGCTCTTTCTTCATAAAGTTTATAAGAATTTTTAAAGGATGTGGAGGAGTCTTACTATATGCAGTAAGATAACGTTAAAATGCACAGGTTCTCAGGAGTTGAAAGGATGCTTTTCCTACAAACTCTCTCTTCTCTTTATCTTATCTGCATGGAAAGTAAACAGAAAGTCCCCATTACCTCTCAATATCAGTGAGTCTGGAAGAGTCACGGAATCCTTTAGCAAAAGGGTTGCTGTCAATTTTCAACTTGGTTATCTGGAAACACAGAAAAGAGCAACATTACACAAATATAGTGTTAAGGTACTGCAGTGTACAAAGTGTTAACCAATCCATCCGCTGTGACCTCACTGCTAATTTTATCCGCGTGCCCCGTGCGTGTGCATGTATGCTGCTCTTGAGACACTGCAAAGCTGAGGAGGCAAACCAGGGTGTACTGCACATATGGCAGTGGAAAGACCAAAGGGCACAGCAGGCTCAGCCTTCCTGTTGCCTGGAGCAGGAGGAACCCACCCACGTACAGTATTACAGCTTCCAAATACTTTAACAGCATCAATCAGGTTGTCTCTTCCACAAGCAGTACAAATCACCCTGCTAACAGCTGAGCCTGCTTGATGGAGCCGCGCATCAACCAGTACAAGCCCAAACGACCTGAAGCCATGGCTTCAGTTCAGCACCGCCTTTTCTTTTACTGGGATGGAAATGTTCTCAGCCAGGCCTACCAGCCACCACACAGGGGCAGTTTAACTGGTTTTGTATGAAAAGAGGCTGAGGAAGGAAGGAAAAATGTGGGGAGAACTCAGATTTAAACTGACAGGGCCTGCATTGAAGGAGTAACCCCACTGAAACTATCACAGTCTTGAAAAAACACAGATCATGAATAAAAACTTTCCTCCCTTCTTCAAAGGTAGCTATAAACCTGCCCAGTGATTCAGTCAGCCTTTCCATTTTGACAGAGAACCCATTGACCAGGAATCCCTCCTGCCCCAAAGCATCTGAGTTCCCCTTAACTTTGCGGTGAAACTTTTCAGGCATATGGTGGTGACTTTCAATATGTTTTTTTGAGGACCAAGAAAAGAAATGCACCATTGTCCTTGTGAAATTTTCTATCTATCCAGCCAGTTTCAATTTGGTGAATAAAACCTGAGACATCATTGTAATATTTGGATTTTCCAGCCGTACTTCTTCCAAGAGCTAAAAATAAAATTTTAAGTGGAAGTTAGACCTTGATGAGAGGCAACACAGGACCCATCCTACAAGGCAGTGAATGCCACCAACTCTAGCTTAAACCCACGAAAACCAACAGCTCTCAACATTTCATATCAAGGGGCTTTGTCAGCCTGACTTCCCTCAAAAAAAAAAAGCCTGTATCGAAGAGGCCACAACCTCATTTTTAATAACTGGGCCTCAAGACTCAGGAAACAAAAAAAAAAGGGATCTTTTCCAAATCCTCAAACAATGAAACACTCTCACCAAACAAATATATTTCAAAATGGGGTCACTTCTCCCCCGAAATAAAAAAGAAATGAAAAATAAAGAGGACAACTGGACCCAACTTTTAATTCTGAGAAAGAGGTCTTCTGTGAGGAAAACACAGAGAGGAAGGGACATGCTGACAAAGGCAAATTCTGAGTTTTAAAGTAACACTCTTCCAGTGGTCAAACACCATGGACCTGAGTGCTGGTCGAGGGTTTGAAGCTGTCTCATGGCTCAGATACAACTGGTGGAAACAACCCTGAAGCCTTGCTACGAGGACCTTGAAACAATTCAGAAAGTTAATTACAGACTCATTCTACTTCCAAGATATCCATAAGCCCTCAGCTTATGGTGATGTTGCAGCGTGGCGAGTCAGTGCCTCACGTCCACTGAACATTTTTATGGCAGCGTTTTGAAAACCACCTTTAAAAATACAAGCTCTAACTAGTTCCATTGACTGAGATCACCGACACACCAAGCCAACTGCACTACAGAACAATAAGGATGTCTATTCATCTCTTGAGCATATTTTCACCAATCAAACTTCCATCTTCCCGATATTAAAGTTTTGGTATGACATCACAGGAGAAACTTTTTGTATCCACCAAAGCCAGATGAGACTCACAATCATTTATGGCCATATTTTTCCTCAGAGACTGTCTCACAAACAATCAGAGAACATCTGCTAGAAAGCATTTTAAAATGAAATCTGACCTACAATTCAACTCTGTGGCAGTGGTTTGACTGTTTAAATAAATGCATGCCCTTTAAATCTTAAATTATGAGATAGTTTGTTGAAAGTGTAATGTATTTAGCTTTTATCTAATAACCTCCAGAAATGTAATCAATCCCTCCTTAAAACAGTTCTGAAAGAAATGGCAAAAATGAAAAAAGGCTCCATTTTCATTAGTCATAAATAAAATGACAACATCAACCTCTAGGGGTTCCGGAGATGTTCCATTGAGAAATTTCCAGGACTCAATGTATGTGCTTTGGGAAGGTTGGTTTAGAAACATCTCTAGTGTAAATATCATTGGTAGACGCAAATTCATCCTACAGAAATAAATTCCGGGTTTAGCTGGTTTTGTGCCTGTTACTGTTTTGCTGGTTTTTAAAGAAAGTTACATGGAAAAATCTAACTGCCTGTCCAAACATTATTTTCTTGAGATTGCCAGGTGCTGAGTGTGTTTTCTACGGCATTCAGATACAAATCTGAGTCTAAATCAATACATTAAAGCCTTAAAGCAGGATATGGGGTCCATCATAAGGACTGACTTAATACTACTAATATTATCTTCAGAGCTTCCTTGGCCCCCTATGCAGTAGTTTAGTTTTATTCATAACATTTCAAATTTAATTACTTTTGCTTCATATTAAGAAACGCTGACTTCTTTAAACAATCCAGCAGGTTCATTGACTCTGTGATGCTACCTGCCCACATATTTGGACGGGGCCTATATTTTTCTTAACTTGAGGGAACTAAGGAGTGAAATAGGTGGGTTTTTTTGAAGTACCATAGTCAGTAAGCCCTTAAAGCATGCTCTGAATCACACTGAAGGCAACGACATATTTCCACTGACTTAAATATTAAAGCCCAATCCACCATCAAGCAGAGCCTCTGTTCTCTGATTGTTTATAGACTTCCTAAAATTACTCATTAGCAATCCATTGTTATGATCTCCTCCATTTTGTATATATTATTCCCTGGCATGCAAATTGAAATTCAAACATCTGGATGTAATCTGGGCAGCCTCTGAAAAGCGTATCTCTGAGTGGTTTTCCTTACGTTTGAGCCTTACAGCTTAATTAGTCGACTTTTTAAGCCCATGAAATTATCATGTGCAAACCAGAATCTCTCTCAGCTCATAGCTTGTGGCATAAAAGATCTCTGCAAATAAGAACAGTTCTTTAATGAGCTATAATTAGAAAATGACTAAATGTTAATATGCAAGCAGCTTTGTATAGACAGAAGGGAAGACAAAAGAAAGCCTCTTACTTGTCATTTTTACTCTCATGAATAACCCTTACGGTTCTTTGAAGTCTGTAGTACTACTGTATATTCAGGAATTACTCATGAATGTGAGTAAGATTGGCATGGAAAGGTAGGTTATGGCTGACATTTTCCTGGTTTACATGGGGCAGAAGGGAGTTTTCAGCAGGGTAGGGTCTAGTTTCATCCATGGAAATTAGCTGCTCTACTCACCAATTGATTCTGGTAGGCAGTAACAGCAGTAAAAACTGTCTCTGGAAAGATGAATGTCCTGAACTCTTCTGATTTCAGATTGAGCAAAGAAGCCGTGTGATCCTTCTTCTTAATGATGTGGACCCTTGGCTGGTACTTGTGCATGGAGTTCAAAATGATCTGTGAGAAAGAATGACACAGCACTGTCCTGAGAGGAGGGTTGACAGAGCCCTCAAAGCTATAAAACCATAGGGGGGAAAAAAGAGATCTAATTAACACTGCAGGGGAAGTGTCTGAAATCTAACCAGCCAGGGGCTGGTTTTCAGAGTAAACTCTCCAGCTCCTGTGGGCAGTTCCAGGAAATGAAGGTGGAAAAGCAGGCATCCCAGGAGCTAGACTCCTCTCACTCCTACGCCACTGGTGAGCATGCATATCTTGAAGCATAAATACCTGTTCCTACAGGTGAGGTGTTTTACATACAGAATTAGTCACTACCAGAGTGTGCCCCAGTTGGCAGGTGCGAACTGAAAGCTAATGGCCAACACTCCCCATTTGCAAAAATGCGCAGGTGCACAATGAAAACAGTCACAAATCCCTCCAAAAAAAATGACGGAAAAAATTAGACCCATCCAAAAACCTACCAGCAGCAGCAGCACAAACCATCTGACCAAAAGTAAAACTCCACGTAGCCTTCTACTGTGGCAAACTCTTAAAACAAGCTACTTCATAGATGCTCTTCACCGCAGACTACCAAAAATGAGAGCAAGGAGGGAAACCAGTACGGAACCCCCAAATGACTGGGTTTTGCTATTCTATCCTCATTAATAATTGTTTACGAGCTCCCAAAACAATTCTAAACCCAAGCTACCAACCAACCAATTTCAATGTTCACTGGAGTCAAACCAAGAGTTCCCCTTGCTTCAGTTACCACTGGCTGGAGGCCTGTTTGGCTGCCTCTAACCACAGTATTACAATATAAGAATTAAATACAGAGCTCAGCTCACACCAGCCCTTGTTTTGGATATAATCACAGTCACAAGACAAAATTGGCAATGGTGTGGGTGGTTCTATTTTGCAGGGGCCATAACGACATTACAGTCAGCTCCGTACATCTGGAACAGCTAATGTGCATTCCTCAGGAAGCGTTAACTTCAGCTGAAACATAGCAGGAGCAGTGCAGTATTTCATGCTAAGTCAATGAGAAAGGTTGCACATTGCATTGGAGTGGAGAGCTCAGAGACAGCTCTATCATATCTACAATTTCCATCAGCGTTTTTCTTTGCTGCTCCTTTGGGGCCAAATATTGCCAAGACTCACACTGGGACTTTGGGGGGAGGCACACAGCAGCAAGAAAGACATTACAGTGACAGTGAACCATCATCTTGGAAGTGTTGCATGTCCGCTTTAACCAGCTCAGGTCCTTTTTCAAAGCACTTCACCATTTTATACAGCAACACACACAACGGCCATGGACCTTGCCTTTAATACCCTTAGCACTTTACCTTCTCTTTGTAAAACTTTGTCGTGTCATCCTAGTAATTTGGAGTGCTCTAAGCAGATGGAAAAGACATTTTAAAGCAGGGTGTGTGGATGGTGATGAGCTTACTGAGAAGTTGGCCCACAGACCTCGGTGCTTTCCATTGCCTTTCACGGCCATGATATCCACACCAAGGCATTACATCTGAGCAGCAGTCAAGCGGAAGGAGGAAGAAGTTGTGACAGAGCAGCTCCCACACATGCCCTTTCCTTTCACTCCTCTTGAATGCAAATTGTGATAAAGAAACTACATTTCTCAAACAAGAGCACGTAATCCCTTATGAAAGTTTTCCAAAAAATGAAGTGTACATAGATAACATCCCCTTCCATGGTACTCTATGTTTCTCATTCCCACCAGAGGCAAGTCTGGTCATTCATGTACCAAACAAGTACTGAATGTAGCCAGGAGGTCACAGAAGACCCATGGCCAAGGTAAAAGTAAATGTCACCATTTCCTTCATGTGAGGGTCTGTACCTGTAGTACTCCACCTGCACCCCCACACAAGCTGCTGGTAACACACAAAGACACTCCTTAATATCCATGCAACATCTCGTGTTAGGACTATATAAAAATATCCTAAAGGAGTTAGATCCACAGGGTGTACCTCACAGAGTAGCCTCCAAGAGTGGCCTCAAAGTCCAAGCAGTCCCCTCCTGCATGGTGTAGCTATCAGAAAATCCGTCATGCCAGCTCTGTGACAGTCCTGCTGGCATGTCCCAAGAGATACATCAGGTGCCCCTATACTCATGGCAGCCCCCCTGCACACACTTGCTGGCAGCCACAGGCCCCCAGCCACCCCATCCACCTTTGTGCTGACAGCCTGCAGCAGGGAAGATGACCAGGATCCCTCCTTACAGGATCCTGATTGCTGTAAGGTCAGGCAGGTTTGTAGGCATCTGGCTCCCACTGGCTACAGACCAGTCACCAGAGGCAATCTGGATGCCAGCTGCAAAATTCCAAGGTGGTTTTGAATTCAGGAACTGTGCTGTGAATGCCACTTCCATATTCACCAAATAAGAGCATTACCACGTAAAGTTTTCTTTCTGAAAACACGAAGGTTCCTAACTTCTGCCTGGTTGACTCTAAAAAACCTTGGGCATAACTCCTTGCAGCTATTCCAAACCCCCTGCTTTCACAGTTATTTATTAAACATGTTCACAGCTTTGTGTTTGCTTTTGCAAACATCCATGTGTTTGAGTTTTGCTATTGTAAATGCCAAAAAACCAATTACAATAATGTATACACTCACAGCTCACCTCACCATAAACCAGAAATTATGTCACTCCAATGAAGGGCAACAAAAAGTCCTAAAGAAAGCATTCTGTGTGAAGAATGTCACCAAAAATCTGGGGGGAAAATGTCACATTCATAAATATTTTGCAATCAGAAAAATGGCAATTACTTGCTTGGCTGTAAAAATCTAGAGATAGGAGCCATTTCCTTCCTCTGGTAGGGATATCTGAAAGTGTTTCCATGGAGCAAGCTGTATGTCATGCACACAGAGATAAGACTTCTGCCTGGTGCTTGGGGAGACTATGTGCATCACTATGGGGTTACACATGCTGCTGAAGGTACACAAGCAGAAATGCTTGCCAACTCCAAAAGTCCCAGAATAAGAGAAAACAAACATATGCTAGAACAAACAAATGCCTCTCTTCTCTACAGATTCCTTTCCAGGAAGTGAACCACCCTACAAATAAACCACAATTACCTTAACACCCATAACTGTCTTCTGGACGATGAAGAAAGCAAGAAAGTAGAACAAACTGGAATCGGGTTGGATCCATGTTCCCTACCTGCAACTAGTATTTAAAGGCGTCTTTTGGGTCATCCAAATTTCCTCAGGAACTAACACGCCTTATCAAACGTAATTAAAAAGTGAAGACTAGCTCTTTCAAACTGAAGTGAGAGATTTCAGGAGGTGTTTCAATTCTCCTCTTCTCCTCGTGCACAGGAGTTCAGAAACACCGTGGGCCATAGCACAGTGAGCCCTCCTTAAAGGCTTTAGAGCACTGATTTCTTCCTTAATTCTACTGATCATCCACTGAAGCATTCACATAGCTTCAATAAGGCAGCACATAAAACCTGACATCCTAATTTGGAACATAAACCCCCACAAAATATTAAAAAGAGAGGGCTCTGTGAAGGGGTAACACCTGTCACTCAAACCTCAACACAGGATCAAGCCTTCAGGGCTTATACTTAACTGAACACACAAAACTTTCCATTGTGGTTGGCTGTCCAGAGCCTTTGTGTAAAGAATGGGATCAACCTCTGTTTCTCCGGAAATTAATGGGAAGGCTGCATCTCAAACACTACAGATCATTTTCTCCCACTGCCTGTATTTGAGGTGATTACATCTTCTTGCTCTGCCACATGTCTCTGTTCCCGACAGCTCCTCAGACCTACTTCTTCTTCCTCCTCCTCTGGGCTTCTGGGAACTGCAGCACTCCTAACTAGCTTGCAATATACTGCTGCAAGCCCTTTATTAGAGGCACACATGGCCCCTGTTATGATGAAAAATGCTTCTTTTTAAGTGCTCACGTATACTGCTCTATCATCACTCGGTGATAGAGCCCACAAATCTTCAGCTTTGCCCTTCTACAGATTATGAAATAAAAGAGAAGAAAAAAACAAAACCATTCTCTACTAGTCATGAAGAGAACAACGGTGGGAACTGGCTTCAAGAACAATATATCCACAGATGGATCTCTACAAAAGAACAACACAGAGGCGTCTATCTGGGCTTTTTTTGTTTATTTGTTTGGGGGTTTCAGCTATTTTTTTGTTGTTGTTGTTATTTCCAGGATGTATTTTAAATTATCATGGCTGTGATTGAATGCTCAGTTCTTGAAATGAGTGAAAATTCTCTTTTGGATGAGAAACATTTGCACAGAACACAGCTGAGACAAATGGTCACTGTCTCACACAGTCCAGGCAAAAAAATACCACACTAGGAAAGGGATTTCTGATACATTGTATTCTGCAATTATTCAGCTGAACAAATTAGTTCCCCCTACACATGCTTTGGAATTCAAAATCATTCCTCTCTTCCCAACACCTCATTTACTAACGCTGCCTTTATGCTCATTCTTCTGAACTAAACTGCCTTGTTCTCAGCCAACAACTCTTTCAAATCCGTCCCCTTGCTCCTTCTGTCTTCCCTGGGAGAATCAACAAGCCCAGAGGCAACAATTTTAGCTCTTTCTTCACAATTTGGAGGCACTACCCAGTTGTTCCTGCACTTTAGAGGCATTTTTAGGGAAAGGACAGGACAGACAATACCTATTCTTATCACCTACTGCTAGGCAGTCAGGTAAGTAAAGGAGTTGTCCCCACTGACGGAGCGTAGCAGGAACCCATGGCAAGCAGCTCTGAATCCTATTTACCATCTTCCAGCCTCAAGGCTTGTGACAAAGAACTGGCACCAATTAGAGCCAAGACCTGTCTCCTTCAGAGGCCCAAGTCCACCCTGTGGCACCTTGGCTTGCAGTTAGCCTACAGTTATTTCAAGGGCAATTGAGGCACACTTATTTTTTATAATTTTATAGACCTTGCTTTGGTGTCAAGTCAGTATTTTCTTCTGACTCTGTGCCCATGCTGCAATGAGTCTGGAAGTAAAAGAGCTCTTATTGATGGACCCAGCCCTAACAGGTGACCTGAAGTGACCGGCAGGGAGCTTCCAAGCCCACATGTAAAAAGCACGTGGGTTTGCTGGCCGTGGGACGTGGCAGAGCATACTGCCAAGTCACAGCAAACTGCAAGCAAAAGCGCAACAAAAGGCTCATCTGCTTTCCTTCTATCCCTTGCTCTCATCCTCAGCTCCACCCTGAACTTGTCCCAGATGGATGTTTTGCCTCTAGTGGTAGCAGGGTTTGATCTGGGCTCTGCCCTATGAAACACTTTGTAAAATCCCGACTTTTAAAGTTGCCAATTCCTCAACAACAGAGGAACCCAAAAGGGGCCTTAAACGTGTTAAGTCAGATGCATTCAAGCTTCACACATCGTCCCCCACTGTAGTATGAAGGGCTGGCTAAGAGAGGTAACATGGGGACCACGGCAGCCTTTCCCCATGGCAGTCTCTCTCCCATTTAGCCCTGTGGCCCAAGCAAGCAATTCCCTGGTGATTTCTTTTCCCTTTCCCACCCATAGGGCTACTCACATGGCCATGCTGATCCAGCTCATTGTTGGTGAGTTTGACTTTTTCAAAGGACACCATCTGCTTCAGCAGTTGCTCTCCTGTGAATGGGGAGTCAGGGTGCACATACAACCTAAAAAAAACACAGAAAAAATGCCTGCTCATAAAAAAAATCTCACCTCTGGGCTTGTGTGTGGGTACCATCTCTGTATGAAATTAAAATGCACATATCATTCTGCTTTTGGGATATGCAGTGGTTTCACGGACATGGACTTCCTGAGAGCTTAGGATAATACAAATCTGCTGCTAGAACATGACACCGCCTCCCCCAAATTAATGAATTCCTGAAATAAAGCTATTAATGAAGGACAGTAAAGCAGATTACTTATTTAATTCACTGGAACATAACTGAGAATCCTGTGTCTGAGTGCTAGACTGCTCCTTAACCATCCCTATTATTTTATCCTGCTATCTAAAACGGAGACATTAACTAACATTTGCTGTTGTGTCTTTTCCCAAATGAAAAATTGATCATGTCTTTCCCCACAGCTGTACTAACAAGCACTTAAAATAACAATGACTACAGCTCCAAGAGAAAAAACATGGTGTCATTACAGAGATAATGGGGGAATGCAGATAAAAATGCATTTTTCTTTATATGTAACATTAAGCCGTGATAATGATTTTAACCTGCACTCGATCACACATTCGCTGTGGTGACGTCTGTTTATAAGAGGTTGAAGGCTGCAGTCCAGCACAGTGGTTTGACATGAAAAATTAGTTACAGCTCTGCTATTAACAATCCTACACTTGGGAAATTAAGCAGAAGAAAAGGAAGCAAGAAGACATGTAGATACAATGATGTATACATTATGACTACACTAATTACAAGTGCCATGCTATTTAAGAGCAATGATTTTATAGGAATAATGTATTGCTGAAAATTATTAACTCAAATGTTCTTTTGTGATGCCAAATTAAGAGTCGGACCAGACCTTCAGCTAGTGCAAACCAGCCCTGTTCTGCTTCTGTCTGCATTGGTTATCACTCACTGAGGGCCTGACTCTCATTTTGGGTGATGTCTTTGGCCACACAAATGACTTTCTTCCATTAGGTGGGTGGGGCAGCACTGAACTGCCAGGTTAGGAAGATAAACATTTGTCCTTGTTGTTGAGCTACGATTTTAGAATGGAAAAACCACTAAATGGTGGGGCGTAACTCTCCAATAGACCACACTGATCCCTAATCAAGGAATGCCCATACTAAAGACACTGGGGAGAACAGTCCTGTTGCGCAAAGAGGAAGGAGATTTGATCCTGCATTCTGTTTTTGCCAGCAGAATCCCCAAGACACAGTGAAGCTAAAGTGTTACCAGCACAGCTCACCTCAGATGTGCAGGATGTTTGCCTTACATTGATCCAAAGCACAGCTTGGCTGCTCTAGCTATGTCCATGGGAGGGATGCTGAGCCAGGATTCCTGTCACAATAAAATATTCCTAGCATGCAGGCGTCCTCACTGCTATAGACTCTGCTGATTGTACTGCAAAGCCCATAAAAAATGGTCGTGTATCTGAAAACCCAAGACCTGGAATCGTGTTATGTCAAAAGAATCTTAGCTCTCATGAAAACTAACTTTGCCTTCCTCTAAAAAAACCTGAAAATTTCAAAATTTAGAGCCCTGAATTAGAGAAGGCAAGACAAAAAGAGTTCCTAACAGGCCCTGCAACTTTTCAGCCAGCCTTGTGATATTTTTTTTTTTTGAGCCTGCCTCCTAATTTTGAATGTCTGGATAGCTAATAATGTTTACTGTGATCACAGAGTGTCAGACTCAGCACGGTTTGGCTAATTGGGTCCAAAAAGCCAAAGTATTTCAAATATGTGCTGGGAATGAGTAAAGACCTCCCTGTGCTGAAAAGCTGAGCACAATTGTTTTACACCATGGATAGTTAATGCTTGGCACTGCTTTAGAACTACCGAGTGCCTGTAAGCTGAGTGCTAACAGGAAAGTCACTGAAGGATGGGCACCAGAATATCACTTACTGAATTGCAACAATAGACCTTACTTTTTTTACCCATTTGCTACACCCCATTGATCCCACTGCACCACAGGGTTCCACCTGGTGAGCTACACCTATTTCCCACACTTCTCCCACAACCTGAGCTTGCACACCTCAGGGAAGAGGGTTGAACACTTGACATAGTGATTTCTGAAGCAGAAGTTGTTGGGAAGACCATGAGTGTGCACAAGCAAACAGGTCAGCAAGATAAATGTGCACATTCCAGCACAGCACACAAGGCTCTCCCAGAAGTTTGCCTGGAATCTGCTGCCTAAGGCCAGCCAGATGCGAGGAGCTGCTCACTTTGATTCATAAAGGATTGAGGAGCCATATTTGGGTGTGAATTTGCTCCACAGTACATAATGTTTAGTGATATATGCAAGGTTTGAGTACTGCTTCTTTCTTGTGTATTTTGGAATGCAGCACTGCACTCCCTCTATTTAGTTTAAACAGATGGTCTGGTCCCACAAGCCCCATGCATGCTACTTTTATTTACCATAATATTTCAAATAATTTGCAAAATATAATACCATTTAAAGATTTCCTGCCTAGAGTTCTCCATAAGTGTGTAAACACTATAACTTCATTAAACAAATTATTGTAGACAAATACAGTTTAAAAAAAAAAAAGGGAGAAATTTTTGAATGAAAGAAATGAGGCAAAAAGGGAAGAAGATCAAATAAAGGTACATGCTGAAACTTACTGATGTTTCACGCAGTCTTAATGTGGAAGACAAACACAAAATATCACATAGGAACTCTATACCCAGATAGCACTTAAGAAGATTTACAAAAGACTTTCTGAAAAGTATTTTTATTTAAGTGTTCGTTGCAACATAAACTTGTTCATTGCAACATAAACTTGCCTTCAACATTGACAGCAGGAAGACAAGGATAAAACTGGTTTTAATAGAAAGTTCCCTGAAGGGCTAATCTTTCAAACAGAATTGCAGAATACTTATTAATTTGAAAAAAACCAAAAGCCCAAAAAAACCCTACAAAACTGTCTTAGTGTTGAAAGTTTTTTTTAAAATGGAAAGAGCAAGCCATCGAACTGGTTCAATCCTGTAAAGTCTTACACCCAGGCACAATGCAACTCCTGAATAATTCCTCTGATGTCACTGTGCCTGTGCAGATGCAGGCAATGGTGTGTGGGGAACAAGTACCTTGTTACCAGTGCCCAGACACTAAACACACATACACCTCTCACTGACACTCCTCAAGTAGGGAGAGCTAAAACCCTGTGTTTGGAGGACAAGAAATCATAACTTCATTAAGGGCTTCTGTTACTGGAGCAGGACCAAACTCGTTTCAAGATGGGAGGAGAACTACTTTTAATCTGTTCAAGCAAGACTGAGACCTCCCACCTCAAAAGATGCATTAATACTCTAGAAGAAGCACTGGTAATGCAAACATTGGCACGCTGAACCTCTTGACATCCTTTTTCTCACCGAAGAGAAGTATAAGGAGGACAACGTGCATAAATGTATCTGTAAGTACCATCCACACAAAGAAGCAGCTATCTTTGCCTGTGCTCTGATCAACAGTCTGTTTAACTATGCATCCTGAAAATAAAGCAGGAAAGGTGTACGTTTACACATGAGGGCAAAGCATCCTGAAAATGGAACAGCACAGATACACTTTTGCACATAGGGGGACTGATCTGTTGAGGACTCCTGAACGTTACCACAGTACAATAACAACTATTAAACTTCAAGAAGGTTTTATCCAACACTCGGCAGAGCAGTTGCTAATTATTCCAATCTCTTGTCTTATGTTCTAGTATTTCCTTGTTGAATGAGTCTATGCCAGAGAGAGTGTGAATTAGTAATCTATTTAAAGGTATCCCAAAAGGGGCGTGAACAGAAAAATAAGAAGGGGGAAACCCTGCCTTAAAATTGTTTCTGTTCTTCTGTTATTTCTTCTTTTGATGCTGACTCCTTTGGAGCAGGATCTGTGTTTTTTCTTTGGGTTTTGATCAGTGCCCATTACAATACGTCAAATGAAGCCCTCAGACATTTACCACACTACAAGAAGGAGTTTTTGGCCACGAAAACAAAGCAGACATAACTCCTAGGTTGCTGTCTTTAATCACAGCTTCTTCTCTGCCTGCGCTTTTTGTTTATTTACTTCCCTGAACAGCCTTCCAGAGATCACCAGTCACCAAGATTTCAGTTCAACACTTTATATAAGGAAATCGTGCACTGTTTGGTGCCTATACTCACACACCAAAAAATTTGTTTCCATTTCTTGCATTTCACTTATAATTTTTGCCTCTGTAATAAGCAAGTTCTTAACCCCAGGCTAAGCCACGGAGCAGATCTGTGTTCCTGCACAGAGCCCTCCACAAAAAGTTTCTTTGAAGCCAGAGAGGCATCCGCGTTATTTCCCTATCTCCGGCTCTGACTCAGCAAAGCCTTTCGACATGTGCTGCAGTCTTACTGGACTTGGGGACTGAAGTAGGTACAGAAGTGCTGGGCTGAATACGATGAAGTGTGGGTCTCCTCTGAAGTGCCCTCCCACTGCACAGCCCAGCGCTGCAGCCTCAGCTGCCCAGTGCTTAAAGGAATCAGTCAGTAATTATATTAATAGAATGACTTTAGCAATTAAACTTCTAAAGCATTTGTTTCTGTGTAGGAAAGGGAATTTATTTTACAGAGGGTTTTTTTTTTCCTGATGTATCAGAATATGTCATGATTTCTTAACGAAAAAGAAAGTAACTATGCCGTGGAACTGATGTGTACTTTGCCTGCTGTCTAAGAGATGATTAAAATCAAGAATAAAATCACTGGTCAGCAAATGTTGGATATGTTACAGAAATAATATCATTTCAAGCCTAAACAGCAATGAACTGCAATTTATTTCTACTTTGGCTTGGCTGGTGGTGCCTGGATTGCTTTAAATTATGAGGTCAAATATTGGGGGGGCAAATCCAAGGGAAAAATCTTTTTTTTTTTTTTAAAGCTTTCTTATCTGAGTCATGACAAACTTCATTAAAAAGAATTAAAACAAACAATATGTATAAAAGAACTCTTAACCAAATTCTACATGTCTTGGAATATTCAGTATAAATCAAACCTCAGGCAGAGATCTGAGGCCAGATTCTGCAGCACAAAATTTGTAATCAGAGTTTTGTAACCAATTTTGTTGAGCATGGACTCAAAATTTTAGAGCACTGTCTGCAAACAAAATGGAAAGATTAATACAAGGTATTTCTTGAAGAAAAAAAAGTAAAGAGAAATAAAAGACCAGCAATAAAATCTACAAACCTTGCAGGGAGAGGAGGGTCAGCTTTTCCAGCCACTAACCAGGAAGACCTGTGGTAGGCATATCTATATCTTTTATTGTCCACAGGAACTATATCCATTAACACAATATACTTGGCCTCAGGATCCACTCCCGAGAAGGAAACCCTGATCGTAGGAAACATTCTCCTGAAATAAAGGCAAATCAGAAAATAAATATTTGGGCAGAGAACAGAAATAAGAGAGCTTCTGAAAGGCTGCTAAAAGTAACAATTATATTTAAATCCCCTGAAAAAACTTAAAGCATCTATTGATTTTGCCTCCACATGATGGAAGTTAAATCTTGTGTCTCTCTAATAAGGAGACAAAAAGCAGCTTGAAATCGAAACGATATTTGGGAAGCAAAAAGAAAAATATGGTAAAGGTGAAAAAGTAAAGGACAAATATACTATTTGCCTGTTAGTTAAAAGTACACAATGATTTCAGAAGATAGTTATAGCTAAGGTACATAAATCTTTAGAGACTTGGATTTCTTTTAATTATTTATTTTTTACGGGATCCATACTACTGTAAGGGAAGTATTCCAGAAATTATTTTGGTCATTATTCTCCCATATGTTAGATGAGTGTTTTCTTAAGCCTGCTCACAATATTTTTGAATGAAATTTTCAAAACTAGAAACTTTCTTTTCTGTACTAAACTTTTGACAAAACACAATTTTAAAGTGTAAGGTTATCCTGTGGACCAGAAAAAAAAGTTAAATAATTTTTAACAGGTTATAATTTTCAACTTTAAAGTGCATGTTTTATACCTACTTTTTTTAAAAAAACAAAACAAAACAAAACAAAACAAAAACATATACCGATAGAACTAACCAGTTAGGGAAAAAAAATAAAAAATCGTCTGGGAACGACATTAGTAAAAAGTAACTTTGGGGATTGAAAAACCCGAAAAGACATTTGGCTCCTCTGGGCTGCATTTTACTGACCCAAACCCCAAAAGCTTTACTGAAGAAACGGCATGGTTTGAGGTGACAAGAAAGCCTGGAATTCTTTTGCGCATTTTTGCAACCGAGAGAAAAGAACCAACCAAACCAAGCTCTGACTTAATCATTCTCCCACGACCCCGCGTTCCCCGTGGTCTGTACCAACCTAGCCCCTCGAAATCACTGCGGGATTTTAGTCGCAGACCTGACTATTAGGGAAACAACACTTCTCCCCTGCCGCCAGGACGCCCCGGATGGATTTCAGCCGGCCCCGCTGCAGCGCCCCGCTCCGCGCAGCGCCGGGCTGGGCCCGCCGAGGGGCTGCGGCAATTATGGGGCTTCACCCTCCTCTTCCTCCCCTTAACCCAGCCGTGCTGTTCTCCCGTTACAAAAAACTGCGGGGTTTCGGTAATTTTGTCTTTTTTCCCCCCTGTCCAAAGCCACTTTTCGAAAGATGCCCAGGGGGAAGACCCGGGGCTGCCCAGCCTTACCTCCCGGATTTGGTGATGATCATCTCGGTACCCAGTTCATGAAACTTGTCCCAGAGCTCCTTGGTCTCCAGGCTGCAGGAGATTTTGGCCATCTCCTCGCTGGGGATGATGGGAGTGGTGGGGATGAGGGGCTCGGTGCACAGGGAAGAAGGGCTGCTGCTAAAGTCCCCGTGAGGGTCCAGGCTGGATAAATCACTCAAAGGCTGGGCGCAAGAGGATTTCTCAACGAATTGTTCTGCAGGGTTTGAGGAAAAAGAGAGAGGGAGAGAGAAAAAGAGAAAGAGACACAGAGGATTCAGCTAGGACAACGCGACCACCGAGACGAGCTATTTAAAAAACTAAATATCTATAAAAAAGGCATTTTTCGTTCGACTGCCGCCGCTCTGCCCCAGCACACCCGCAGACCCGGCTGATTCCTTAGGCATCCGCTCATCATTTGAGGGCAGCGGTGGTGATTTTCGGAGATGAGCTCCGGGAAGAGCCCGGTGCGGATCCACTCCGCGGGGCACGGCGGGGCAGAGCCAGCCCTGCGCGCTACCCCCGCCGCTAACCGAGGGGTTCCACGAAAAGGTCACTAATTCTCATTAAAACGGGAGCGTTGGGCGCCGAGGGGCTGCTGAGGGCCAGGGTCACGCTGGGGGAGCACGGGAGGCTGCTCCTGGACTGCACCGCTGACAGAGAGCGCAACACAGAAGGAGCCCGAGCGCGGCCGCGCAGGCTCCGCGCTTCCTCCTCGGGGAAGAGAACCCCAAATACCAATTAAACAGCGGGCACGGGCTCGCCCTCCCGGAAAGCTGGGTCTGCCTTTCTCCCTGGCGGTTTGCTGACACTGAACACGCTCCTTTGGAGAAACTGTCTCCAGGGGAGCTGCGTGCGGCCGCGCCGCCCACCCGGGTGCCG
>NW_008238330.1:7673799-7675153 GCF_000691975.1 Corvus brachyrhynchos | reverse complement strand
ACCGGGATACGGCGACGGATCCGCCGCTCGGCGCCAAAGAACAGGAGAAGCACGAACGCGCCCTGCCCCTCCAGGGAAAGGTTTTGCCTAAAGCTCCAGTTAATAAAAACCGAGTTACAGGCAGTCGTTTCCCTTCGATTTTTAGTTGAACGACATGCGGGAAGGGGTTAAAAAAATTTTGAAAAGGCAAATTAAATAAGCGTTTTCAGAAAAAAAACCCAACCAAACAAAGAACAACTCCACTAACACTAACTTTAACACCGACCCATGTAAATATGCCGATCGGGAATACTACAACATTCTCGGCCTACATTAGCGCCCAGACTAAAAACTGAAGTTCACAAGGAATCCCTAGACTATGTGAAATCTTTTGAGACAGTTGATTAGGTGGAGCAGACGCTGAGGGAGCTGCCTTTGCTAAATTCTTTTAAGATTGAGTGTAATCCTGTTCATTGGCGCCCTGAAAGATTAACACATATTTTGTAGTTTTCTGCGAACTCCTGGATACACGCAAGGATGACAAACCGCAGAAACTTGGGGGGCCGAGGGGGAGGAGGCGAAGATGTTAATGTCTTTTAAAAGCTTTCAGGATTCTGAATCGAGGCAACCGAATAGAAGCGAAGTCGCTTACCCGAAAATCGCGAGCAGTTAAACTCCTCCCGGTCTATGTAGAACAAAACAGCATGTATGAGCCTACATCGAGGAGCTGTGAAAGGATTTTCAGGTCTACGCACAAGTTTTACTACCCTTGTAAGCCTAGGCACGATAACGGAGAGTCTCTTAATTGACTTCAGAACCAGGGTGGATTTGCAATAAATATTTAAGAGATTCATTTCATATCAGCGAAGAGAAATGGAACTACCTTAGAGTGTGGGATTATTCTACAAACGGCGAATCTGGATAAATAAGAGGCGTAACTGAAACTGGAGGAATTTAGGAAACTCTTTATGCTATAAACAGCCTCGCCTAAAAACGGCGATAGGTGATGAAGGGGCTCAACCTTCAAGCTTAGGTGGTGCTGCTTTTCCCTCCGCAGGGAAAACCTTCGGGCAGGGGGGACGCGCCGCTTCCCCGGCCGGCTGCCGGAGCACCGAGAAGAGTGAGCCAGTGCGGCCAGGGCCAGACGGACGGACGGGAGCTCCGCACCCCACGGACACCGGCGGTCACCCCCATCCCCACTCACCCAAAGGCTTGATGGTGCTCTCGGGGGACTCCTTGTCCTTGGAACTGCCGCTCGACATGAGGGCGGCAATGGAGAAGGCGTTGGCCCGGGAGGAGAGCTGCGGCTTAGGGGGCGGCGTGTACTCCATGGCCACTGTGCGGGGAAGCGGCGCGGCTCGGTGCGGCGCTGCCC
>NW_008238330.1:7631821-7673357 GCF_000691975.1 Corvus brachyrhynchos | reverse complement strand
CGGGGTGCGCCCTCCGCTCCTCTGAGCCCTGGGGGCGGGAACGGGGGGGGCAGGCCCCGCGGCCGGGGATGCTCCCGGGAAGGTCCCCAGGCTATTCGCTTTGCCGAGACAAGAAACGGCGGAGAGGCGCTTGAAAGGATGAAACGTAACTGTGGATTTTTCTGGTGCGTGCGTGTGAGTGTTAATTTTCTCTTCTACATTCAAATGTTGAAAGACCACAGCTTTCAAAGCAGCCGTTTTCGTCGTTGTGTGCTTTCCGCTGGGACAGAATGTTCCTTAAGGCTCATCGTGCCCTTGGTTTTCCTGCACCGGATCCCAAATATTGTCATCCCGGTGAGATGTACTCGCCCCCACCGACTCCAGGGGAGACCCTTGCAGCATTCCCCTTTTAGCCAAACCAGCGCGTGGGCCGCTGATCGCACAGTTTTCTTCAACTCCATTTCATCGGCTGCGCCGAAATAGATGGTATTGATCAAGCACATAAGACAGAGAAAGTCGGGACGGGCTGATGGTACCAACGAGCAGATTATTCCAAGGTAGTGATTTAAGTAAGTTGCTCACCAGTATTCTTTCACACGTATAATAGAAACATACTCTCATGAATAAATAAATAAAGAAAAGCGGTGCGTTTAATTCCTTTAAATAAAAATATTACTGAAAATATTTACTCGCTAGAACGATTCACAAGAGGACATGCAACTTGGTCACTGAAGTTCCACCTTTTAAACCTAGAACAGAATCCAAGAACTTTTAGTATGCACGCTTGTGCCAAGAGCCATACATAGCCGGTGTCTCTCCGTTCCTGCTGCACTTAATTAATTAATATGGAGAAACAATTATTCGGGTCACCCTTCACAGCCAGTGGAGTGGGGAAGACGAAACAGTGCTTTATCACTTTGAGTTCAGCGGGAACCAACTGCAGTTTGCCTTTTTATTACCTGAATTTTGCCAATAGATAGAATACATGTCACAAACGGGACGTGCATATTTAGAAGCGCCTGAAGCGTCTGGCAGAGGATTCTGGCGTCGCCCGCAGCAGTCTGGGGGCCCAGTCTAGCCTCAGGCATTAGCGGGAGGAGAAGGGCGAAAGGGGAGAGCCCGGCCAGTGCCGCGGCCGGCGAGCCGGGAGGGCCAGCTCACGAAGCATCGCCTCTTGCTTGACTCAGGGAACCAGAGACGAGCGGTTCTGCCGACATCAATCTTAAGCAAACAAACAAAAAGTCCCTCCAACAGTTTACCACTTTATCCCGAGGGACATCCCGCCAAGTACGGGTCCGACTTCCCTGTGGGACAGCCCTGCTGCTGGGACCCCTCCCGGCGTGCGAGGGGCGGCGGGACGGGGGTCCCGAGCTCCCGGCCCTGCGCTCCCTTGGCTCTACCTGAAAAGCAGGGTTCGGCCTGCCTGAAAAGAAAGACAAAGGAGGGTACAAACAGCCGGGGAAATTATTCTATTCACCGTTCCTCTGGTGACGGGGCTGCCTAAGTCTCCTTTGGTTTCCTACCTACTGTATGCGCCGGGCAAATAAGGATAATAAAACCCACGAGCTCTCGTCAAAGTAACAGCACAGATCCTACTGGGGAAAAAAAAAAAAACCGCCCAAACAAAAAACAATCTCTCTTTTTCCCTTGCTTATTTCTGTCCCCCAGCAGTGAGGGTAACATACCTGTGCCTAGCAGGGGCTGCTCCCAGTCCATCGGGGCTGAGGGGAGAGGGGTGGCGGGTGGCCCTGGACATTTCAGTGCGTCCGTCTGGGAAACACCGGCTCAGCCGCGGTAGCTGAGGAGCTCCGGACTGATTTCTGCTCTCCCTTGCCACGGGATTTCCACTCCCGCGCGGCGCCCGGTCATTGCCTTGGCCCGGGGGAGGAGGACTCGGCCGCAGCGGGGGGAAGAGCTGCGCAGTGAAAGGGGCACGGCGCACCCGGGCGCGGAGACGAGCGGAGCGGCGGGCGAGGGGGAACCGAGGCCACGGCGCGGTCGTGGAGCTGGGACGGGGCTGCCGGTCACCTCCGGGCAGTGGGTTGCCCCTCTGGGAGAGGAACTGGCCTTGGGAGCTTGCGGGTCTCGTACCTTGGAGGTAAAAAAAACAGGGAAGAAAGAAACCAGGAGCTTCGTTTTATTTTATTTTAAACGGGTCCCTCCACACGAGATGGCTTTTCTTTTGCTTGGTTAAGTCATGCAATTTTTCGCTCTATCCCACGAGAATCTATATTTTTTTAGGGCTTTTTTTTTCCCCTTGCTCCGCCTCTGATAAGGAAATGAGCCTTGTCTAGACGTCCAGAGCACCCCCCTCCTTCCCCGTGGGCAGGGAATGGGTCTCATCTCCGGCCGCCTAATTCTCGCTACGGCTCTCTCCCCCGCCGGGGCCGGACTGGGGAGACACAGGGATCAGGGAACCCGAGTGCGGAAAGGGAGAGAGCCCGGCTCCCCTGGGCTGCTTTGCCGTCCCTGCCCATGGCCCTCTCCGGCGACGGGACGGCTTCCAGAGACCAGGGGGTGGCAGGGGAACATACCACCACCACAGTGCTCTTGATGTCTCTCTGCTTTCCCAACCAAGTGGATGTATTTAATAACGTCCGCGCGCTCTTCCCAGGGGATGCGAACCGGAGCTGCCAGTCCCCGCCGCACCCAGGCAAAGAGCGGCTGTCACCACTGTACCGACCCCCTCCCGAGAGCAGAGTTACTGACCCTGCTGCTCCCCAACAGGGCAGTTGCCTCGTTTGAACCCGTTTCAATTAAATCCTTCGTTATTGTTTATCCGTTTATGAAGAACACGCAATCTACACTGCAGTTTGTTTTTAATCTAGCAAATCCATGTGTTTGTCGCGGGTGTCAGCCTGCTGTGGCAGAGACATTTCATTAGGCTTCATTATTCTTGTAAAGTACTTTTTTCTCCCCTTCCTTGGTCTAAAAAGCTCCTTACTCTCTTGTGCGCCAGCAAAAAACAGCGTGTGGTAATCGCTGCACACCTCGTCGCGTTCGTTCGGTTCCCAGCTTTAATCAGGATTAGGGCTCAGTTTCGCCGCCAGGTTTCAAACAGGGAGCTTGCGGCCCCCCTCCAAAACCCCTCTCTGATCCCTGAAAAGCCAAGGAGTAAACCCGATTCCGTGAAAACCATGAGAACCACTTCTTCCCGGCCCTTTCCTCACCAAGACAAAATCGCGACGGCAACGACACACGAGGGACAAAAAACCCGCACAAACCCGCCGGGCAACCTAGGGTCCAGAGAGATGGTTTCAGGTGAGCCTTCGCTTGTGTGACAAGAGCTCCGACGCTGCGCGTTTCTGCGCGGCCCTGCCGCGTGCCCCGCAGAGTGTCGGGGGGGGGGGGGGGGGTGTGTGCGGAGAGGGGCGCAGACCGTGCGGGGAGCCGCGCTCAGGTTTTAAGCAACTCTTTCGCGTAGTGATGAGGGGCCGTCGCCCTTTCTCTCTCTTTTTTTTTTTATTCTCGCAAAAGCCCCCACGCCGCACACTTCTCGCCGCAGAGACAAACCTGGGCTGTGGTACCCGTGGGGCTGCCCCCCGGAAATGGGCCCGGCACCGAGCCGAGCTGGCACCCGCTCTTCTCCCGGCTGTCCCTTGGGATAATCTGACATTTGCATCCCATCCCTCCTCCTCCGTTACTTCCCCGTGTCCCCTCCGGATCCGTCGCCTGTGCGGAGGGCAAGATCACCTTTCCCTTTAATTAGGAACCTATAGGTGAGGGGTGCTGCTGCCGAAACCCTCCCTGCCGCCGTCCCACCCTGACCGCTGCTGGCCTGGTGCTGCCCGGAATCTGTGTCTGACCCTCCAGCCCACACCCCCTCTCCAAGGTAACCTACAGCACTGCTTTGGGATCGAGCTTACTCCTGCCTCGGGAGGGAAGAGTTAAAATTTTTTACTCTTTCTTATTTTTCACCCTTGTAGATGAAAACAGTTTCTCCAGTAAAAAGAATGGTGTTTATTCGCTCGGGCGGAGTCTCAGGATCGCCCGTTCGTGCCTTGCGAGCGCACCGCTACTTTACAAAACGATGGCTACAGCACTACCCGGCTCCGGCTTGGGCTCTGCTCCACTGCAACCTCACGCGATTATCAGCCCGGCTTTCAGGAGCTTTTTTCTCCTCCGCTGCACATAATTCTATTGCTCTGTCCGCCGGATTCCTCCTCTCTTTGCGCTCCCCGATTTCGGAGCAGCCCCCGCTCCCAGTGCTCTTGCTGCGGCAGGGACATCGCTCCACTGCCGCGGCTCCACGCTCTCCCCTTCACGGAAAGAGCCGCGCCAGCAAGGCAGAAGCCCACGTCCCCGAGATCCAATTTCACAACAAAAACATCTCAATGTCACCTACGGCGAGAAGGTGGCTTATTGGAGCAAAATGCGAGGCATTTTAAACCCATTAGGCATCTCCCAGATGCAAATCCAATGGTGGAAAGAGAAAGGCTCTATTAAGACCCGAGGGCTGACAATTAGATTATAGTCCAATTGCCAGTGGATAATGTGCTAAAAGCTTTCCCATTTAGTGTAACTCCTCGCTGAAAATTATTCACACTTTGCAGGCTGCCGCGCTCCTGAACGGGAGACGTCTTTGTCCGCGTAGAGCGCGAACAGCCGGGCATAACTCGACACAGACACACGGACAGATGCACACGCAGGAGGTCTCGCAGCCAGGAGGATCACTGAGCACATCCTTCCCGATCCAGAGCCGTGTGGCAAATCTGTTCGTGGTACAAGCTGACGAGCGCACGCACCGCCGCTACAAAGGTGCCAGGACAAGTGCCCCATGGGCGCACAGGCACCTCTTCCAACGTGCCATACTGTGTGTATTTAGCATGGTTTGTGTAGAGCATAGCTTGGAAGATCATCGAGTTCTCAAGCACACATTGCCGCGTCAGCTGCACACAATTAGACTTTAATGTTCCTTCATGTGCAGAAAATACACTAGTTTCCGTATAAACCTAAAGTTTGTATTTAATGACAGGGATGACATTTTCATTAAAAATAAACATCTGAGTTTGGGTACTCCACAGATTATTTCTTTCAGTTTAAAACCGTCACTAAAAGCTGATGAAATTTTCACTAAGGGCTTGAACTCCCAACTCTCTGCGGCTATAATTTGAAGTACCACCAAGCAGTACATGAGTTCGGATGTGATCATTTAATTCCAGTATTGCAAAATCTTTGTCATGGGGTGAGGGGCTTTGCAGCCGCCGATGCCGTGCCTGCCCGGAGGGCGTGGGGACTGTTAGCCTCCCTCCCCGCGGCGCGGACAGGCTCCTGCACCCCTAGGGAAGACGATGCTCTACGGCGGCCGGCCAGCATTACGTCCTGCCCCAGGGGAGTCTGCCCTGGACCGGAGGGCGGTGGAGGACAAGGTTGGGTTCCCCATAGCAGGATGGGGTAGGCAGAGGCAGCCAGGGCCTTCCTGACTATTCACTGAGGGAATCTCTGCCCCCCATCATGTCACACGTACCAAAAATCCTGAGCCTTTTTGGTTTTTTTAAAGGTATATACATATAAATAATAAACACACAAGTTTGTCTTGCTCACCTTCCCCAACGACACCGAATTGAAAACTAAAGCAAAACGAGTCATCCCCCCAAACACCCAGAACTGCTC
Source organism: Corvus brachyrhynchos (assembly GCF_000691975.1). Taxonomy (NCBI): domain Eukaryota; kingdom Metazoa; phylum Chordata; class Aves; order Passeriformes; family Corvidae; genus Corvus; species Corvus brachyrhynchos. The sequence goes on along the minus strand of NW_008238330.1, from coordinate 7,667,765 downwards.
CAGGACCGACACAATGCACACCAGGCTTGAAGTGACCAAGCACCAGCTTTGGATTTTGGGGTTTAAATCGGTGGTCTGAAGTGTTATGAAAAGCCACATCTTTAATGCTCTATTTTTATACAACCATTTTATGCTCAATTTCAAACCAAAGTCCTTAGGAGCCCTTCCACCTGTTTTGCAGAGTTAGAGGAAATATGAATTAACTGGCAGAATTAAGCAGAAAGGCTGGAATGTTAGAGAGAAAGATGAGATCAGAAAAGCTCCTTCACAGGTCTCGAAAAAGACAACACAGAAACACATTGTCTGTCCAACTTCATTGGAGAGAACATTTCAATGGCATGCAAAAGAATCTGTTTGTCTAGTTTCTTTACACAAAAAGCATTTTTAATTTCTTTACTCACAAAGCATTTCAGAACACTTCAAAATTTTATAAATCATAAAATGTAACTTGCTTCCTTAGCAGATAGGAATATTATTCAAGATGAACAAAATGTGCTTGTGTATACACTTCTCTATACACATACATACATCTGCAGTACCATACATTTAAACTTGCCCAGTGGTGCTTTTCTTAGTTGCCTTCCACAAAACAATACAAGCAACCCACGGTCTGCCACAGCACACGATTTACTGTAAGCTGAAACCACTGCTTTGGACCAAAATTTTAGGGGAACACAAGACTTCTTTATTTCAGTGCTCATTTTAAAGATGTAAAAATTTATGTCCGTGATACGGAAGCAGTTTGCTGGAGCATCTGAAAAATCTGTTCTAGTTCCTGATTTTTGAAGTCTCACTGTAGTTAAGATATCCTGACAAGCACATGTATGTTTGTCTATTTGTCTGTCCTAGAGACAGGACGGAGCTGCTTCTTGACTTTCACCTTGATGATGGAAGACAAGAAGCAATTCCTGGCAGACTGCAAGAAAGTGATGGCTCCCTCTCCTTTGATTAGGTACAGTGGTCCACCTGAAATTCTGGGCTTGCAGTTTTCAGGAAAGCTGTCACTCACATTGTTTATTAGTTAAAGTAAATCTCTGGCTATTGTGTGACTTGATTGTGTAGTTGGACTGCTTGGAAAATGTACTCATTGCTCAAACTCCTGAAACAATAAAATCTCTTCTTTTTTTCTTGTACCTGTGACAGGTATTTTAAGTGAACCTCTTTTATTTTCATATTCTTTCAGGCCTTTTTGTCTCTTTCCTCATTTAATATTTAATTTTCATTAAAAAATAATAAATCAGAACTTTTGAGCTTTATTAAGCGAGATTTGAATAGCTAATTTATTTGCTGTTTGTTGGAAATTACCTGTTTAAGAAATACTAATAAATAATAAATTGGCAATGTAGAAGTATTTAGAACAATCTCAACTAAATAAAAAGTCTCAAGGAGCATTCTTGGTTAAAAAAAATAATCAGACTTTACACAGCACTAAAGATGTTCATGTGCATATTTATGAGAAAGGGCAAATTTTTTCCTCGACTTTTGCAGCCCTTGGATCGGTAGGAGAGTTTCAGAGTTGCATGTAGTGGTGATATGAAAATAGGAATAGTGGGAAGTGCTGGGAAGAATAGAAACCTCAACAACTAAGAAAAAAGTTTCTGGCAAATGTTAAAACTTTTTTTTTTAAATAGAAGAGTCTGGTTTTGGGTCTCCATTTTGAGATGTCTTGGGCGTTACTTACTTCATCTAGATTTATAGTTCCTTGCAATTTTTTTGTTGTGTCCAAAGTTGTGTCCCAAAATATCCAAAGCTAGGAACCTAAAATTAGAGACTGCCTTTGAAACTGCTGATCTCTGCATATTTTCCCTCTGTGAACATACAGCAGTAGAAAACACGCCCAAAGACAATGAGTAAAGAGAATGAGTTTTACTTTGAGGGCCGGCAGTAGAAAGCCTTACAAGAAGGCTGTCAGCCATTTCCCAAAAACTTCGGGAGCATTGCTTTTCCATTTTTACTCAGTGATGTATCTGTAATTTGTGTCCACCTCTCCTGGTAGGTGTTAAGAAAAATGGTAGTTTAAAAAAAAAAAAAGGGAAAAAAAAAGAAATGAAGAAGATAGAAAACAAGGAGGAGTAAGGTGAACATAGAACAAAGAAGGTTTCATTTCTGGCCTAGTGGGCTTGGAAAGTGAGAAGAAGCGCTGTGGTTTACAACTCTCGCAGCTCACGCGGAGCAGTTTGTAACAGAGTGTGTGATACAGTCTGGGAGCAGCACTGCTGTCACTGAAGAGCTGCTCCAGCAGCCTTCTGCTGCCTGAAGCCTCACAGCCACAATCACAGAAACCCAGCGGGTGCAGAGAGGGTCCTGCTGCTGGACCCATCAGGCACCACAAACGGGGCCTGCCAGATATTTCTGGTTTATTTCCACACTGTAAGGATGGAGGGAGAAGCACTCCCACACCATGGCACGGTGAAAGATTGTTTTTGCTTATTTTAACAGTATGGGGAACCAGACTGGGGGTGTTCTGGCATAAAAAGGATTTTTTTTTTTTTTTCTTAAGCCTGCAATTTCAAAAGCATTCGGGATTAGGGCTTGAAAAACATATTTCAGTACCCATAACATACTGTTGATTTATCTGGCAACAGCTAAGCTTGCAGAGGGAAACTAAGCTTATTTGAAATAATGTGGTCATAAATAACACTGGGGGAAAACAGTTCACAATGAACATAGAACAAAGAAGGTTTCATTTCTGGCCTAGTGGGCTTGGAAAGTGAGAAGAAGCGCTGTGGTTTACAACTCTCGCAGCTCACGCGGAGCAGTTTGTAACAGAGTGTGTGATACAGTCTGGGAGCAGCACTGCTGTCACTGAAGAGCTGCTCCAGCAGCCTTCTGCTGCCTGAAGCCTCACAGCCACAATCACAGAAACCCAGCGGGTGCAGAGAGGGTCCTGCTGCTGGACCCATCGGCACCACAAACGGGGCCTGCCAGATATTTCTGGTTTATTTCCACACTGTAAGGATGGAGGGAGAAGCACTCCCACACCATGGCACGGTGAAAGATTGTTTTTGCTTATTTTAACAGTATGGGGAACCAGACTGGGGGTGTTCTGGCATAAAAAGGATTTTTTTTTTTTTTTCTTAAGCCTGCAATTTCAAAAGCATTCGGGATTAGGGCTTGAAAAACATATTTCAGTACCCATAACATACTGTTGATTTATCTGGCAACAGCTAAGCTTGCAGAGGGAAACTAAGCTTATTTGAAATAATGTGGTCATAAATAACACTGGGGGAAAACAGTTCACAAGTTTGTGTAACTCCCAGCACACTCTCTGCTGGAAGGCTGACACTGAAAGGGTTTTCATTTCAGCAGCGTGAAGACAACCCTACGAGGTAAGCACTTCCTGCTCTGCCTGCACGGGTTTGCAGGAGAAGCCAGCTTGCTTCCATTAGTTATATCAAAGTGAGGAAACCAATCAACCCGGAATTTGCACCATAAAAAGTAGCTACAAGCCAAGTAGGTTGGCATCAACTTGCAGGTGATCAGAGGTGAAATTACAGCCTCTTTAAAGTTAGCAGTTCATTTAGCACGGATCAGAGAAGAGCTTGAACCAGTATTTCAGTTCAACTTTACCAGGAATTTTTGGGTGGTTTTAGAGCTTAACTTACTGTTGACCATAGTACAGTATTCATAGTTGCTCTTAAAACCTTCACCAATAATGAGTGCAGTAATGAAAATACCAATCAAATAGGCTTCTGGGTGACATAGAAACTAGCATTGCCCTATGACAGACATGAGATTATAGCAGTTTATATTTAATATAAATGAGTGTGTGAGTCTTTTGCTAATGAAGAACATCTACAGTCTTGTAGTGCTCAAATTTGGCAGTTTAAAATATAGCTAGACAAGAGTAAGTCACGTGTTAACCTCAAGCGTTCTTGCAGGATACAAAGCCAGGCTGGGTTTTTCTAGATACAGGAAAGGTTAACAAAATTTGACAGAGTTGTTACTGCTGTTACTATGAAACACAAATGAAACTCAGCTAATAGGATAATACCTTGCTGTTTGTCCTGAAGAAATAACCAAGAAATACGATCACAGATATAGTTTGTAAATGGGTGTAAGTAATGTACAATGGATATCGTATCTCAGGGATAGAAACAAGGGGAAGTAAAAAGGTGTGAGAACAACTCCTTTCCAACAAAAAAGAAACAACACTTACTATCTATCATGCATCTTATTTTTTTTCCACAGCAGAAAAATCAGCTTTTCTGGGCTTTTATTTAGATGATCTTTGGTTACACAAGGACTGAACTACATTTGCATTCCAGTGTGGTCTTTTCGCCCAGCACTGGGGATGTAAATGGGGAGATTTAAAAAAAAAATATAGAATCATTTGGTTTGGAAAATACCTCCAAAATTGAGTCCAACCTTTGACTGACCACCACCTTGTCAATTAAACCATAGCACTATGTCCCATTTCCAGTCATTTCTTAAACACTTTCAGGGATGGTGACTCCACTGCCTCACTAGGAGTCGATTCCAGTGCTTGACAACCCCTTCAAAAACTCCTCCCAGTGCCCAAACTGAACCTCTGGTGCACCTTGAGGCTATGTCCTCTTGTCCTGTCACTGGCTGCCTGGGAGAAGAGACTGACCCCCACTTTGCTACAACCTCCTGTCAGGCAGTTTTAGGGAGTGATAAAGTCACTGTGACCCTCCACTTGTCTCGTATGATTTACTCTCTGTAGACTCTGCACCAGCTTTGTTGCCCTTCTCTGGACATGCTCCAGCACCTCAATGTTTTTCTTGTAGTGAGGAGCCCAGAACTGGATGCAGTACTCAAGGTGTGGCCTCACCAGTGATGAGTTCAGAGGGAAAGTCACTTCTCTGGTCCTGATGGTCTTACTATTTTTTATACAAGCCAGGATAACTGGGCACTCTTCCAGCTCATGTTCAGCTGGCTGTTGACCAGCACCCCCAGTTTCTTTTCTGCTGGGCAGCTTCCCAGCCACCCCTCCTGAGGTTTGTAGTGCTACATGGGTTTTTGTTGTGAACCAAGTGCAGGACCCAGCACTTTGCATCATCGAGCCTCACACCACTGGCCTCAGCCCATTGATCCAGTCTGTTTAGATCCCTCTGCAGAACCTTCCTGCCCCCCAGCAGATCAACACTCCTGCCCAACTTAACATCATCTGCAAACTTAGTGAGGGTGCCCTCAATCCCCTTGTCCAGATCATCAATAGAGGTATTAAACAGAACTGCCCCCAGTACTGAGCCTCAGGGAACCCCACTAATGACTGCTGGGCAAAAGAGATGCCTCTTGTGCAAAGCAACCATCAGTGGAAAAAGACAGCTCACTCCTCCTCCATTCACCACTGCCCCGAGTCTGCCTGCTAGGATACTGCAAGGACTTTGGAGAAGGATTTGGCCTTTCTCTCTATCCATAGTTACCCAATATAGCCAAACCCTACCACAACAGAGCTGATGATTAGTAGCCAAGGCAGCCCCATGTTACACTAGTGGTTGATTAGCTTCCTTGTCTTCACCCCTAACAACTGCTGGGGTCTGGGAGAAACTTACTTTTCCTCCATGGTAGTCTCTCAAATTTAGGGTTAAACATTTTGTCTTTTTCTCCGTATGAGATCTTTTTTTGATTAAAATCAGCCTGAAGTCATAGGTTTTAATTCCATCTGTACATGGATTTCAAAGTTAAAAAAAGATATTTGTCAAATAAAAAAATTACCTTTCATTAACTGAAACATTTTTCCAGTAATGGAAATTATTATTTAAAACAAGTTAAAATAGTATCTTTCAAGTTAAAAACTCTATTTTACATTGTCACTTTTTGGCAAATTAAGGATTTGATTAAGAGCTTAGGTCTCACACAAGTTGAAATGAGTCGGTTCTCTTTAAAAGTCCATGGCATCACCCCTTTTCATATACCTGAGTTCACGTTCCTCTTTCTGTTACAGAAACTCTTGAGCAAGTATGGAGCACAGAAACCTGTCACGCACCTTTCAACTTCAAAGACAGCTGCCAAAGTACAGTACAAGAATTAATATTCTGATATTTTTTTCTTTCTAACACCAGGAATGCTTTGGGTGACAGTGCCAAGACAAACCTTGTCCCTCAGGTTTGAGACACTTGGATGTAAGTGATCATGTGGAAAGTGATATTCACCTTTATATAGTGTACCAAATAGTAAAACTATTAGCATGGATCCCCTAAAAAGGCCTAAAATAAATGAGAATTGAAAAGAAAATTCCCTTTAGCCCACTAGAATAAATTATATGGATCTACTAAGCAGATAGTAAAACCAAAGCTGGCACCATGAAAGAAAGATAATGGTGTACAATTGGGCTTTAGGAGAGATAAGAGGGGGAAAGTTGGGACATAGTTTAGTGAGTATTTTAGAACAGGTGTTTTATGTCAAAAAGGGAAACCCAAGGTTAATTCTGGCAAAATAAACAGACATATAGACACACTGGATATTTGGTATTGGAAAGAAACCTAAGATGAAAGGTTTGAGAGAGAGAGAAAAAAATTTAGTGCTAAGTCTCAAAGATGGAAACACTAGGAAGAAATAGTGGCTTAAGCACAGCTAAAGTCTTACAGCTGTAGCGACAGCTTTGCACCTTAAGTGATGCCTCCACCCTTCCTTGGCAATGCCACAATTAATCTTGATCAGTACAATGTGATAACTAGAACACAAGGCCAGAATTAACTGGTCTTAGACTCTAGCCCAGAACTGCAACCCAAACCCAGTCACAGTGATAGCAACATGCTGCAGAAAAGGCCTCAGAGTCTGCTGACTAAAAGCACCACACAGAGACATGGTGTCAGTGCTGCCTATAAAACAAGGCACTTGGGAAGGCACCTTGATTTGTAGACTCTCTCTGAGCTTTTGCAAAGAAAATAAAGTCTATTTTTAAACCTGACCTTTCTACCCACCAACAGCTAATGACACAATCCTTTTCAATTAGGTCAGATTTCAGAGAGTTTTTAAAATATTTGTGTTAGCAAAGCAACCAATACTCGAACCTTTATTTTTTCGGTTCAGTTTCAAAGGGTTGCATGCCTTTTGCACTGATGTGTTCCTAGGGATTGGGAAGAGCACTTCTATGTTTAACATGCAATCACGTTTCCAGTGAAAGAAAGACTGCATGAAATCTGTCACTTAATATCTGAAACCTGCATGGTTTCCTTTTCTTCAGTTTGACAGGGGAGATTATGCCCACAAATAAACATTCCCAATAGTATATTTGGGCTCTTACCACTTGGCATCTGTCAAACAACTTGCCATCAGCTTTCTAAAATTGACAGTTTCAGTAGATTTCTGCTAAATGTTGAAAAATAGTTTTGCTGACCTCTTCTTTGTTGAAGATTCAGACACCAGCTGAGGCAGCTGTCCAGTCTGCAGTATGATATAAGAGAAGAGGAATTAACCCAACAGAAATTGAATTTGGAAATGTCTTTAGAGAAACTACCGACTGCTGCAGAAAAAGGAGTATTACTTAGTTCTGCTGTCACTAAAATGGATGACATCTGCTAATCTACAGTGACTGATCCTCCTCTAATGTGTGACCTGAGAACTTGAGAACTGAATGGGTGCAGACCAGTCACAAGCACAACACAATGGTCACCATCACTTTGCTGGTCTTCTCCACTGAAAACTGAGTATATACAGTTTTGAATAACATTTTAACCTTGTTATTTCTTGTCTATTTCTGGACCTTGCTCTTTTGCCTTAAAATTTGTGTCTGTTGTGCTTTCCATGGTGGTGATTGTGGAATTACAGGAAGAGCATGCACTTGTCCCACCAACAGTGGTGTAGATGGTAGCTATGTGGGGCAGGAGATGCAGCCACTTAGCAGAGAGTGGGATTTCAAATGTATCCATGTCACTTAACCTGTTTTTTTTCTGTTAACACAAATGTGCATTCTTAAAGGTGCACCATGTTGAAATCCAGAGAACCAACTGTCACGGAAATGAGAGGGCTTTCACAGAAAAGCGAGAACCAAAAAGAACCAACTTTTGAGTGCATCTGAAACACGTAAGGGAGAGATGCATGGGCTACAGAGGTAGAGAAGGGAGGTTGTGCATTAGAGAAAGAGAGGAAGTGAAAACCATCTTTTCTTTTTCCTGTCTTTTTTTCAACAAAAGAATTTTCAGTTTATTCACACATTGCCTAAATCATCTGAATGCTATCTCATGTCATCACTGGCAGCTTACAGTCCTTGACATCTGTAACTCACTTTGGTTCTCATTTTCCTTTTAGATTTTTTTTTATTTTAAAGAAAAGCAGTTTCTGCTGTGAAATGCCAGCTCTTTTTCAGAGCACATAAATATTGACGTAAAGTTGAAACATTGTCACGTTCAGCTGCAGACAAGTTAATAAACAGTGATTATTCTACAGTGTTCTTCCTATGGTGTGTCACTGTTATATGTTCTTAAGCCACTGTTTAGATGGATCTTTGCTAACACACAAAGTCACTGGTGAATTTAGCCCAGCTATCCACAGGAAACATGCCATGCACCATCTAGCAAAGATGGGGTCATTTCATCAGTTAACCATATTCCTGAACTTAGTTCTTGATATCTTAAAATAACCTCCCCTTGAAGCCATAAATCAGGGGGGAAGGATTGTAACAAACTGTTTTGCAGCCCAGCTCAGAGTGAATTATACTAATAGGCTGTTCATAACCTGGTCACATCATCTTTGTTGACTCATACAACTGACACCAGAAGCAGAAGTTCCTTGCTAGGCTCTTTACCTTGGTCCTTCAATGTGCTCATTGCTTTTATCCTCTGTTTATTAACAGGTAGTGGGGACATGAAACCTACTTATCACCATCTGTCTCTAGTAAAGAAGAGGCAGGCCTGACAAAAGGTACTTTGAATGTCCTGGGGGGGGAAGGAAGGGACATGAGAGACATAACAGAGCTGATGAAACTTTGAGGACACTGGTGCAGGCTTTTCCTGTGAAAGGAAAGACTTCATAGCTGGCTCTGCATATGGAACCCAGATTTTACAAAAGCTGGGTTCCCTTCTTAAGAAGAAAGACAAAAACCAGATTTACTATCTGTTCAGCAGATTTGATATTCATGTGCCCCACTGATACCAAATAGCTTAAGACATGTCTAGGTGAGGTCCTTTTTGAAGGCTTACAGTGAAGCTCCTAACAAGCTTGTTTAGCCATCCATATGCCAGGGACTGGAAGAGGTGTAAACTATTACATATGAGATAGTAGCACATGCAAAACAACTAAAGTTAATTTTTCCTCCTCTGGTATAATTTGAATTTACCAATTTTTTTGTTTGGTTGGTTGGTTTGGATTTTTGTTTGTTGGGGTTTTTTTTTTAACAGAATCTTATAACAAATGAAACCTATGTAATCAAAGCAAGGAAGAACATGTCAGAGCTCACAAAACTCCATGGGCTGGGAAAACAGACCAGTTGCCAAGGCTCAAGGAGCAAGATTGCTGGTACATCTACCCCATGCTCAGTTTTCTGGGGACCAGGCTATTCCTCTATGATTCAGTGGAGCAGTAGTATGTACAAATTTATGTACAGTTTCTCAGTTGCATGTATGGAAAGGCACATAAAGAAATATTTTGATTAGTAGTAGAAAGTAGTAGAACCTATGAAGGCTGGTCGCCCATGAATTTATGTCTTGTGATAAAGTCTACTATGTCAATAATTTTCTAATAAGAGACTCAAGCCATGATGGAAGTATAAAGAGAATTTCTGCCTCCTATATTAGTCAGTCTATAGTCACAAAACAAGTAGACATTGAATATCATTGACATCCTGTCATTGTTTCCAAATTAAATTGAAATTACCCACGTAGTTCAGAAGTTTTGTTGGAGAAGGGGTGGGATAGACAGAATTGTTTCAACCTTTTTTTCTTAAGGAGACCAGTTTTGAGAAACAGGCAAGAAACACAGCTCCCTTACGGTAATATCACAACAATGAAACATATCTGTTTTGTGTTATATAAACAAAGACAGTGCTTTGGGTAAAAAACTCTGTAAGAGACATTAGGACATTTTGCAAACTGACCATGTGTTTAGTCTTGAAGATGAAGATCCTGTAGGTGAATCATTAGATTAGACCTCCCTGAACTAAAAGAGTGAAAGTAAATTGCACAGCATGCACATCAGGTGAGTATAGGAAGAAACAAAGGAGCAAAAGATCCATCAGACATGCCAAGGGGAAAAATCCTGTTATTTTCCTATTGTTTCATATCTACACTTCTGGGGAGCAGACCAGGCAGTGTTTAGCTTATTAACACAATACTTCAGGAACTTTCCCTGCTTTTGCAACTTGACCAGCATCTGGTTTAAAAAAAAAAAACAACACAAACAAACCAACCAAAAACGGTATATGTGGGAATATTTTGCCCTTGGCAGCAGTGAAGAAACCCATATAAGTTATCTAATATGTCAGCAGATCGTCAGCAGCAGACGTGACCCCATTTGGGTGGGTACTGCATCTATGCAGAGTATAGTGGTATGGAGAGGAACATGACAAGAACCAGGCTGAGCTGCTGCATGGCTCACATGGAGAAGGGCTTTCTTTGCAGTCACTTTGTTCCCTCAGAGGGACACTGCCGAAATGGCTAACAGACCCGAACCAGAGCTGTAAAGGATGAAAAAGACACTATTATATCATCTGAAACCTTCCCATGTGAGCAATGGGAAGCCTTTACTCATTCACTGGTTTTAAATGAAGCTTTAAAGCATTTGGGAACCAAATCTGTTGTTTCTTTTCCTCCTCACAGAAGTCCTCAGTGCTCTGCAGAGCTTTGAAGAGCAGCAAATGTCATAATACACTAAGTAAGGAGCAGATAAGTAAAGACTGCTTTGGACAACTATCCTGTTAATTAAAATACTACTTGCAGAGCTGGGGGAACTGCAGATAAAACACCAGGGAACTAGTTACCAGTTCATCATATGACAGACATCTTTGACATGTATCGTACTACTATCCCACTGTTTTTGTTCATGGCTAAATATACAAAACACTTGACAATGTGGCCATTTCTCTACATTTGTGCTCTAATGGCAGTGGATTTTGGCAAAGTTCTTTACTGCTGGTTCATTAGTGGCCCCCATGCCAAGTGCTGTGCAGTCCATTGCATCACTGAGGTACCAGCTACTAGAACCAGCATTAAGGAAAGATAATTAGAGCTGTAAGTTCAACAGACATTGGGTACTGCCTACAATTTTTCCACATTTTGACCAATATTTCACCAAGCACAGGAAGGCACCTGTGCCTTCATCGTGTAAAATTGTAAAATTTCAGGGCAATGTACACACAATTCTACTTTTAATGATCCAGTAATGCATATTCACAGAGAGATGATACCTGTATTAGCCAGCTCATGCCACTGAACTCTGCTGAAAGCAAAAGTAAGCTTTATGGCTGAGCAATAGCATTAGGCAAGTATTTGTATAACAGGGCCAGCAGGGTAAATACTATTTATGAGCCATGAATATTTTTATGAGGAAAGATCACAAATCACTTACCTTCTTACTACTTGTACAAATACCTTTTCTTTTTTAATACAGTGAGATTCTTCCTTATGTGTGAGTGTAACAGAAATATGTAGCACCAAGGCCAGCTAAAGCAAACGTAGGTGTTTTGCTGAGTATATGTGAATATTGAAGAGTATTGTACCCTCTAGAAAGCAGCAATGCAGGAGCAGGAAGGAATGCCCAGGAAATACATGAGAGCAGGACTTTGTGTTTCTACCACCCACAGAATACAGTGAAATTCAGCTGAGCTGGAACCACACAACTGGTCACCAAAACTTGCAGAAATCTGTATCTGTGAATATTCTTCTCTTTCTGGGGAAGTGGAAAAGGGTCTGTGGGGAAATGTTTTGTTTGTTTGTTTTGTAAAAGCATCTGCTCATCCTCTCCAGGTAAGCTGCAAAAGCCAGAAGACAAGGCTGGCAGCCTGTACAAACACACTATGCCAAGGACGAGGGAAGACAACAAAAAGGGTCTCTAGCAAAACAGCTACGTGTTCCCACAGCACTCTTCAGAGAAAGTGTGCCACCAAGTGTCTATTCAAATACAAGCTGCTAAAAGCAACAAGTATCTGATTTCAGTTAATTAATACATGGAGCATCTGCATGAACGAAGCATAGAGTACTTTTCTGAATACTGGAGAGATGCAGCTTCACTGGCAGGCATGTGGCATTGCTTCTGAATCACTAGGTGTATCAGAGGAATCAACACACACACCCCCTGGTACATGAGGAAATAAGGAACTGAGTTACAGAATCTCAGGTTCTGGGCATTTCTGCTTAGGCACAGTGGTGCTCCTCATGAGCCCACACTTAGCTCAAGCTAGGGTTGTCCATGCTGCTGCATTAATAACCACAACTAATGATGAAAAGGCCTTCTATCATGCTTTCCAGTGGGCCAGCTCAAGTTCTTTGCAAATAAGCATAGGATCATGATTGATAGGAAAGGAAGAACTACATAAATTGTTTCAGCTCTGTCCCCTGAAGTACCAGAAGGTAAATGCATGGTAGGAAGCATATGCATGTCTTCCCAAGAATCAGCCCAGCATTATATGAAATAGAAAACATCTGTGTTCCTTTTTTGGTATATAAACAAAGGAGCAACCTGAATACAGATGCTTGGACTGGTACTGTTGTTCTCCTGCCATGCCAGGAATCCAAACCTGGACAGGCAGCTGACAGTCTCCTGTCAGAAACAAGCAGCCTTATGTACCTTGTGGGAGCAAACTTCTCTGATAGCTGTTTGGCAGCCCCTACAGAAGGAACAGAGAGTTTGTCTGAAAGGACAGATGTATCAGTGAAACTGAGGCATAAAGTACTTTGGAGAAATGGGAGAAAGAGAGAGAGAAAGAGAGAGAGAGAGAAAGAGAGAGAGAGAAGGAGAGGGAAAGGAGAGGGAAAGGAGAGGGAAAGGAGAGGGAAAGGAGAGGGAAAGGAGAGGGAAAGGAGAGGGAAAGGAGAGGGAAAGGAGAGGGAAAGGAGAGAGAAAGGAGAGAGAAAGGAGAGAGAAAGGAGAGAGAAAGGAGAGAGAAAGAGAGAAAGTGCAACATGTCACCATCATAAAAACCCAGCAGATGCGCTGCCTAAACGATGGCAGTGGTCGGAGTGTGTTTCTTCTTTCCTTACTATATGCATGTAGCACCTATGCAGATGTTCCTTCACCTCTATGCAAAAGTTCTATATGTCCAAGTAGTTTATTCCTTTCTCTTTCCAGAAATAAGCCATGGCATTATAAAACATACCTTATGTTCAAGAGCAAAATGAAAATTCAGAATTGCTAGCATGCCAAATACATTCTGCAGCCCACATCAGAAAAGTTTCAGGATATGGTAAAAGCAGGTTTTATTTCATGTCATTTGCTTCACTTACAAAGTAAATTCAACAGAATCACAGAATAAGATGAAGGACTTTAAACCCTGAGTTAGGAGTTTGACTTAGGAATTTAAATAACTAATCATAAAAGATACACTTTTAGTTCATTTCACTTGTTCTTTTTTTTCTGTGTGTCTCTGTATAGACAAGCTGTTAGACTGCATGAGCTTGGGTTGTCGCCTTCATCACAGAGTGAATGCAACAGGATCTTAATTTCAAGCGGTTAGCCACTATCCAAATACAACAGCAAAATTAGCAGTAATCCAAGTTTTAAGTTATACTTATTTTGTCTTTCAGATTGTAGGGGATCAAGGCATGTTTGGTTCATAAAGAAAAAAAAAAGAAGTCAGACACATGAAGTCTCTCAACCAGCACAATTCTCTGAGATTAGGAGACTGTCATTCAGCTTTCATCTCTAATTTTTCCCCTTGCTCGTTTTCCATCTAAACAAGAAGTGTTATTAAATCGAGAAGATTAGCAACATGACCAACTCTTTTTCTTTTTTCCTCTGTGTTTTGCAAGGAAGGAAACATCCTGCAATCACTTGCAAAGCACATGGTCATAAGCACGCTGCAACTGTGGATACGGGTGTGCAAGTTGATCCTGCAGCTAAGCCTCCTGTTGCTTAAACAAGCAGGGCTACCTGTTCTCAACCTAATTTCAGTATTATGTTAGGGAGAGAAGTCTCTTTGTATCAGATCTGACAGGCATGTGTTCCTGAGGAAGTGGAGGGGAAGCCCTCCGTTCATATGACTAATTAGACAGGCTTCACGCTGGGTTGCTCTTTTTTGATGCTGATCCCTGTACTAATTGTCAGTTTGTTCCTTGGGAAGGCAAGGTTGAGTTCAAATGCTGCAGTGCCTTGTTCCCCGTTAGCTTTCCTGACCTTAAACTGATGCGAATTGACAAGGAACAGACTGGGGGAGAGAGAGCACGGTCCTTTCCACTTGTGGAGAGTGTGTTTTGGAGCCACGGGGAAAAAAAACAGAAACAGGAGGACAATTAACAAGGCGCACTTAGATAAAACAGACAGTCATACCCGTGAAGCAAGAGCACCAAGAGTTTAAGGAGAAAAAGGCAGCACTATCACAATCAATATACACTCACTTCTAGCTGAGATTCTCCAGCTCCCTTAGGAAAGTGTAGATGGTTTAATTTTTAACCAGATCTCCAATCGGATTTTTTGCACTGCTTTTATTCTGGTTGGATCTGCAACAGTTTAAAACCAAGCTACCACAGCTGAGCCGGGCTCACTTCCCAACAGCTGCCTGCCTTTTCTTTTATTTTTTTTCTTTTTTTCTCTTTTTTCTGTCTTTTTTTTTTTTTTTTTTTCTTTTTTTTTTTTTTTTTTTTTTTTTTTTTCTGAGGCTGTTTTAGGTCTGGTCGGGCTTTCATGGTAGGAGAGAAGGAGGGGGGAAGAAAAGGGGAGCATTTAATCAAATCTGACATTCAGGAGCTCAATCCTGCAAGGTACTGAGCTCATTGACCTCAGTCCAGCAAAACAATATACATAGGACTTCAAAGGGGATACTCACATGCTTAAAGTTAAGCAGATGTCTAAGTGGTGTATTGGATTTGGGCCAGGGAAAGCAGGGCCTTCCAAAAAGCTCAGGCACTCCAGTGTGCTCGGGTCTGCAAACCACCACCTTTATCGGCTCAGCTCTCCGTGTAACTTCAGAGCAGGTGTTACAATTATAGCAGGGGCTGAGATGAAAGGGGCCCAAGGGCTTGGCTGCAAAGACAGGAGAAAACTGGCAGTTTTCTGGGCAGTAGTTCCTGTTCTTTTCTTTGCTCTATTATGCTATTTCTGCTTTAGGATGAAATGAGGCAGCCAAATGCTCTGTTCCCCACTAAAGTCCTAAAATTCTAATTTACAATTGAGGCATGACAACTCTGCAAAAGAAGGAAGAAAGACTTCAATTTTGTTGGTTGGGCTTTTACTCTATTCTTTCTGATGCTTTTAATTTTAGTAAAATGGTTCAGGAGTAGAAAGGCACAGCTTTCTGATTTTGAGGGAAGACTGCTTGGAAATCACTGTATGTCTATGAGCATCCTCAGAGCCTGACTTGAAAAAAATGGGCATTGTGCAACTTTAACAGACTTTCTACCCCACTGAGCATACGTATCCAAGGGAAACAGGAGTTTTCAGCCAAGTGAGGACTCTCTTGGTCTGGTTTCAGACATGATGGTCTCAGGAGGACTTCAACATGTCTTGGAGGTAAAGAGTGAACAAGACCCGATTCTGTGACGTTAACAGCAAGAAGAAAAAAAATTCCAAGCGATGAACTCTACAAGGAATCTCTGTTTGAACTCTATTGGGAAAAGTAGTGATTATCAACTGCTCTGCTCCTCTCATCCAACATCCTTCAATTAAATGCGTTCTACACAGGTACATTTGCACACACCTATATATCTTAATCTTCTGCTCAGTAGAATGTGGACAACCAGAAAGCTTAGTTTTAGACACAGCACTGATATTTTTCTGTCCACCTTAGCGCATGGAAGCATAAGCAAGTGGGAGGGATACAGATAGAATGTTTCAACCTCCAAATAAATTAATTCTGCAGAAGTTCAACTGGCTGGACAAGAACTATGCAATTATTGAAGATCTATGAAATTCCAGCCTTTGAAAGGTCATTGAGATATGCTAAGAACATGTATTAATCAGTACAGAATGTGAAACATCAGCTTTCTCATAAAAGTCATTACTAAATTACAAAGGCTTTACATGGCACTAGTAATGTTATTTTCAAATTTTCTTTCAAGAGCTGACATTTAAAAAAATTTTCTGCTTAGGATATGAGTCCCTCTTTAGTGAGACTCTCCAAGTAAGTGAGAGACAGCATTCCACAAACAGGTGGGAGAAGCCAGCAAAAGGAAGAGCCCAGACAAGCAAAGCACTGTCGTAGATCCAACCCAATTTTAAACCTGTGGCTGAGGTAGAAACTTTTTTAATAGAAGTTTTTATTATACTAAAAAAACCTTCAAAAATCCACCTCCCCACCCCCCCACTACAGCTTTCTTATTACTTCTTTAGAACAGTTGAAAATAATTTTGTACTGCTGTTTTAATAGCCTACCAGTGTGGATAAGACTACTCTAGTCCTGCTTTCTTGTAATACCTCAGGAGAAAACGTCACCTTAGTCTTTCAGTTTCTGGGGGTTCAAGGTAAAAGACAAGTTTTTCAAACTTGCTAGAAGCATATATATTAAGGGCTGCCATATAACAGACTATACAATCTTTCTCCTGCTACTTTCTCTAGTTCCACTGCGGATGATTGTCTGGTCTGGAATAAAAGGAATAGAGCAGGCAAATACTCACCTCAGCCATCTTCCACTCGTGACATGGGAGGTAACAAAACATCCTTGTTTTCACACTTGAAAGCACAGGTTCTCTGTTTTAGCACTTCAGCAGCAAAACAGCTTCCCTGTCACTGAGTGCATCTGCAGTAGGCCCCATTTTCATTTAAATGATGGCTTTTCAACCATCTGTGGTCTAGACTTTGTCTATATAGGGGAAGACTTTCTCTTCAACACCTTTCTCCACACTCACATTAGCACAGACTTGCAGGAAACTTTCCTGCAGAACTTTATCAATAGGTGTATTAGCAATATATGTCAGAAAACTCTTTAAAAAAAGAAGGCGTGTAAAAGAGAAGTCACAAAGTGTCATACCTTGTGTACCTATTCCTTCTGAGCAAAAAGTCTTTGAAAACCTAAGCAACAGGCTCCATGTTCAGCCATGACATCTGTCCCTACATGTTCTCATTAATTGCTAAGAAAAGGGCAGACTTGAAGAATGCTAGAAGGCACTGTCCTACATCAAGTTTGCATTCAGATCAAAGTCTTTATTCCAAATCCTGTCCTAGATAGCCATTACAAAGCCTTGGATCAGGTGTTATGTTTTGGCCCTTCAACTTTTCAAATAAAAAAAAATAGTTTCTCTTAGGTTTCTGATGCCGTCAGGGGAGTCAGCGGTAATCTCCTACCCATCTCTGAAAGAACTGGTTACTTGCATCCTATTCCTGCACGTCTGGATAATGTTCCAACAGCATGGATTGAGTAATACAGATAACTTGGCCATAGCCACAGTTGTAAAATCTCCTGTTGAATCAAGTAATCAGAAACACAAATGCAAAGACAGAGATGCTGTCCTCCTGTCCTAGAGTTCCTACATCTGTAATGAAAACTCTCCATGTACCACAATTCCAGATAACAGTTATAACAAAAACACCAGAGTATAGATAGCACAGTATTTCCCTCCATCACCCTCTTCTCTTTCACACACAGAAAATGATATAAGGCAAAATGGCAACACAGCTTTGATAACAGTTTAGGTCCCATCATTAGGGCTACATCAGAACACAGCCAACAGTCAAGGTTTCCTAGAGATTGTTGCAGAAGGAATCTATTTCAGCATCATGCCTGTGCCGTGTAGGCCATCTAAACCACAAAAGAACAGCAGGGTATCTTTGCTGCAGTTCAAGGTCACTTGTAAATGTCTATTGAAATGAGTCTCATGAAAACAGCAGTCTTGATATTGCAGAGGTCATCATCCCAGTGCTTGGTGTGTCGACATAACAATAATTATTTTGCAATAAGAAGCTTAGCTGCAACAACGGGGACTGAGTATTGGGGTGGTAGAGTTTCCAGCCTGCAATTTTCAACCGCAGCCTCCCCATTCAGAGTGGAAATCACAGTGTGTGTGGTATGGCCTCTGACTGATGTAAAAGGTCACTGAAAGCAAAAGTGTAGCACTTGCTGAAATAAAAGTTTAGACTAAACAGCATGTGATATTGTCAGGACTTGACCATGTGAAGGAAGCTTTCATCACCAAATAGCATTTTACCAGATGTTCATGAGTATGCACACCCAAACTCATAATCTCTTGTCTGTTAGGAGGAAATTCACACCATTTTCCTTTGTTCATTACAATAGGGCTCCATTTGGACTAGGTGATAGGAATATTTCAACATCTAACAGCTCCCGTTGCAGACAGCTGGGAGTGAATATTTGAAAACCTGGTTCATCAGCTATAATCACAGTGGGAGACAGAGGGTGAGCCTAGGAGAGCTCACCAAACGCTGTGCTACCAACAGTTTTATTCAAAGGCTGCCACAATATGAAATGGATAAGGTGAGGAAAGGGGAGAATTTGGGGTAGATGGTGGTGAAATGTCATAGTGCTGTTGAGGAAGGAACAGAAAACTCTGTGTGGGAACAGTTTGGGAGTAGGGAAGGATCTTGAAGAATGAGAGTGATGTTCTGGAGAAGTGTCAAAGAACTTGGAAGCACTGGGGTACTTGAACTCTAGGACAGGACGACTGGAAAGCAGAAGATTATGTTCCCATCAACCAGCCTCTCATGCTAAATCAGGAGAAGATGGAATTATCTTTAGCTAAAGATAAGCAGACTCATTAGGAGTCCAGGACACACAGAACTCCCATCTAATTTTTTCTTGCACTGGACTATCAGGACGCTCCCTTTCTAACAAGCTGGAAGTCTCCTAGCCTTTCCAACCTCTCTTGGCCATAGAATAGGTCTGTCAGAAGTTTCTAAGCAGTTCTGGATACCTTTCATGTTTGTGCTCTGTCTTGTAAAAAAGCTTCTTTCCAATATTCAAGAAATTCTAACATTTCCTTAGTTACCAGTCTAACTCAGATAATGCATTTGTTCCAGTTGTAGCCAAACAACAGTTTGCACAAAAACCCTAAACAAACACCCATCCCCTTAACTAATACTCCAAGAAAACCAACGTCAATGTTCGCAACAAACACCCCTCACTCCTCATAACTGCAAACTGAAACTCGGTTGTGAGTGGATTCTTCTGTTTAGAGCCTTTCAAAATGGTGTAAAAGTAGTGAATAGACTCTTCACATATGATCTTTACACAAATTTCCTAAGAGTTAGCATTTTTTTTAATGAAAGGAGCTAATGAAAATTTGACTATTTCATATTAAGGAGCAATGAATTATTCCTGAACATAGTGCTGAGTACCATTAAAATAATTTATTTTTGGAGTACTATAACGGATTTTATTTAGTTTTCTCTTTGTTTCTTTTGGCCCCCATCTTCCACTAGCACAAACTGCCGTGACATTGGAAAAGCCAGTCCCCCATTTCCTGTTATGATATGTTTAAGACCCTTAAGACCTCCTGAACATCTCCATGTAGGAAAAGGTGAAGCAGTTCATTGAAGTACAAAACCACTTATTCCATAGAATCTGAGAACAATTTAGGTTAGAAAAGACCTCTGAGGTGCTCGAGACCAGCCATTAGCCTAGCACTGCCAAGTCCACCACTAAGCCACGCCCCACATGCCCAGGCCCACCATGGGGCTCCCTGATGCACACATGCTGGAAAGATCTGATGGAAGGGGTTTAGCATGATCTAGTGCTAACAGCTGTGAGTTAACTTGGGCCATACCCAGCTTTGGAGGTGGCACTGGAGCAGCTGGAGGGAGCCCTAGGGCAGGGCTAGCAAAGGGAGTTCAGACAGGCAGAGCTTGGTTCACCTTGAAACCCCACACTACAGGGTTATTCGAGTCTCTCTACCACATGACAACTGGCGCAAATGAGCTATTGAAAAAACTTCACTTCAGCTACAACTCGCCACATACCCCCTGAATGTGTCACTGCCTCACAGGAAAATAAGTGTTCATTCAATATTACTCATGTTGGGACACAAGTAAGGGACAAGTGGAACAATTTGCATTGAGGTAGCTAAGATATCTCACCTTTTAAGTGCAAAAAACTAAATTTCATTAGTTCTTCCCCACCCTCTCCTCACCCAAAAATGCGGCTCTGGGAGATACTTTATTTGATGCTATGATCTACAACAGTTTAACCTCCAGCCTTATGGAATCAGACCTCTCATGGTTATCAAGTAGTGTCCAAAGGTAAAAGACACCATCTCCATGACACAATTGTCTTATTTTTCACAAGTGCGAAACGTTAATATAAAAATAAATTTCAAAACAGGTCTTAGGTAAAAGAGCACAACATCAACTGAAAAATGGCTGAAGTAACAACAATGTTATTGAGGACAATCCAGACAGATTGTAATGGAAGAAGAGTGTAGTTAAATTTGACTTTCAGCACATATAGGTAAAACTAAGTCCTACAAAATAACTCATCATAGAAGCATCAAGAAATGTTTTCTTCAGTAAAGTAGGAATTTTAAATAATATTCAAGAGTAACTGTGCCTAAAAATGGTGGATGTCACAGCAAAAAAACTAGGGAGATGGTGGTATTTTCTTCTCCTAAAACACTTGAAGGTGCAGCTGATGAAATTACCCTGTAGCAATCCTAAAAGAAGGGAAGTACTTTTTCATTCAAATAGTTAAATTCTGGGACTTATTGCCACAGAAGGCTGTGAAGGCCAGGAGCATAAAACGAGATTCAGAGAAGAATTAGGCAAACCTGTAGAGGATAAATCCATCCCCCAGTGCATATTCAAGAAATAGTGGTCCTTCTATCACTAATGTTTTCAAGCTGGAAAAATATGCCAGAAAGGGGATTCCTCTCTATTTGTCCAGCCAGCTTATAGGAAAAAAACTAACAGAGTATTGGTTTGTATGGATCTTTTGGTCTGGTTTGCTGTAGCAGTACTTATGGAAATGAAAAAATAAAAGTAAAAATCTTTTATACCCCTTATTCACCAACATATTTTTCCCATTTCTTTATCCCCATCTATCTGTTTCAACATGATGCTGTTTTCAACATGAAAGCCTGTTGGTAGTGTCCTACTGCCTACATTAATAATTAGTAAATATTTGAAAAACAGGTATAAAAGGGATTGTAAGAAAAAAATGTCATCTTATAAACCAGGGACATAGGGTAATTCTATGGTATATCAATTCAGTATTCTAGAGTTTGTGTTTGTTACTGTCTCTTTCAATTCTTGTTTAGAAATAATATAACCCCAATAATAGTTTAATGTTTTAAAATTTTTATACTAAGACTTAACAACTAAGAAAATCAGATCAAACCCCAAGAGTAATCTGTTCTTAAGACTATCCTCAGAAGCATTTCTTTCACCCAAAAATGTATCCTAAAAAATGTACAAAGAAGGAATATGGGAGATGAGTAGTTGGAGGAGACCAACACTTTGACTAGAAAGCAGAGACACCTCACACGGTACATGATTTTATCACTGTAATACAATAAAAATTCTAATTGATTATTTTTCCAGTTAATGACATTTTTTTCCTAAACCTCTGTGCTAAACTCAGTCTCCCATTAATTAAACAGAACTATGTTAAAACATATAGCATCAACCTGAGTTTTAACAGGTATTTCTCAGGAGCACCAGCCAGCCTGTTAACCGCAGCTGTAGAAGCTGTAACATCACTGCTTGCAAGCACCTTGGGTGATAAAAGGACAATTTTAGTAAGGGAGAACCAACATAGCACCAACCTGAAAAAAATGGCATATCAAGGAAGGGTTACCTGTGTACAGCTGTCCTGGGAGATGGGCTGTGGGTACAGCTGTCAGTTGCATACAGGAAGCATCAGAGTGGAAGTAGATGACTGTTCACAGAAAAGTTAGATATTTGATGGAATTTTTAGTGCTACACTGACACCCCCTTCCCTGTTATTTCAGGGGTCTCCTCTCATTCACCACTGCAAGATCCAACAAGCAAGTGGTAGCTTTTCATGGCCCTTCCCTCTTTGGCACCATTAACCCCACAGACAATGCAGATGTTTCTCAACCCTAGGACCTCCAGAGGGACAAGAGCAAATCAGTCCCCTCCCTTGCTAACCAGGAAATAGGTATATCACAACTTCTTTACTCTTCCCAGTTGGTTGTAGCAAGGTCAAGACCTGCTCAAGGGTACCTAGAGTGAAGCCATAAGCACCTGAGAGCCCTTAATGCATTCCTTACCCCAGATATGCTCTCCTAGGCAGGGAGGCATATCTTTGTATACAAGTGTAGCTCCACAGCTGGTAGAGGGATGCTAGGTACTGATTTTAAGTGCCATGTAGATGCTATTTGTGAGTGCTGACAGAGAGCTTCACCATGTTCACTTATCTAGAGCAGTACTGCAACTCCTCTTCTGTATCTTCATTGGTGATAGAGAAAACAGCCTCTAGACTGACACCTAGAACTGGACTACTCAAATAGCAAGCTGTGATCTGGATTGAGACCACCCAGTGGTGGCAATATTGCCTGCTGGAACTGTTACCAGTAGACCCCACATCTTGGTAGATATGGAGACTGTGCTCCTCACAGCTTTCCTGGAGTTTTAGGAGGCTGTTGCGAAGCCATCACATGCAATAACCATCCTGGGATCTGGGTATTTCTTCTGGCTGATCATGGCTCAGCAAATATGATTTAGTAGCTGTGCCCTCAAGCCGTGTGCTTCAAGTTAAACAACCCCAGAGATAAGAAACTATTTTATAATCACCCCAAACAATGAGTTTATATAACCCAATATGATACATGACACCTTCTTAGCAACGAGTTCAGCATCAGTTCTTCTCACTTCAGTAAGTTCAAACTTTTTGAAGGCCTGTCTAGAGCTGGATAAGAGAGGTATTTCTAATTCTTGCCTTCCTATGCTTCCTCAGGATTTTTTTTGTGTTTTAACAAAAAGTCTCTGCCAAAAGGATCAGTCATTTTTGAAAAGAAGAAAAAGAACCTGTATGAGAAATGAGAAGCTCACAAAACCAAACTGACCAAAGCACTGCACATCCCTATCTGCTACTGTGGAGACATTTTCAAAACTTTACAGTAGTTGGTTTTATTACTCTACCAAGTCTAGACCAGCACATAAACCAGCACATTGCTTAATTACAATTTAAGCAGCATTTGAGGTGGGATCAATACATTAGAAGATTAGGAACAACCCTCTTAGTAAGGGACAATATATACTCCTCTCCACCATGGCATAGCTGGCTGCCCATTTTCTTTAAGAGAGCCAGTTACTGCTAGAGAAAGAAATAAGAGATTTTAGAGAAAAACAAATCAAGGCCTTAATGAACTGATAATGATTTCTTTCTTTATGGTCAACAAGTACTTCTGTTCTCTGAGAGTGGGATCCAAAATCTGCTGAAGGTTATGGAGCCTCCCTATTGATTTAAATGGGCTTTGGATCTTCTCTAATTTCCTCCTCACAGTTTTATCTTATTTCTAAGGGGCCAGATGCTGGGTCCATATCTGCTCAAATCTATATTTTGCTAATGGAGCTCAGGTTTCTGTAGAAAGAAATGTAACCGAGTTCCCTTAATCCCCACTGCTGGGTGGCTCTAAAAGAGAGACTTAGTCCATCCTGCGGTGGCGAGATAAGAATCGTATTTTAAACCAACCTATTTTAAATGAAATTAAATAGCTGTCAGTGTTAATTGAGGACACTTGTCCCTGAAACAAAAAAAAAATCTGATTTTGTTTCTTTCTTCTAAAAGAGCTGCACTTATGTCTCTAAATGGTGAGCTAAGGACGACCTCCTGGAAAACTGACATACAGGCATTTGTGCAAACTGCTTTTAGGGAGAGAGGTAATCTTCTCTAAGTTTCTGTATAATTTACATTTCACTCAACCTTAGATCATAAATAATGTATACTTGGATCTTTTAATAACAACTTCCAGTTGTTTGTGAGTGATGAAGTAACTTACCTGTGCAATGTTATACCCAAATTAAGAACAATAATTATAAAAAGGGTACGTGGGAAAAAAAAAAAAATGCTGCAGCTGGGTGGCCTGTGCCACAAATGGTCTCATGCATGTGACATGGCATTTCACATTCTGGACAATAGCCTGGGCTGAAGCAGGGTCACAGAGCAGCAGAAGGGCTGTTCTGTGGTTTTATCTATAGGTGGTATTATAGACCACTCTATTCTTCGATGTCCTTTCTTTAAAATGTCATACAGATAAATAAATAAATAAATAAGAAGCAAATATGGAAAAAAAACCAACCCAGTTTAGTTTTGATAGCAATTTAAAATGTTCCTCAAAATATCTGTTCTTGAAAAAAAGTCTAACAATCTGTTGTGTTGTCGCCTTTATTTCCAAAATATTATCTCTCTCAGTTAACATGAAGTCCTTTGTCAAGGTTTGCTATTCAGTGTCTGAACTGCACTAGTTTGATAATCTTCACAGGAAGAGACATTATCTTTTAACACACCAGCAAATATAAATGGAAGAAATTACAAGTTTTTAGGTTAATTTGTTCAGACAAGCAACAAGGTACCACCTCTGGTTATTAAAACAATGAATATGCAACCATCTCTAGAATTTCATAAAGAGATTTTCCTTTTAGTTGTGTCGAAGTAATTCCTAAATTTCTTCCTCCGAATACATACACCAGTAAAGCTCCATCACTCAAACCTTTTCAAGGAGCTATCCAGAAAGAGCCTAACATGGCAGGAGAGAATTCACTCAGAGAAACACGAGAAAGTGTAAAATGTCTTTTGGGACTCATTCTCTGTGTCTGATCAAAGCTGCAGACCCTAACTGAAGAAATACTACATACAAATTGTCTCATCTGCTATCCTTAAAATCGTAAAAGTAATTCCCAGCATGATGATTTCCTCTTAGATTGGAGCTTATCCCTTTCTGCTTAGCTAGCTGGTGAAATGCATCCTGCTGTATGTGTTGCACTCTGGCTGGCGGGACTAACCAGGAAGCAGTGGTCCAAGTCCTGCCACTCTTGTGCTAGGAAAGTACAAAACTTTTTATATAGCTGTTAATTAAACTAAAACCTTCTTTAGCTGCTAAATCATATCCCTTTAAACGTATCAAAACAGATCAAGGGTCAAAGATTTATAGAATGAACAAAACAGAACGGTCAAATTGTCTACAATACAGGATAAATTAATCTGGGTACTAGCAAAGTGGAAAATTCAGTGAAATAGAAAAAAAACCCCAAACCCCGAATGATCCCACTCCATTACGTTCAAAGAAGTCAAACCCATTTTGTCCACTGGTACTTTGGGGAACAGAAGAACTGCATTTTGTTTTCACACGTGGAATGAAATGCAGAATGTGCTCTGTAAAGGATGAATACTCAGAGGGGTTTTTCTTTTTCCAGCATGGTCTCTGCTTTTTTCTCTCTGCTTTTCCCACCTCTTCTTGCCCATCCCCAGTGCTTTTATTCAGAAAAACACAGCATGAATAAATAAGACCACCAGCAAGGATGTGAAATATTAGAGAAGGAATCTTGTCATATTTCCTTACCGTGGTCACATATAGAACCTGCTTAAAAACGAATACATAGCACATTACACATTAGACTTTACTAACACCCTCCTCCCACTTTTAGTTTTTCCATTTGATTTTCTCAATTCTGGGCTTTTATCACCACAGTGGTTTGATAAAAGTCCATCATAGTCGTGTGACACTGCAAAAAGGATTGTACTCTCAAGAACATTCTCACCATTTCTGAAGGACCCAATTTTTTTCACACTTGTACAGAAGGATACTTGCCCCTTGGGGTGTTTTCAACTCTACTTGAGTGCTGTGGTGTTTACATTTATACATTTATTCCAACTATGTCATTAAGTTAATATTTAATGGATTGTGTTTCCCCCCGACCTGACTGGGGTTAAGGTTAGATGAAGTCCTGCTGCCTGAGCACCAGCAATGAACGTTGAAGTTGTTGATATTGATTCCTATCACTGAGGAACATTAATACCTGAATGATTTATAGTACTGAGAGTACTCTCCAAGGTTTAGGACTGCAAACACCTGTCCACAACTTTAAAGGGCGAGTGTATCCGTGTCAGGGCCCTGGATGGACTGCTTCATCCTAGGAGTCTGGCCATGAGAAGCCCCTGCAGGTCTCTTCCCTCCCGATCTACACTGAGGCTCAGGCTTCTACCCCAGTCTCTGCCTGAGCTATATCTCCAGCGCTCAATCTCATATATCCCCATCCCTGACCCCTGGACTAGACATCCTGGCTTGGCTGTGGACTGGCTTTACCACCATGGGCTCCTTTAATGACCTGGGCTCCTCTTATCTCAGCCTGGTGACCATCCCCAGACCTGCTCTCCTTGCAGCTGTTGAATACCATGGGATAGATCCCAAAAGATTCAGTAATTATGGGCTTAAAAGTATTTTTATTATAAGCAATGAGCCACAGCACTCAACCTGTGCTTTGTGGTGATGACTTCTGAAAGCATGAGTTTCTAGCCCATCTGGAGATCTAAATTCTGCATAGAGCATGTAAATATTTGTTTAATGGTGAACATGGTGGGCAATGTTATGTTCACACCTGAACTTGATGATCTTAAAGATTTTTTCCAACTTCATCAATTCTATGATTCTGTGATTTGAAGACTTAGATGCATTATAAGGTGATATATATCTAGGCTTCACCTAGAACCTTCAACCTGAAAAATTTGAGGGGTGAAACCCTCTTTTCTCCCCAGAATATTTGGAGCTTACGAATTTCTGTCAGCTCAGAAGCAAATGCTGAGCAAGGCACTGGTGGTAAGAAGTTTTTGCCAAGAAAAATGCTTGCCACAAAAAGCAATGTTTTAATGAAAAATAAGATATTTATTGAAAACACATGATTATTTTGTGGCAAATCAGTACCAGTCTCAAAACCTACAAGTGGGATTGCCTTAGACTTTCCTATTCCTTGTTTTTCTTGTCACTTCTCTGTTGCTGTTAGGTAAACCACTTGCAGCTGTTTACAATTTCCACACAGTCCACAGTTTGGAAGATGAGAAGAGCCCATTTGGACTAAAGGGGACCATTTTCATAGCAGCTCAGAAGTTTTTGGAAGATGAGAAGAGCCCATTTGGACTAAAGAGGACCATTTTTATAGCAGCTCAGAAGTGCCGGGGCCGGTGACTGCAATGGCAGCAGGAAAAGGCTGCCAGGAAGAAGACCAGCATTTTTCCTTTTTCATGAAGACATTATTGAGCTTTGGTACACAGACTGCCAGTGGGGTGTCCCTTTTTCTGTCTTTTTCCTGCCTGCTTCCTTCTCTCTTCCTCTCCATTGCAGCATGATGGGACTCTGACAGGGGCATCTCCACAGCACTGCTCCCATCCTTGCTGGGTATGGGGAGAAGCCAAAGGGGAGTAGAGGAGCAAAAGGGCCATGCTAAGACACAGGCCAAGTTTGCTTGGGTGGCTGCTTGCCGGTGACTCCAGCACAATGCTCAGAGCCAGTCTCAGAGGAAGAAGAAGGAGAGCAACACAGAAAATCCAGGAGACAGAGACATGAGCAACTTGTGTTTCCTACAAGCACCAAATTTTTTGAACCTGAAGTGCTTTACAGCTCTGCTCCATTAAGAGCGGCAGGATGAGGAGACTCCAATCCATCAAAGCCACAAAACAAATCCTGCCTTAAGCCATCGGGTTTCACATGAAAAAAACCAAAAAGAGAAAACAGAAGCCAAAAACGTTCAATAAAACCACAGAGACAATAAATCTGCCCAGTTTCATGCAGAAAAGTTACCTTTGAAACATCCTCTGGCAAACCTGATGAGAGCTTCAGGTCTCTAATGATACCTGAAACCTGCGGGCTTGTGTTTTGGCTGTTAACTCGGCACAAGTCAGGGAAAGAACTATCCCCACAACTGGGGGGCGGGGGAGAAAGGCTTAAACCCCCTTTGCCACTTCCTTCTTCCCAAGGCTTTCCTGGTTCCTGGCCCTGCCAGTAGGAGACAAACCCTGCAGATTCAGCGGGAACTGGTGGGAGAGAGATGCTGCCCACATTTCTGTGAGATTTTGGGTCAGGCTTAGGGCTTGCTCTGCACCCAGCCGCAGGAATGAGAGGAGTGGTACTCTCCATCACTCAGTCTTTAACTGTAAGGATACATGAGTAAAGTACACAGAGTGTTTCCCCATGACTCCTCAGTGAGTGATACAGGGATTTCCTCTTCAAACACCTTCAACCCCATCTTTACCTCTTTTCCAGCTAGTTAATATTATTGCCATGGCAGAGAGTTTAGCAAGCCAAGAGAAAGTGCCAAAATTGCTACTTTCCTAGGGACAGTGAGTAAAGGGCAAGACTGCCCTGAAATTAGCAGATAAGAGGAGACCTTAACTGAAGCTTTTATCGGTTGTTTGTGTTCACCGAGGCCAGATGATTTTCAAGGAGCCGCTTAGAGATTTAAAGCACTGATGTGACAGGAACTCTTTGATTTTAATGTTCCTGCCCTCTTCTTGCAGCCAGTGTTTATGTAAACTTGAGAAAAACTGCCACTACTGTTCATCTCCCTCATTTTTCAGCCTTAATGGTAATTACATTCCACGCATGACAGGAGACTCAGCATAGCATTCAAGACGGGGGCTGTAAATTTGCCTTTGACATGCCATTACTTTGCATTAAGTCACGATTTCATAGAGGGGGAAAAAATAACATGTTGCAAAAGTGGGGGTGTAATGAGCACTGCAAAAAACATATTGTTGACGTGCATAAATGGTTTCAATAAAATGCTGCAGCTTGAGATTTCCAGGGACATCCAGCTGATGGAGGAATGACTATGTAATTGGATTTTAATGGAAGAAAGGGTTCCAGTTTCATGTCAGATCTTTTTTTTTAGGGACAAAATTTCTATTTGTCTGTGCAAGATTGCTACTGTATCCTTCTTTGCTCTTGGCTTTTCTCTCTCATCTGCTAAGCACTCTCTTTTCTCAGTGCCGTGGAAACATCCCATGCAACCAAATATTTATTACATCTGCCCAGTCCTGCTTGAACTACAGACTTTAACTTAAGATACTTATTTTAATGTGATACTTACTTAGCAAATAATTTGCTCCTTCTCCTTTATTTCATCTACTTGAGGTTTACTGTTCCAGATACAATCTGGCAAGCTGATGGTGTGAGGGAGTTAAAATACGTAATAGTTACTGATTTTCTCCTTCAGATAGAATGCTGTCTGCATGGACACCTGACTGATGGCCATGTATGTCTGTATGTCATGTTTTTGAGAAGAAATAGCAAACTGCATCCTTAACAAACTCCCACAAGATACAGCTTACAACTGCTTGTTGTGTGACACTCAGAACATCGCAATGTATGCAAGCATCATCTGAGGCATCTCACAGCCATGAGCAACAGACAGCAGAGCACAGAGGAGACATTTTGATTAGGAAGTGAAGTTTGTCCTCAAGCTCCCAAATATCATTACCCATCTGAAATGCATCCCCAGCAGCCACAGACTGAAATAAATGGACCACAGTGAGAGATTTCAAGCAAGTCTTGACATAAAAACATCTTTGACTCCCAGTTTCAATCCTGAAACAAAGCCAACTGCTCTGGGCAAGGATTATTTCTTTAGCACTTCAGTTTCAGCCTTGGCTCCAAGCTCCTGGTAAGGAAAGAGGTGGTTTTACCTTGAGCAGAAGCCAGGTTATTCCCCCACCCCCATCTCACGCCACCTCCCCTGCCAGCAGCCCCTCCAGGATAACCCCTGTCTGCTTCCGTGGCCCCAGGCATCATGCAGCACCTCTTCCCCTCGCAGTCCCTACCTCACTTTGCTGGCACAGACTCCAGCTGAGGCCAGCCCAGGCTGATTTATCTGTTTGCAGTGGTCAGTTGTGGCAGGTGTTGGCAAAGGAGTGCAGTGGGGATTCAGGGGCATCACACCACCCTTCTGTGCCAAAGGGCCACCCAGTGCTGCAGCCTATATCTCTTGGGAGCAGCAAGGTGCCACCACCTCTCAAGCATGTAGGCAGCTTTGAGATTATTGTAGTTTTAAAACTACCTCTGTTGAACCAGCTGCTTTTATCTCCATCCTGGCGAGCAAAATATGTGTGTGTATAATGGGCCAAAAGCTGCATCCGTTACTCTGCAAACGCCCTAGAGAGGGGAACTACAAAAAAAAAAAAAAAAAAAGTTCACCTGTATGGTTAATCCAGCCTATGTTGAGAGGAAAGAACCCAGCAGTATCTTTCTCCTAATGGAAACAGACTGTACACCAATTATATTAGTTTTCATTCTTTAAATTACAGATTAGATTTTAAAATTCCACACTGCTCCCAAAGACCTTTTTAAAGGCCTTTTTCAGGGTTTTATCTTGCAGCCCTTACAGAACTTGCTTTAGATGACAGAAAAAAAAAAGCAGAAAAAAACCTTAAGCTCCAATCGATTGCTCTGGTAATGGAAATGGAAACCCTGCTTGTCCTTATTATCATGAGCCTTATTACCCTTGTCATCACCACCACCATTATGCCATGAGGCTTTTATTCTCCAGGCATTGTGAGGAGGTTCAGCGGCAGAAGGGGCAAGCACCCAAGCCTCTCCCTGCTCAGAGCTGCAGAGCCACACTCCCATCTGTCAGTGGTTCCCTTAAGTGGTGCTTTATCTTCTCTGCCTAACGACTTACACTTTATTGTATCTGTCTCACAGTAATGCCCCGAGTTCTCTGCTAAAATCAGGGATCCCCTCCAACGACTGCCTCTGCAGGCTTACATAAATTCCCTGCCTCCCTGCAATTCAAACCATCAGGGCTTTCTAGGCTGGATCCCCACCCTCTTATGATGCACTGATTTGTACCTGCTCTAATCAATAATTGTCTGGAATACCCACCATCCAATTCAGGAAACATGGTTCCCCTGAAGCAGAACATGGAAAACCACATTTCCTATAGATGCAGAGGGTCAGATTTCATTATTCAAACTATATGCAAGTCCAGGTCAGCTCTAGTGACTTTAATAGAAATTGCCGGATTTTTAGGAGGATTAGTGAAAGCAGGGTATAGCCCACAGCAAACACTTTTTAAAAATGCCATGTTAATGACTTTTCTGCAGGCACACAAAAAAGTCTGCAGGTAAGGAAATGTTGGCAACCTCGTGGTTTCAGTAGGATTATTCTACTGTGATTGGGTATTTTTGTAGGCACAAATAAGCTGGAATAAGTATACATTTTTCTCCCGAGTGACATACAACAAACTGGAATTGGAGTGACTGTGCAGGAAGTATAAGGCCTGAATGTGGCAATAGGATTAAAGGAAAATATTTCCCCTCATCTGGAAATCTTGGCAGTATATGAAGAATTTCCTCAGGTTCTCCAAATGATGCTTTGCTCTTCTACAGATCCTATAGAGAAAATCCTAATAGAGAAAAATACCTCTAAAAGGGTATTTCAGAAAGAAGGTTTTTCCAATCTGATGAGTATCAGTGCTCCTGATACTAAACTCCTGTGGGCACAAAGTCCTCAAGGGAACTCTGGCACATAGAGACGTGGTTTAGTGGCAGTGCTACGTCAGCAGCTGCACTCTGTGATCTGAAAGCTTTTTCCAATGATTCTGTGATTGCTTGAAGGTGCTAGAACAGGCTCCCACAAAACATGCCACTTTCCTATTATCTCCCTAAAATATCTGAGGTCCAAATCTCCCTGTAGTTCTTGGAATCCACCACTGCTCAGGGAAAAGGGAACTAGTGTAAGAAGACTGGGCTGTTGCTGGCAAAGTACCAGTGCCTTCTCCAGGAATGGAGCAGTGGGGTCAGGAAGGGCACTGCAATCACCAGTCCACTGTCCTTCTGGGACTAAAGCTGGCACCTGTGTGTCACGGTCTGTTGTGTCACGAGGATGGTGCCTATCTGAGCTGAGCTGCAAGGGTGCTGTGCTGCAAGACATAGATGTGCTCAAAGGGCTTGGGAGAGAAGGCTGTAAAAGCTGAGGGACTTGAACCTTGATCTGAGCCTTACGCTTATGTCCTGGGCTCCAGATCCTTACTTCATCTTCAGCTGGCAGCCAGACCATCTAGGAACTCTCACATCCCTCTTCCTCCTTTCTTTGCCTTGTGCACCACTCACAGTCTAATTAGCTGTTCCTATTATTGCTACCTTTCTCCCACGATTGCCTTGTTCACTCCTAACAATGAGGAATGCGACTGGCTGGCAGTTATCAGCTAATTGGGGCTGAATAAGGTCACTGGCTAGGCATTATCCTGACCAAACCAAAATGCACATTGACATTCAGTGCAAACATTATCCTCTGCATGAAATAGCCCGGCTTTAACCAGAAGCATACCTTCCAAATTCGGGTGAAGCTTCTCTGCAAAATCTCTGCTGTGATTCTGTCAGATCCAAGGGGACAAGCTGCAAGAAAGGGTCCACAGTGGCACATGCTGTGCACACACTGTGCGAGCAAGTTTTCTGGCAGTCTTATTCACCGAGGCACCCAGTGAAGTGACTGTGGTTCAAACTAGGATCGTCACTAGGCAGTGATCACGAGATGAATTTCTGCATTCAGTGAATCTCACACATCTGCACATCACAAGAATGGTCCCAGAGAGTCTTGCTGTATGCAGGGAGTAGATGCTTCTTTTCCACAGCCTGTTTGGCCAGGTTGGAAAACCTTGCTTCCAAACATTCATTTGATTTCTGAGTGGCTGCCCTCTTTAACCTTTTTAGCATCCTGCTTTTATTTGCTAATGGTCTGTTTACACCACCGAAGTTTTGTTGATATGAGTAGTTGCAACATGCCTATTAATCTTCCTAATGTCCATATTCATTTGCCTGTTCATGCATCACCCTGCCTTTTTTTCATTATTCTTAATTCATTTGATAAATCTTTTCATGATTCAATTAGAAAACTGAAATAATACCCTGTGACTAAGGTACCAGTCAGACATCATGCTTAAGTCACAAATGGGCTGGCTAAGAGGTTTGATGGACAAGAAGGTATGAATTCTCACATAAGAAGAAAACATATTTGTAATTCATTGAATATCACTTCCTCTGCAGTTAGGAAGCAAGACCCACAACACAGGCAGGTGTTTGCTATGGTTATGTTCTCTGGGAGGAAATCTGGGTGCCCTGCATGGATTGCCTTGAGGATGAGTGAAGCGTTAGCCAGTGCATGGTGGGCAGGGAGGAGACTTTCACCCACAGTACAGCTCCTAGGATGGCTGCAGCAGTGACTCCACAGTCTAGGGAGGATAGCTTTTAATGCCAAGGGCAGCTATTCACCTAGGAGCCCAAACCAGGTCCTGTTCATGAAAGAACAGGATTTTGCTTTTGGTGAAAAGGTAAATACTGTCAGTGACTTACAAATGGAAGCTGGAATTGCATTTGACCTTTTGTGATTTAAGATTGATTTCTCCTCATAGCACTGTTCTCATTTAACAAGGATGCCAGATTCTCAGAGCTGATACTTTCAAATACACAAGGAAGTCTGAGTATTAGAAGGATATACCTGCAGCTCAGGCTGGCTGTACAGTTGGCAAACAGTGAGCGCTCTCTCCCTTGAGCAGCAGGGGACAAGGGGTGGAAAAGGGGGGGTACTGCTGGAAAGGCTTCATGTGCTGATCGTTGACACTCAGATTTCAGATTTTCTGACAGAAAGCAAAAAGACTTAACCAATCAAGAAGATTAACGGCGATGAGGTTGAGGTTCAGCTCTGATATAAAGTGATTTAACACTTGGCTGTGCAAAACACCAAGCAAGAGAGTTTCCTTGTGCCTTCAGCCAAGCAGAAACCCTCTGTGAAATTATCTAAAATACTGGCATCCTTTATGAGCTTTCATCCCCTCACCATCTGGTTGCAGTTGGCCGAGGCTGTTTCCATGCAGCACCCTGCACTTGGAGCCCACGTGCACAGGCAGCTGTGTGTCAGGGATGGGGCTGCCCACCTTCCATACACAGGAGCCCACTGCTGGGCTGCTCACACATTTCAGTGCACCCAAATCTCCCTGGTCAAGTTTCTATTTCAGGACGATTTTATAACTTTCATTTCAAATAAGAAGCCTGCTTCAA
This sequence comes from Corvus brachyrhynchos, assembly GCF_000691975.1. Classification (NCBI taxonomy): domain Eukaryota; kingdom Metazoa; phylum Chordata; class Aves; order Passeriformes; family Corvidae; genus Corvus; species Corvus brachyrhynchos. The sequence goes on along the minus strand of NW_008238330.1, from coordinate 7,633,762 downwards.
CTGAGAGCCAATTTCATTGAAGGGGAGTTTACAACTTCAGTGTACTTTAGTCTGGGCTTTCAGTGAATAGAAGTGACTTCAGGTTTGCTTCAATATAAATTAAAATTCTTATTTGTTCAAAAATGAAGATGATGGTGATGCCTATCTGTCAGTTATCCTTTCCTTAGCTTATCTGCTTTCTCCTTTCCCCCTGACTTCTCAAAACAAAATGTGCTTGCTTTTGTATCTAAAAGAAGATGATTAAACATATACATTATGTTTCACTGAAAGGCAGGAAGGACTGTTTTGTCTTTCCACCCTTTCCCTTTAATTCCATGGACCAAGATAATGCTCATTTTTTGATTGCATGTGTTACCTGACAGCTGACAGAAGCAGATTGACCTGGACAATATGTTTCCCATGTCCTGTTAGAACCAAAAAGCAAAACTTTCAGCTGTTAAAAAGGATTGGGCAGGTCATTTAAAACTGTCAGTTAAATTAGCAAGTCAATACTACACACAGTTTGGCACTTAATTCAATAGATTCTTACGGTATTTTCTTCTTGGAGTCCAGTATTTTATTATTTCAGATTTAGGCTACATGGATACTTACTGTTTTTATTCCTTAGTTAAAAATTTGGCTTTATGCATTTCCTCTGGAAGTGCAGATGAGCTGCTTCATGCAGCTGTCATCCCCCTCCTGCCCAATCTTGGGATAAAGTGACCCATTTCTTGGAGGACTGCTATGAGCCCTGGCCAATCATCTCTTATCAACAAAGCTTTAGGGGCAACACATTACATTATGCAAGAAGCCAGGAAGTGGGCTGACTCTCCCTGTACTACAAATATTCTGGGGAATGAAGATGACAAAACAGTATAAAAGCTATCTGGCTTTTAACAACTGGGACACTACTTTTATTGTTCATTTCCCTCAACATACAATTTTAACAAAAATGGCTGTATCCTGTATTTTCAGCAAGACCATGTTGGCCCCTCAATTTAAAAAAAGTCAAGATGAAAGGAACTAAAATGAGTATGTATTATTTCATAAGGCAATGAGCAGAACAGATATGCCAATCAAGTAGAGACAGACATTACATACCCTGCTACTGTCAGCAAATGCGTTTATAAAAGGAGTAACAAACCAAAGTCAGTCTGGTTCCTTCGTTCTTACCTGTTCTCAAGGGGTGTCAGTTTACTACAGGAAATTGTTCTATTTCTATTTATTTCCATTTTCGCCACACGGAGTTTCCCCCCAACAACTGACGCCATATTTGCCTTACCATATGGTGCCTTGATAAGCTGAGATGGGTTTCTGGCAGGGGGTCAGGATCCCTTGCTCCATCCTGCCAACTTTCCCCTGCCAGCAGCTGGCTCTGGGTGCAATGTGACATCCCACCAACCCCACAGAAACTGCCGGGATGTGGTAGCAGTGATCTCTTCCCGGGTACTCACAGTACCAGGAAGTAGCATGTGAATTTGGGAATGGGTCATGTCCCTTTGATGACTGATTGGAGCCACAACCCGGTGTTGGTGTCCTCTCCCTCCCCAAAATCTGGTCGGGCTGCTAAGTGATGCCACTGCCCCTCACCCCTGCTCCCATCCTCCAGCAAGTGGTGGAGACTGGAGATTCTTGCCCCCTTGGATTCCTCCTGGTGAGCAGTGACTCCAGCAAGTATCTTCCTCACAGTGTCAAGGCTGCGGTTTGGCTCTTGGTGCCAGAACACAGTTGCTGGCTACAGTCCCCAGATGTCTTTATCTGTTTATGTTTCCCCCTATCAAGGCTTTTTTCTAACACCCACAGTATCAGGGCTCTGGGGAGGCAGGGCAATGTCCTGGGACTACCTCAGACATCCATTTTCCAGCAGAAGGGCTGGGACCTTTTGATGCCAGACAGCCCTGTAGGATGCAGAGGTGAATTTGCTCACCCCATGTCTCCAATTTAATATCTCAAACTCAGCAC
>NW_008238330.1:7626363-7631810 GCF_000691975.1 Corvus brachyrhynchos | reverse complement strand
CCTGATAACTGTAACTAATGGCTTTTGGGTTGCAAGGGGATGTTTTGGGAAGGACAGAGCCTAGTATCTTCTCAGTCAGGGACCACAGAGAGTTTTAGTAATGCAGGGTTGGGTCTTCCCAGGTCTGCACCCCACCACGTGCTACTGACACCCCTGCTGATGCATCCCCTGCGCCTGAGCATGCTGTCCTTCCTGAAGGAGGCCATGAGATAGGGGTAAAGAAGAGTGGGGGAAGAGGACACCCAAATGGTGGTGGGTGGGAGAAGAGATGGAAGGAGATAATGCCACTGCTTAGATGTGAGAAGAGGAGCTCATGTGATTCCTACTTCCTTTGTTGTAGTCCAAGAATTTCTCCTAATATATTCAGTGAAAACACCTCTATTCTAATAAGATCTCCAACCAGATTCACCAGAAAACTACCTACTGACCCTTAGGACACAAATGAGTTGATGTGTCTGCACCGTGGCATCAGACTTGGGGGTGGTAGGGATGACTGGAAATCATGTAGGCATTTATGAATTTACAGCCCCTTTCCAAAAGAGACACAGGTTCTCAGAAAAAGAGTTCATCAAGGAAAAATACCAGAAGAAAAGTAGCTGGGTAAATTACAACAATTCTGAGATTGGTATTAGTTTCTAAGTGCTTTAGAAAAAAGAGAACTAAAAGTATGTGTGTTGTTCTTAAACTTTGGACAACCTCTTCTCAAGTTTAAATAAAGCACCTGGAAAGGAAATGTACTTTGTTTTAGGTAAACCTAAGAACACTCTCATCACTAGTTCAATCCAAAGCATTTTTTCTTAGTTGTTCATTAGACAGGGAAAAAAGTCATTTTGTGCTAATGTAGGTTAATTCCTTTTTAAATCATCAGCAGAAAAACCCTACCCCAAAAGAATCACACATTCTTGCAGCTCAAATTAGAGCTGTCATGGAAGGTCAATGAACTTGGGCTTCCCCATCACACCAGTATTCTTGAATATTTAATGCACATGAAAACATTTCCTTATATTTCCTGAGTACCAAAATCCACAGTTACATTTAGTTACATTTCCAAATAAACTAGCTTCATTTGCAGAAGGTGTGCAACCCCTAAGTGGCTGAAACTCCTAACACACCAAACCTGCTGGGTTGTTGTAATACCTTAGCATCTTTGGGAAAAAAAAAAAAGTCAAGTGTATTTAGGTTATATAGATGGCTTCTGAAATCTCTTTAAAGACTGTCTTTAGGGCACCAAATTTCAAACTTTGATCCAAATCTAATATATTTGCATACTTGCTCTGTGTGCTGAAATACTTTAGTGGAAAGGGGTTAAAAGAAGTTTGGTTCTAAGCAAGTTACTATATTATGTTATCTTCCCTCATTCACCAGGTCAGAACAAAGCTTTCAACTTATAACAAGGTGCCCCTATTTTGATCATTTAAAGATTTTCCACAGCCAGAAGCTGCCTTCATCATTTACAGTATAAACTGTGGATTTAATTTGAAATTGAAACTCTTTGGCTAAAAACTGTTACAGATCACACTCAGTACACTGGGTGAAATGTGTATCATGTACACCATGGGCAACTCTAAAGGGATTGATATCCTGTATTACCAGTGGAGCTATTCCAATGTCACGTGTTAAATTTGTCTGGAAGATTCTTCTAGTATTTCAAACGGCAAAGGCTTTGTTGGGAGAGTAGAACATCAACACATTTAATTAGAGTGTGAATATTTCCAAATTGTCCTAATGAGAGCTTGTGCATCCTCAAATTTTTCAACCCAGCAACAACAATTGAACATATTTGCATGTTGAGAAACATATGGGCCATTTACAATAAGAAATACTTTCCTTGTCTTCTTGTATGACTGAAAAGATCATAATAGCAGATTTAATTTTTTCTTTAGTCCTCTGGAGAAATTGAATCAGCTCTGACATTGTTGATTTTTTCCAAAAATTGAAATCTTTGTATCAATTTTTAATAAGACTGTAATTGACAAATCCACTGGAACATTAGTGAACATTTAAATACTAATTAGCTAAGCCACTGCTAATCTCTCCTCAGCAGAGCTCACAGACACAAACGTCAATTAAACCTGAGTTTGTCCCCAAGGAAAGAAAGGTCAGAGGGTAGTGTTCAGTCAGCTGTGAGATTATGTTAAGGCACTGTTAGGAGTAATAATCTCTGGAAAAAAAAAAAAAGAAAAAAAAAGTAAAGAAAACAAAGCCAAACTTTCTTTTACTTTTTTTTTCTTTTTAAATAATTGCATTAAGTATAGGGTTGAGAGGGGAGAAACAAGGGAAGAATTACAAGAATTGAATCAACAACAGTTGCCTCTTTAGCAACAAACCAACCAACCATCAATCCATTGCCTAAGGAGTTAGGAGACAGCTCATTCCCTGCTTAGAGTTAAATCATTGAACATCTCAGGCAAGCTCCTTTTAGTTTCCACCAGGTTAAGATTTAGGTTTTTATTTACTCTTGAACTGCTGTGAACTGTTTAAATTTGAGTTGGTTTTCTCTTTTTTTCCCCTCTTCTAAAAACACCCCCAACCTTCCCCAAAGAAAATCACACCTGAAAACCTCATACCACTCCATCCTTCCCAAGACCTGTGGATCTATTTGCTGTGACTAATAAACACTAACAAATTAAGTGGTATGTGCTCACCACACTCCCCCAATTTGCTTCTTTTTGCTTTTCAGAGCACTTTATTCCAGTTCTGCACTTAGGAGGAGGATGGCTTTGAGTACACAAACCATCCCATTAAAGTGAAGGGACTTCTCCTGCACTTCGGATTACACAGCTCCTCAAGTGCTTCCGTAGACTGAAGCTGTAACTCATTAGAACTGGCAGCACAGGGCTATGTTTAAGTATATGCTGCAATGTTTCCACAGATCATTTATTTATTTTACATTGATGGACTTCAGCACCTGTTTAAAGTTAAGCACTTGCTTCCTCAACAAGGGACTCAAATACCTTCTTTTTAAGTTACACCCAGCATCCCTTCTTCCCCACAGAATCTTCCAAGGAGAGGTTGCGTAAAGTGCTGCTTCTGAGACAGCTCTCCTGATAATGCAAAACTATCCCCTTCAAATGAGGAGGTAAAGCACAGAAAAGGCAATTCCTGAGCCCAGCTCCTGTTGTGAGAAGTGTGTAGATTAACAGCTCCCTCTCATGAGAATAGGGTTCTTGTGTCAGCCTGCTTTGTCAAAACCTTATATTTTGTATAAATTTTGTGACAGGGGATGGGCAGCCAACAGAGTGGTAGAGTTAAAGCTGGTATCAGGGTATGCGGAAAGTGCAAATTGCTATGGGAAATGTTTTGAAAAGCCTAACAGAATGAAGTTACATAGCTTGGTGAGGCCTCAGGTACAACATAAGAAATCTCCCTATTCTTGGAAAGGTTTAGTGCTAGAGCCTCCTAACTGTACTTAAAAAAGAAAAAGAAAATCTTATAAACCATTCTTCCAAAAACAAGATAAAAATCCCCAGCATAGCTCAAAAAAAAAAAAAAAATCAGTGCTGGTTTGTATATAATGATTTATTTAGGAGCTTTGGAGAAATCTCAGCAGAGAAAAATATTACAGCTTGCTGTCATAATTTCCTAAGGTTTAAGTGTTCATAGATTTGTAATGCTCCAAGCTAGGAGGGGCCACTCTGTTATGCAGTCTGACCTGCTATATATCACAGGTCATTACATTTCACCAAGTTACCTTTGCATCAAGTCCAATAAATTGTGTTTTGCTAAAGACTATCTCCAGAAAGGCATCCGTCTGGATGTAAAGACTTTAGGAGCCAGAGAATCCACCCTCCCCCCACTAGTGTATTCAAGTGATTAGACTCACTGTAATAAAAATGTGTGTTATTTTCAGCTTAATTTGTCCAGCTTCAGCTTCTAGCCACAAATTCAGGTTATGTTTTGCTTCAGTGGACTGTAAAGTTCTTTGGTGTTCAGCCTTCTCTTCCAGTGAAGATGCCTCTCTGGAGGACATTTATGGAGGGTAAACATGCATAAGAAGCTCTAAGTGATTTCTCTCCATCCTTTGGTTCTGTTTTATAGCTGTTTCTGTACTCTCTTGGTATACACCCCACAAGCAGAACTTGCTGAAACTGCAGTATTCCAGCATCATTCTCACCAGTTCCAGCCACAGACAAACTCAGAGCTCAGTAACCTCTTTATTCATGTAAACACTACTGCAAAGAGAACTGGAGTACTGTGCTGCAATCCCCTGCTTTTCTTCTGCCCAATATAGCCGGTATAGCCTCTTGGTTTTAAGAATTCAGCCTCTTTTCTTGTAGATGAGGGCTGTATTTTTTGTTCTAAGGTATACAAACTGGTGTTTTAACTGTACCAGCTTGTTTCACAGGGCTATACTTACCAAGTCATTCAGACCACTTTATATCACTGCTTAGTCATCCCGATTTTACCATTCAGGTAGTCTTTGCCTTATCTCCAGATTATGGTTTTACTTCAACTCACAGATAAAGATGTCAAACTGCCAGGTCAAATATGAGCTGCCACTGAATCAAACAAGAAAAGTCCACATTCAATTAAAATTCCTCATTTACTTACAACTCCTTCAAGGTTTAGTCCATCTCATGTAGACTTTGTTAGCAATGTGTAATGCTGGCATGCAGAAGGTAGTGTGATAAATACCTTACAAAACTTCTTTTAGCAATAAACTTTATAATTCCAGAAGAGGAGGACATCAGCTTTGATCTAAGATCTGTTCCTGTCCTCTAATATTTCCCTAACAGAGCCTTGTAGAAATTCATTCTTTATTTTGACTGAGCCTGATGTTTGGCTCACTGGTTTAAGTTATCCCGCTTACTCTTTGTGGCTACTGACTGTCTATTTAATATGTAAATATTGGTAGTTTTACAGAGTGTCCGAGGTCTTGTGTGGTCTAAGATTCAGACAAGATGAGCCTAAACTCACATATTTATGGTCTGAAGATGCCTATTTTGCAACCGCTTTAACATGCAAAGAACCACATTCATGTGACCTTGCTTAAGTAATTTATGGGTCTTTAGCAAGAAGATCTTAAAATGTGCTATTTTAAAGCCAAAGGAACTAAACCCAGAGGACTTTGAAAGGAATAAGGTGATGTTGCATGACTTGAACCAGTCACTCACCTTTATCCCTCAGTCATTTTACATGAGAGATGGCTACTGAGTAAATGCAACTGTGCTTATACCTGAAGATGTTTTTTGTGCTCCAGAGTTTGTATGCTCAAAAAAATTGTATTAACTTCACTCCAAATGTAAATCCCCTGTGGACTTTTCCAGGCCAAGGAGACACGTGCACATACCGAAATATTTATTTTGCCATTCATTTTGACACTGGCAGCCCTGACTGGTGGGGCCACAGCCAACTTATCAACTCTTCTTCCTCTTAAATCCCACATGCTGGCAGGGAGTGTGTCCATGTCACCATCCTGCCCCCTCCCCTATGGCTGCGCGCTCCCC
>NW_008238330.1:7610813-7626256 GCF_000691975.1 Corvus brachyrhynchos | reverse complement strand
TGTCCCCCCTGCCTGTATTTTTTTGGGTTCCAGGCCTTTTCCTTACAGTTATCCTGTTCCACTTCCAGTTACTGCCAGTCAGAATCATGCTCGCCAAAACTGATAGAGTTGTAATTTTGACATGTCAAAATTGTTACACAAGCAGAAATCTCCTTGTCCCCAGTGGCTTCCGCTCCGGCATGGACACTGTTTTCCAATAAAGCCTACTTTGCTCCAAACCTAAAAGGATGCAGATACATTTTATACTGTGCAAGAAACAGGACAGCTGTAAGCATTGCACAAAAATCCTGACTTCAGCTGTAATCTTCAGATAACTCCTGCTATGAAATGTGCTCAGCACCAGGGGAAATATCAAAGGACATTTCCAAATAATACTTTCACATAAAAACTTGCTAAATGGCAGACCAAATCCTCAGCTGGCCCGCATCACTGCAACCACGGGGGTTTATCTCACCAGGAATCTGGTTCAGCATCATGTACATAGACTTAATGTGTTTTTTCTTGCCACTAACAAGAAAGGAAAAAAAATTAAAATCCATAGAGTTATAGCAAAGAGGCTAGGGATTTACCTGAAGCATCTACTGATCTTTTAGCTTGTGAAAAAATGGGGCCTGAGATGATGGCCTCAGTGTAGAAACATAGATTGATTAGATACCTAATCTGCAGCATGTCTTTCATCCCAGAGCATTTTCCAAACATTACTGTCACAGCTTGCTTTCCCTGATAGCTCCCCAGGTACGTGATCACACTGTTTTTTTAGGGGTCCGAGCTGCATTTCAGCATGGCTGGCTACAAATGCAGATGGGGGCCTTCAGTTGGGTATCAGACTTGCAGCTGGAGCTCTTTTACATTTCCTAGGTGTGTACATTTCAGGATCCATTCACTTTCAGGGCTTTGTAGTACAGGATGACCCAGAACACTCAAACTCCAAGCACTAGGAACTGGCAGTTTGAGGGTAAACTTCAGTGAGAAGTTTGGAGGAGGAGGAAGCCCAAGGAAGTGGAAGCCCAAGGACCAGCAGTTGTTGCTGGACCCCTCCATGAGCAATGGGGATGGGTAAGCAAGACTGCAGTCCCTGGCATCAAGGCCTGAACTACTCTATAAAAGGCAGCTCTTGCTCTCTCAGTAAAACTTGGCACATCAGACATAAGAGATGCTAGTGCAGACACCACCAGAGAGGTCTCTCCCCTCTGCAGCAAGCACCCTCATCATCAGCCATGCTCTCCTAACACTGCAACCAATGCATATTCCATGACACAAGAGGGACAAGGTGCCCCTAATAGGGTGTGGGTTTTTCTTGGCTGGGCAGCACCCATAAATCTTCAAAAACATAAGTCAAAGTTCCTTGTAGACCCCAAAATTTTCATCCCTGATACTCAGTATTCCAACAGAGCCAAGACAGCATCATTATATTTTGAGTATTTGCACAATATACTAAGAACAAAACAATTTGGGGATTCATGTGAATTCAGCTGGTTTTATAGTTGGCATCTGGACAACTGCCACCACTCCTTTCCCCCTGCTGACCTTCCTTCCCCCTCACTCCTGTCTGACATTTGCTACTGCCCCCATTGACTCTTCCAGCAATGAACCCAGTGAGTCCAGTGCATCAGCCCCACAGTCTCCCACCCAAGCCAGGGAGCCCTCCTCCTCAATGGGGCAGCTGCCAGGCATGGGCAGCTCCAGACTTTCAAGCCCGGATGATGCCAGGGCCACATGCTGCCTTTACTCTGCAGAGAGAGAAAAGCACCACCACTGCAGGACCCACAGAAATCTCCTTTGGCACATTATAGCTGCATTAGTAAGACTGCATTCCCACATCCTGGATAAAACTCCCTCCCTCTTCTGATTACTGCTAACTCATACTTTCCAGAGCTGATTTATCCCAGGCCTCATAAAAATGTTTCAGAGCAGCCAAAGCATGTTGCCTTCAGAGCGCACCACATTCCTTCTAGCACCAGGTATTTTAAAAAGACATATCCTCAGGGAGGATGCCTCTCCCCGTCCAACTCCTATATACAAAGGCTTCACACTTACCTGAAATCACATAGGGTGCCAGCTGGCCTGACCTATCATTTCTGTTATTATTAGCACTGGTAAGGTCAAGACTTGTTTTTTCTGGTTCCCACCTCTTGCTCTGAATGAGCCAATAAAAGAGAGGAAGGATGGAAAGAGGGAGGAAACAGCTGAGCCTCTCACAGGACCATGACATGAGAGTGGCAGCAGCTGGAGTAAAATGTTGGACTTTCCTAAATCTCTAATTATGCTCTACATTTGGTCACTTACCCTGTGCATGAGGTCACTGACTTGCTCTGCATCTCCACAGATGTCCTATTCCTACCCTGCATCTTCTTTCCAGGAGCCATAGGTTCTTTAGGGAGGAGCAAGTCACTGTAGGGACTGCAATGCAGGACGGCTACAGGTAGCCCAACCCATCTTTGATGAACAGATACCTTCACCCCAGTGAGGCTGGGCCAGTAAGCAGGGGTCATCTGCCCATGCTCTGTCAGGACTATGATGCAGCACTCCTAAGATCATGCCCTCCAGCTCTGTGAAAACACAAACTTCTTGAAAGCAATGATGCCAAAAAATTTGCTTCACCATGCACCTTGACCAATCACTTTCCCTCTGTCCATTACCAGGCTGGTTTTGGCTGGAGTCTGTGTATGCTAAAACACTGAAAAATGAACCATTATCTTGCACTGGCATTACTCTACATAAGAAAAACACAGAGTATGCTAAAGCAGAGCCAAGCAGCAGCAAAATACTGCAATGACCTCTTGTACCCCAGGGAAAAGATCTGCCAAGAGACAGCAAGCTGAGGGTCACTTGTCTTCTTTGAATTCCTCCAACATTTTGTCCTGCTCTTTCAAGGATTCCACATTTTGTCTGGAGAAATGAACCAGTGACACCAAACAACCTTAAATACTCCCACATGTAATCACATTCCCATAACAACGAAAGTGGAATATACCCCACAATCAAAGCCTTTGAGTTCCTCCTGTCATGGCGGGGGGGAAAACAGAGAGGCAATGGAAGAAGAGTAGAACACAGACCCTTAGTTCTTGTTTCTTACAGTCCTGACACCCCTGGCAGAGCACTGTCACATATGCCTGCCCTTTGGGGCTGACACTCATCGCGGAAGGGGGCTGTGCAGACACAGAGCAAAGAATAAACTCTGCTCCTAGTACAGTTTAGATATTAGAGTTACTAATTCCTATTACCACGTCTGCTTTTGAGGGGTAATGGAGATGTCTATGACTTTTTGCTTCACTTTATATCATGCAGGCCTGTGTTAGTCTCACACAAATACAACTATGCATGAATTCATTTAAGTAGGAAGAGTCATCTGCTTCAAAGGACATTAGATAAAGTTCTCTGAGTGTGATTAAAACCAGTGGGACTGCTCAGTGGACTCTGGTTAAAGCCCTGCTTTACAGGGTTTCTATGCTGACATATCCATCCGGTTTCAGCAGTTCTTTTCTCTCCAAAACAGCAGATCCCCATCATTCCTGACACCAGGCAGGACACCACAGAAACCAGTCAGATGTCTGCAGTATGCAACATCTCCCCAGCCAAAAAAACATCCTACAGGCTTAACATAATAAGTTATTGTATTCTTAAAAAGCAGCAGACACAGTGATCACTCTCATTAAGGAAGCAGGACAGTTTTCTTCTATAAAACTACAGCCTTCATAAATGTTGTAACTGGTCCAAAGGGAGAAGTGGAGTAGTTTGGTAGCCTGAGGACAAATTCACAATTTCTTCACATGCTGTTGCCCAGCTGGGGGAAGGATGAATGGGGAAGGGGGAATTGGCAATGCTGAACTTCACTTTTTCATCCTTTTTTTCTTTAGTTCGGAGAGCACTGTTCTCACTGTGGGGCAGTGGATCACTAGAGGGACAGCTTTCCTCCCAGCAGCTGGACCAAACACAACAGTTCAGCCTGCTTTCCAGGCTCACCCAAAACATCCATAGCCAAGGCCCTTGGCTCTTAAAATTCACTGCCCCTAAAAATCTTCACAGGAATTGATTTGATGGGGCTGTCTCTGAGAGTGGGTCAGATGTATCTATTTATATTGAATAGCAGTATGCTTCCCTACATCTGCAAGCTCTAAATAGGTGTATTAACAAGCGATCTCAAAGCTTCCTGGCAGCCTAAATTGCCTTTCCTACTTTATTGTTCTACATGAAGTAGACCACAGAGATGCCAGGTAGAGAATGAATAGGAGAAAAAAGAGCAGAGATGCAAAGCTGGAGGTTTTCGTGATAGAGAGAAAGAGAAAAAGATGACTTGAAAAACACCACATAATTCCTCTACCATTAAAACCAGCAAAACAGTTGCTGAAGAATTGCACATGACCATAATTATCAGATTAAGTCTTGCAGGGAGGGACATACAACTATGGCAGTGAGAATCCAAACCCCTTTTCCTGTCTGTGTTGCCCCACAGCATGACCATGTACCCATGCGGTGTGTATGGTGTGCATTGTAGGGTGAGCAGCTCCCCCACTCAGGAGGGCTGAGACCATGGGAGGTTTGTCAAGAGAGATTTTCCCATGTCCCAAGAGGATGGAGGGACCACACATTTTTAGGAAATGGTGCTTGCCAGTGAGTATCCACCAAGACTATGCATTACAGAGCACTGCAACAGCAAGCCAACTGTACAGACCTCAAACACAGACTGTCTTTCTCCCAGTGTTTTCCCAGAGGTTTCTGGTGAGAGTCCTACTAAATGTAAGTTTGAAAGGGTTGAACCCAAGCTCCCACCACCAGGTAATTACAACGGGTAACAGATTCTGTCAGGTATTTTTTGTGGCGACCAAGGAAAACAAATGCACCATTGAAATCATCGAGACAAGGACAAACTTTTGATCCTTTGGCAGCTAGATAATTTATGTATGGTGATTATATAACATGGCATTAAAAGGGATTTCTTGTTCTACCCTCATTCAATTTATATTTTTCCCATCACTGATGTCACCGTATGACTAATTTTGTCATCTGAAGGAATGAATGCATGCTAGGATGCCAAGCCTTTTTCTGAATTAAACCTATAAAGCCCCTCGTAAAATAAAGATGTTCAGCGTGACATTATTTTACATTAATATGACACAGGAGCACCTGTAGACCCTGAAAGTTACAGACATCTTGTGTAATGTAAAAAAGACCCCAACATATAAAAAACCCAACATGCCCACATAGCTACAGCTATTATTCTACCTCTTTATACAGCCGAAGCAGTCAAACTCTTTCTAGAAGTCTGAAAAGATCACCTGTTAAGACTGACTAACCTAATTTGTGATAAAAATACATTATAGTCCTTTTGTGCATAGTACAGACAGATACATCCATTCCCTGCAGCTTAAGCTTCCTATTCCTTCTTAAATCTCCTTATTTCTTGTGCTGGCATTCCATTTACTTATATATATATACACACACACATATATTTAAAAATTTGTTAGATTCTGTTACAGTGGAAGCATGGACAATTTTAATTTTAATTTCACTGTCTTTCTAATAGCAAGGGTTTCTGGGGGACAGTAACAACAGTTTTGCCCTAATGGTACAGCTTCAGATCCATTTTATCCAGTGATTACAGTGTGTTTCCTCCAGCTTATTTAGTACGTGTCCTATTGGATAAGTACACGGCCATTTATATTTCAATCACTTTTGCTGGTGGATTTAAAACAAAAACAAAAATCCAGGACAGGATCAACATGTGCTTTACTTACTAGAGCCGTACAAGAAGTGTTGGCATTGCAATACCAGCCCTAACTAGCAATTCCTTGTCCTTTTCCTTTATAGTGTTGTTCTTGGTGTGCAGACTGTTGTCTTTGAGACTAAACTTTCCCCAAGAGAGTTTCCACCTCACCTAATGATCTTCTCTTCCCTTTTTCCATGTTTCTGTTCTGTTCATTAACAACTAATCATGCACAGTGTTTACAGTCTCTCAAGCACAGAAATACTCTTATTTCAGCACGAAGTCATGCACCTGGTTATCCCAGCTAGAATTTTCTGGATCTGAATGCATCAGGCTTCTGAGGTCTGATGCTTTGCAGTTGCAATGGCAAGCTAACATTGAAAATGCCCTATGGGGAATGGATGTGTTTTACTGTGGCTTTGTTTACTTGTTTATTGAACTGAGTTGGTTTAATTGTTAGCTATTCAGATTTATAGGTTACATTGATCTAAACAATTCCCTAGCCAAGTGGCAGAGAGAAACCCTGAGGCTCTGGGCTTTGGTAAGATTAGATCCGTTGTGTATTAACCATGTTTAAAAGCAATCAAGTCAAAGTGCTTTCAGCAGACTCCCCCAGAGACATCCATCCCTCTTGCCCACCTTGCTCCAGTCTGCTGCAGTTTTGTATAGCCACAGTGGTCATGTATATGAACCATAACTTGTCCACTAAGAGTCCCCATTTGTGCAAGCCTTTAGTGTGATGCAAACCTCGGTTTGAAAGTGTTAGCTCCAAAGATTGGGAATTTAAAGTGTTGTCAAAGCAACAGAGCTGCTGTTTACCTCACTTCAAGCTTCAGCATGACCAAATCAAGCCTTCTCTTAGAGAATTGCTTTTCAAAATATAAAGCAGAATTTCAGCATGTGGGATCCATTTTTACTGTCTCCTTGCACCCTTGTGCTTCTTTCATGTAGCAGCATATTTTAATTGCTTTTAGTAAAACTGCTTTCCCCAAATTGGGCAGGCTTGTTTTGCAGAAGAAGAGTGCTTTGTAGTACTACTTCTCTGCTTTTAACTGAAATCATAGCAGAAAATGAAACTTGAACAATGACTTGTCACACTTTCCCTGGCCCAGTTTAAAATAAGCTAGGCCTTCTGAACAACCTCCAGGCATACATTTTTTTGTGGACATTTTCTGTCCCAAAATCACAGTGGGAACCCCCTCAATTCTTCTATTCCTACTACTATTTTAATGGCAAGATGAATTTTCACAGTTTTGCACTATGACCAGGGAACTGCTAGGAGAATTATCTTTAAATGCCTCTATCCAACTTTATAAAACATGCTACACAGGCCTACTGCACTTACATCCAAATTATATAGGAGCAGCATCCCTGAAACAGCAAAAAGAGTGAGAGAGAACCAGATGCATGACATTAAATACCAGTTGCACTGATGTACATGTGTATGTGTATGAATCTGCCCAGCTAGAGCTTCTGTGGTATTTGAAAGGACAGTAAACCCTAAAGAGCCTGAATGTTCACAGGGGAGCTTATCAGTTGTTGATGAGGCCCTGTCCAGCCTTACAGACAGCCAGTTTCCTTCTGCACCGGGGCACTAGTTTGCAGTGGAGCCAGCAGAAAGGTGATAAGCTGCGGAGAAGATTTTTTAGGAGTCTTGCCTATCTTGCACACCAAGTGGCCAGAGCACATTTTCCACAGTTGCCACTTACAGATAGGCTGGCTGTTCTCGGATAAGGTCAAGAAAGAAATAGGAAAATAGGTTCCAGTTTGCTTCCTCTTGCAGTCCCATAGGACTCCGAGGTTAGGCCAGACTTTTTTCTTCCCACCCCCACCCCTTTTTAAATACATAAATCTCCCAGAGCTTATAACTGCTCCCTCCAGACAAGGTAGCTCTGGAGTCAACTCAGAGCGAGAGACAGATTTCAGACAGGCTATCAGCAATTCCCTGTCTGCAACTGCCAGGCAGGAAAAGGCTGCAAGTTCTGCCAGCTGATAGCAAAAGCCTTGGTTAAACCAAGCGGTAAAACTTTTTCAACCCTCTCAGAGGAAAGGGGTTCTTACAGAATTCACCTTTTGCCACATTTCAAGTGACTCTTTTTGGGTCATGCACCAAAATAAGAGTGAGACAGAGCAGGATGGCATCACTTCCCTGGGAAACAGCTCCAGGACAAAGCAGCCTCATCCCTTGCTCTCCAGGCTGCTTCTCCAGATACAGTGGGAAATGCAAATATGCGGTGTCGGAGGTTAGCATTCAGGGCAGATAACAGTGGGATACTCCATAGGGGGGCTTAAGATGATGTCTGAGATTGTTGTATCTTCATCTTTCAAACTTGCTCTGAATGTTTGACCCCCTCCTTGCAATTTTTAGAAGCATACCCAAGCATTATCCTGGTCTCTGCTTTCCAGGACTGCAGGCTTACACTTGCAGGTTAAAACATTTTACCCCCAACTTCTGATGATGACAAGAGCCATCTCAAGTTACTTGCATGAACTTTTGTTTAACACTCCCCTTGGGATAACACTATTAGGACATAACATACACAATCACTATAAATCTGGTGTTCTGAAGGACTGTGGTGATGCATCGAGTGGGCAGTTTTACAGCATAGAGGAACTCTGACAACTGCAACATTGCATCATCCCCTCTAGACACTCAAGTGAATATTTTTTGTTATTGCCTCCCACCAAAGAGACTCCCAACAGAAGAAAGAGATTTGAGAAAAATGCTACGTGATGCTTCAAAGGCTTAGCTGAATCTTTGCCGCTCTAAGGCATAAATTTGAAATAATAGAGAGTGTTGTGTTTGAGCGCTGATGTGCCAACCATTTCGAGCACTGCCAGTGTTTTGGGGTCAACATGTTAAAGAGGAAATGGCTGAAGGGGAAAAAAGGATTTCAAAACCTTCATTCCCAGCTCAAACTATCTCTGGAGTCTGAGGCCTGCATTGTGAAGATGTCCGTGGGCTGCCATCTTTTCTATTTCATGAAGGTATTGACGTCTCCAACCTCTTGCTAGCACAAATCAAAAGCCTCTCAGACAAGATTCTCCTGCAAGCTATTGTGACAATTTTGTCCTGTTGATGTGCAGAGGCTGTCCCCAAAATACGTTCACACCTGGTTCATGCAGCACCAGGCACAAGGCAGCCACAGTTCACCTCCCTCTAGCCCACAAAGGGAGAGGAAAAGGGGCTTATTTAGAATTTGTGTGGTTTCCACATGGCCTTGCACACCCAAAATAGGGCTTCTTCCATCCACACAAGTGCGTCAGGGAGCTGCCAGCATCCTCCATGGCTGACACTCACCAGGGCCCTGGCAGCTTTACCCTGTGCCGTGCCAAATGCCTCGCAGTCCCTTGCCGCTCCTTTGCAAAGTAGTAACACTTCTAATTAGTGACAAGACCTGCCAAAAAGAGGGCAGAGGTGGGATGGGATGACACAGAGGTGGCTCAGTTGGGGCAGCCATGCTCCCAGCAGTAACGAGGCGCTGAGGCTGGAACAAGGAGTAGCTAAGAGAGAAGAAAGGGCAAGAGGGGAATATTTTGCTGTCAGAACACAAATATGCTTTAGACTAATGTCTAGTGCCAGTGATATTTTAATCTCATTGGCAGGGAGCTGCTCTTCCATGCAGGGAGAAATAGTTCGGGGTTTTTTTGGTGTCTTCCTTCAGGTGGAGGATCACATGAAGGAACGTGCTCCATCTGCTAAGTACCACCCCAGCACTAGGGGTGAGGAATATTCCCTGACCTAACAATCAAGAATTCACTAAGAAAAAATAATCTTATGGCTTGATTCTCTCTCAGGGAAATTTTTATTTTGGTGACACCAGTAATTGCAGTGCAGTGGCTCCTGAGCACTCTGGTGCAAAGAACAGAAGAGCCAAGAATGCAAACTCCTGGGCCCTCAATCCTATTTAGCAGCAGCAATTAACGAGGCACCAGTATGGCTGAATTGTTCACTGCAAGACCACCTCCATGACCCCTTTGTCTACCAGCAGCTCAGGAGCACTGGTGAACATCCTTGATACTACCAAGAGGGCTCAGCACTGAAGTATTAATCATCATTCAGAAGGGTCCAACACCAGAAGACAGCATTCTTGTTTTAGGGTCTGCAACCAAAAAGCACCGAGTGCAGGACAGAAGAGGTTTTCTGGGGTTTTGCCCCTTTACTCCCAGATACCCAAAAGAGCCACACACATGCATGAGGACATCCCTTGGAGAGCCATCCGTGTCACACAGACAAATGTACTGCCACAGCAGTGGTTTTCTGCACTCCCATTTGCAAAACACTTGTTCCTTGCAATACTTGGATGTTATCCTCGTGCAGCATTTCCCAATGACACAGAGATAAGAGGTCAGCACCTGCTTCTCCTGCAACAGGTCTGCAAACCCCTTCTCCAGAATAAACCCTTATTTTCATACAAGCTAGTTTTCTACCAGGGAGATTTTACTAATTCCTGTCTTATTCCTGATAATGAAATAGCTCAAAATATAGGGTGTAGGAAAGAGGAAGCTTTTGACTGAGTTCATACCACTTTCTATAGTTCCTAATTAGATGGCTGTCTACCAAAAAAAAGTAGTTGCATAAGTTACTTGTGATAGCTGCCTGAATTAGACCTGGGACTATTAAAGCAGCTCAGTTTACCTAGGGTGGTAAGAGCCATTCAGGCCACCCTTCTACTTTGGTGAGTCAGTGGAGGAGTCTAAGTGCCTGCCGCTGGCACCCAGTTCAATCTTTATGTGCTCCTGCAACATTCACCCAGAATATTCACCTAGCACAGCTAGAGGAATTCTCATTAGGAATGGACAAGAAAGGAAAAATATGATTTTGCTCTAAAATCTGGAACATCAAAGGGTGACCCAAAGTAAGAAAAAAAAAAGTTCAATTTACTCTTTGCAAGATAGGAGACTAGGAAACTAGACCTGGAGACTTAATATTTAATTTGTCAGTGTATCGAATGTCACTCCTGAGAGCTTTCATGCTACTATAAAGAGCCTCCAGTGTGTTCCAAAGCAGTAACAGGGCATTTTTTGGGCAAGAAGGAAAATTCACAGAATTTCATTATGCCAAGGGACACCAAAAATTGGAGAACAGACAGGGGAAAAAACACATTACTGAAGATTGGGAGCAGAGGTCTGCCAAATCCAGAGAGTGAAAAACAAAAGGGATGTAACCTATACTGGATAATATCAGAGACTACAGTAAAAAGGTTAAATCATCCCTTTCTACCACATGTTTATGGCCTGCCTTTGTTTAGGCTTACAAGCCTGAAGGCTCCTTTTTCCCTCTTGATGACTAGTCTTGGGGATTTTTTGTCGTCATTTTGTACAAGATACTGCTTTTCTTCAAAGAGCTCACGTAGACCACACTGCAGAATTAGGACATTTGTCACTCCAGAAGAGGAAACACCAAACAAGCACATAAACAGGGAGAGAGAAAAAACACATCCCAAAAGAGACCAGTCCAGCAACAGAGACATACACAGGCTCTCTCGTGAAATGTGACAATCAATATAACAAAGAAATTAAATCCCTGCCAGCCCTCTAATAGACATTGTGCATGCTGAGCCTAGATATTTCCTCCTCTTCCTCTCTGCTTTAAGAGGGGGCATTAGTTGAGCCAAACATGAAGCGAAGCCTGCCAATAAAGATTTATTGGCTCTGCTGACAAAGTCTGCCAGCGGCCAGAGGCATTGTCACAGACTCAGTGAAGGCAGGACTATAAGAGCTGCTCAAGAAAGCATCACTCAGACTGACGGGGGCTAACCACTGCCTATGTTTGCCTAAACTGCCAGCTAATTGAGGTGGGAAATGACTTCTCAAGAAGACAGACACTCCTCCTGATCTTGATTAACTCCCTTTGTATTATGGTTTACAGAAATATGTCAGAGTTCTCCATCAATCTGCCAGCAAGTCTTTTCTCTAACATATTTCAGCTTGCCACTTGGCCTTTCACTGTGGATAGGTGCTGCCACAGCTGATATAGCTCCCACATGACATCAGGGAGTAGCACTACCTCTTCCTGCTTGTGCTGACCTTCCTCCTTTGCAGCAAAAATGAAGCAAGCCAGGAACTTCAAAGAAAAATGGTATACTGGAGTAGTTGTAGTTGTGTATTTGTAAGTGAATACTTCTCAGGTATCTTTTCAAATCCTTCCAATGACTGAGAATAGTTTTTTAAAGATTTGGGGACAATGCCACTGAAGAAGAGCAGTGCTGCTTTGAACACATATCTATGCATCATAGAAATGGGGCTTTGAAGGAAAGGTCAAAAAAACCAAAATACCTGCTGTGTTAGTTGAAAGATATGGGGAAGTGATATTTAATTTGCTTACTGCCTATCAGAAATATATAAGAAACAAAATTAGGAGAAGGATAACTCAGTCCATACATCACTGAGGTTTCTTATAACCTTGAGACTACAACACGTATCAGGTTCAGGTTGGGTTGTCAGATGAATGGCTCCTTGTAGATGTTCTGTATTGCTTCTTTGGGAAAGACCTCTTTTCACTGTGTCTCTATACAGCATCTAGTTCAGTAAGGCTCTGCTCCAAAATGAAAGTCTACAGGCAGCAATACAGAAGCCCATTTAAGAAACAATTACCCAGTACTAAATAGCTGGAATAATTGGCAGGAAATATTCTACTTGCTTAATCTGTCATTCTGTTATCACTAACTCTACATAATATTCCAGATCCAAAAGAAAAGCAGACTCAAAATTCACATTTGTCTTTTTCCGTTACCCTGGAATGTAGGTGGTGGGCATTTGATTCCTACATATATGTATATATGCCAGATCATTAAAAGAGATAAAGAAAGTCTCTTTGTTAATTTGCAGAGTGCTAGGAAGCTAAAACTTTTGGTAAGTTTATTTTCTATTTTAAGTTCATCAAAAGAAAAATCTTTCTCATTCCCATATGCAGCTATATATGTAAATACTGATCTTTTATTATCTTCATGCCTGCAGAGTCTGTGTGTCTTCCATCTGAGCCATAAGAGGATATGCATTAAAATGGAGTCTGTGTAAAAGATACCTGATGCAGTGCTCCACAGTCAACATTAGTTTGAGAGAAGAGTGTACAGAGAAAGGTGAACACAGAAACAATACATGGAAACCAAATGGAAAGGTCTCTAGGCTGGACATTTTGTAAAACATCTTTGTGGTGTGTAAATTAACAGTCTAGTTTCTCTCAACTTCTCAGATTAAGTTGTTCCTGAATACCTTAGGCAGGATTTTTTTTTAAATAAATGCCAGTGTCTCTGAATTTTTTGCTTTCTTATAGGTGACAAAGACAAAGGTGCATAAGTAATCATCTTCAAACGTCTTACAATCTTGTGGATCTTCATCAGCAGACACAGAGAGGGATTCCCATTTAGGAGCAAGAAATGAACTTGGATCAATTGTGGACCGGCCTGTGAATGCTGTGCTCTTTTCACTTCCTTTCATTTTTTAAATGTTTTTGTTGTTGGTTTTTTTTTTGTTGTTGTTGTTGTTGTTTTTTTAGGATAGGATGGGTTAATTTCCCAGTTCTACACAATTTATCTGTGCTAGGCTGGAAGAGTGTTGAGTGGGAAAGGGTTTCATTGTCCACTAGGGCCTTATGGCTCTTCAACACCCACCACTTCTGCCTCATGTCAAAGAAAAGCAAATAGGTTTATTAAATAGCTGTCAGGCCAAATGAGGCTGTACAGAGAACAAACAGAAGGGAAATTGGATTAGAGGCAGAGTACATGCCACACTAAACAAGGGTACAGATTTACGGTTTTCTCGGTGTAACTGGACAAAAGACTTTGAAGATGAGCTTTGGGGATGGGGGAGCCAAAGTCTGGGGAAAAAGGGGCAGATGCCCACACAGCCCCAACAGAATGGCAGTCATCCTCCTCAATAGCTGGGAGCACAGAGATGAAGGTACCCCTCTCCCCTTTCAAACTCCTAGCTGTATTTCTCCAGCACGTTCTCTCAGCGTGTGAAGAGGAAGAAAACCCAGGCTGTCCCTTGCCCACCTCCCTCAGGGAAGATGCCTTCACCATGACCTTCCCAGGCGTCAGTCCTAAATCACACCATCTAACCCAAAAGAGGCAACAAGACAGAAATAGAGTCATAGCTGAGCTAAAGAGAATTAAACTTTCCCTGATAAAAGCTTTGGCTCACAGGCAGGCTCAGAGAGGTTGGGCTCTTTTGCAAGTGGCTGATAGTTATTCCCAGAGAGAGCCCAGCCAAATTCTCACCATAGAGGAGAAAGTGCCAAAATATTTTGAAGTCATTTTTAGCTGAGAGAAAACAGAAGGAAAATACAAACACACTCACCAAAGGGACTGCAGAGGCTGGTAAAGTCAGAAGGATCATAATGGGCCAAGCAATGGAAGGAGCTATGTGTTTTGGGCTAGAAATCTGCAGACCTCAGCTAGCTGCAAGTGCAGTACCTGGAACTATGACCTGTGTTGCTGTAGCAGCCTGAATTTTCCTTGTGCTGGATGAGGAGTATACCACATCACCCACAGCACAGTAATTGACTCCGCCGTGAGAAGAAACAGGCTGTAACTTGTTGACCCTTGCATCTTGACCTTCAAAAGCTGTGGTTTTGTCTCCCACAGCCAAGCTGGATAGCAAAGTGCTAGATATCAGGTGCTCCTCCACACTCAGGTCCAAAATCAAGCACTCTTCTGGATCTTCACCTCAAACCACATCAGGTAGGTTGGGTTGCTTATCCTCCTTTGACTTATTTAAGCACGTGGTGGGCATTGCCCTTTCTTCATCTCTTGACTGTATTACATGCTCTGGTATTTCTTGATCAGAGCAATTTCTAAGATAATTTTTCCTCAGAGCAGTGTGCATTTGGAGTTATTCTTGATTATTTAACTTGTGAGACTTTGGAGAGCAGTTGTCAAAACTGACATAAGGCACTAAAATGGTGCACACACCTTGACATGATGCTGCAAAAAGAAAGGTCTTCATTCCATGCACGGTCCGTGCACCATGTTCTCCAATCCAAGCTCATTTAAGTGCTTAATGTAGCCTAACAAACATCAGCTGGTTTTCAGTCACTTACTGAAAATTCAGCATCCAAGAAAAACTTTGGCTTTTCTGTACTCCATCCAAAAAAATCCTTAATTTTAATGAATGAACCAGTGAAAATCTTTGAATAACTACTGTATTAGCATCTTTAAGATGACAGTTGAGACCATAAAGAGCCATTCACATATTCTGGTAAACAGAACAGAGCAAATTGCAGAGTTTGGGGGTTTTTTTGAAGAGGGAAAGTACAATGAGGATGGCTTGTGTCACTCTGCTACTAAAATCTTATTTCTCAAGGTCTTGGCCTGAAAACATAAATTCTCCTTTAATCATTAGGGGCTGGACCGAGACTAGTACTCCAAAACACTAACTAGGTTAGGTCCTTTGGTAAGCACAGTGTGATGTCTGACCAATAAGGTCATTGTAAAGGTAACAAGGTCAGTTGAGGATCCTGACAGTAAGAGCAACAGTTTCAGTATGAATGGGACTACCCAAACAAGTTGGCATGGAAGGAGAAGGGAAATGCCCCAGCTCACAGTAGGCCTTGGCAGCCTTTCCTCATGGCCGTGCCACAGTGGACAAGGCTGGGAGACACCATACACCTGGCCTCTGGGGCACTGCTGGCTCAGGAGGGGGACAAAGCTGGCATCCACAGCACGTTATCTGCAGTACATTTGACTGACAGGCGTCTGTCGTCAGTGGCTGAGCAGAGGCAGCCCAAGCAGCCACA
>NW_008238330.1:7594035-7610551 GCF_000691975.1 Corvus brachyrhynchos | reverse complement strand
TCGTCAGTGGCTGAGCAGGGGAGCCACAAGCAGCCACAAGCCACAAGCAGCCGCTGATCATCCTGCTCCAGGGACAGCTTGTCCAAAGCACCCATTAGCTTTGGCTCACTCTAAAGGCCAAGAAATTTGCTGCTGTGCTGCAGGCACAAGTTGTTGCCTCTCTGAGCTTAGTAAGGTGCTATCATAAACCACAAAATTAGGTGTCATGGTGGAAAGTGCTTTGCACAGCAGTCACATGGCAGTGTGCGGTAAGAATGGTGTGCTATATTAGCAAGAGAATCCAGGCAAAATCCACCTCAAGATGCTCAGGGCTAATTCCACTTACAAGAAGTCGTGTTTCTTTTGTCTCAACACTGAAAATGCAAAGGCTTCCTCTCTTCCTTCCCACCAAGTTTGCCAGGAGCCAAGGCTATTGTTACCAGGGAGCGGTTGAAACCCCTGATGTACTGCAAGAATTGGAAGCGAAAGCCTGGTTTCAAATGCATTTTTGCAATGATTCAATCGGTATGGTTTGGGATGCTGTGGCTGTGCTTAATTTTATGGTCATATTACATGCTGATAGATCTTACTTTTTTTTTTAATTTCACTAACAGAAAGCATCAGTATCTTGCCCGTGAATTATCTAAACAGTTTCAGCTCTCTCGATAATGAAACATAAATCAGAGGGCAAGTTGATTAGTAGCATGCTTGTAAAATATTGCACATACGCCAGCACTGGTAAAAAAGAGTTCAAGCCAAATGTTATAGGCTTTGGCTTGTTGGCTTAAAACAAAACAGCTAGAACTACGTACATGTGAAGTGTTCATTATTCGTACCACAGCAGCACACACAGGTGGTAGCTATGAAGTAGGTCAGTATTTCATAGAAGACCGGCCCTACTTTATCTGGGGCTGAGAACAGGATGACTCAACAACAAGAAAGATTTTGAGGAAGTGACGACTGTTGGTAAAACTCCTCATCATCAGAAGTGAGACTCATCCATTTTATTACGAGCAGATTTAAGACTACACAAGCTTCAACAGGAAAAGGCTCAGAGTAATAGCAGTCCCTACAGAAAATCCCACCCATTATGTATATACCAATGCTGAATTAGAGAGCAACATGGTAGAATCACAATAATTCAAATAATGATGCAAACACAGCAACAGATCTGGTGTTACATATTATTATAAACAGAAGAGGTTTTTAATTGAGACCACAGTACAGAATTGTTCAGAAGACACAAAATGGGTAGTATTAATGTTACAAAACCAGGTTCTTTGTAAGAGCCACCAGGCCTTTTTTTTCCTATATGGAATAAAAAAAGAAAAAAAAAAATCAGCAGATAATATACCATTAAGTTGCTTGGTGGCTTTGTCTGACCAGAGATTTTGCCTTGAGCAAGTTTCCTGTGCAGTTGGGCACGTGATAGGCCTGCAGACAAAAGTGTTATGCTAGATACGGAGACCAGACTTGACTGATTAACACATATTACAATATAGAAGCAACTATTGAGGTGTTTGGAACGTGGCATAAGCAGCAGATTGATCAGCCTCCAAAACAAGCTGTAGATGATGTCCAGTTTCTGGTAAAAGTACGGTAGAGACATAGCAGGCAAACCTCAGAAGCCACTGAAAGCTTAAACCAACCAACCAAGAACAACCCATGGATTGAGGTAGTCAAGTTTCAATAATCCATGAAATTACTGAAGCAATAAAAAGGAAGCAAGTGAAAATAACATGTGCCACAGGTTAAAGTCTTAGGAAAAAGGTAGGTATGCCATAGCATGCAGTTCTGCTGCAGTAGGAGGGGACCTGCAGAGCAAAGCAGATGGTGGAGAGAACCCAGCTGCGTACTGCACTTGACTGAAGGGGTGCTTCAGCCTGGGACTCACCCACTTCCCCCAGGCTTAGAACCCACTAGCTGGAGCACATTGGTCACACATCCTCTGCTTTCCATCCACAAAGAAGAAACAAGGTTTGTGACCTCCAGGACTGCCTCACAACACAAACCAAAGCATGTTAAGTGGGGACGTGTGGGAGACAGACTTCAAAAATGCTCCTGCCCTACAATGATACACTAACACAGGGTGGAGCCTTGTTTATCTAAAAGTATAACTGCATTGCAGAAATTTTCTATTCAAATTTTGTAACACGATATTTTTCATTCTGTGATGGAACTTCTTTTAGGGAGCGTACTACCACCAAAAAAAACCAATTAGCATGATGTTAATATCATGCCATGTGCTTCAACTTTTAGTCAGTCCTGAAGTGATCAGGCAGTTTTACTACACCTAGGGATCACTGGAGATCCCTTTCAACAGAAAATATTCTATCCTAGGCTTCATGACCATGCCTGAGTGCACTAATGTGGAGACAGCAGATTAGTGTCATTATGCCTCTCTCAGAAAAAAAACCTCCACTGAATAATTTGACTTCGGCATGTATAGGAGATGGACTGGTGCATGGACTGGTGTCCTGCAAGGTAGGACAGTACAAGCTGCTGTAACACTATGCTGAATATAACAGCATGGATGCACATGTCCGAGATTCATCACCCAGAAATGTTAAAGCATTCTTTCTACCAACATGCACAGCGAAGTTTGCTCATCACGCTAACCAGGCTGCTCATGCTAGTTTACCATTTCCATGGCATCTTTGAACTACCACATAAGGAAATAATCTAGGACCAGCAGCAGGAAATATCTGTGATCACCTCCTAGTATGCAAAGTTATTCTACCCTCAACCAGCAGTTCCCCTCCCCATCTTTTTCTGAAGACAGATTGTTCCTTCTGAGTAAGAAGTAGATACCAAGATGCACTGAGTCAAATTTAGCCTTGTAGCCCATGGGTTCATGCAATGGGTTTGCAGACACCCATACAGCCTGTTGTTTCATATCAACTTCTATGGTTCGGGTAGATGCTATCAAAAAAGCTGTATGGTCACACCATTTTCTCCAAACAGACAGACTGTGACCACAACAAGAAGTCTAAATTCACAGCCATGAATTTCTGAAAATGAGACCATGCAAGCTATACTTAGTTCTCTTGCAAGTTTAACAGCAACTTGCTCATCCAGTGGCATAGAAAAGATGCAATGCTGAATTAAACTGCCTGGATGTCTCAGGTAAGGTGGTATTCTGTCATGCAGAGAGACACTATTTGTCTGTCACCCTTCGGGGTGGCTTATGGGTCACAGAGGATAGGTAGGTATTGATACTGGACTGCTCTGAAACCTCTTTCATAACACAGTGATGAAGGAAACTTGGTTAATGACAAAGGAAGACTTTCCTTTTATTATGGTTCCTTCTTGGCAAGGATCTCACTTCAATAAACACATTTTAAAATAATCACCACTGGTCAAGGACAAAGTGAATCTCTCAAGTCAATTTGACATAATTCTGTTTGATTTGAAGTTTATCTACTATTTGATAAATCGTGGCCTGTCATCCTTCAGGGGCGGCGGAAAACCAGGTCCTCAGTCCTTCACCCTCTCACCTTCTGGGCTCTCTGGACTTGAAATTTTGATTTGAGTCCCTTCCCAGATGGTATCAAAAAAGGCAAAAGCTTTTTTTTCTCATTCTTGATAGGCAAAGTCCCAGAAAAGTAATACATTAAACACTAACCTGTAGCTCCAGAAAAAAAACAGGACTAGTAGATATTTGCCAAAGCCTGAATTAGAGACCAGCGACTTGAGATAAGATAGGCAATCAGTTCTGACTCTGCCACTGCAGACTTCTGGTCTACTTGCAAGAGAAGACATGTCATCATTTCTCTTGACAGTCCCCAGGATTTCAGGGAGAATGCCTAATAGTCACAGGAGAAAGAGGGAAATGAAAACAGGAGTCTTAAGGAAGAATGAGAGGCTTTAGGAAAGAAGGTCTTAGCTTTATTTTTAACAGAGAATCTACGACAGCGCTGAGTAAGGTTATATATGTTTGTGTATGTCATCATCCTTGGCCAGGAAGACTGAAACATAGTGATGTAACATAGATTTTGTTGTTGCATCAATCCCTTACATAAGAGTCACATTGCCAGAAGAGGTCTGAATAAAAAAGAAAGTCAGTTTATTCTTTGCACTGTTCAGTAGTTACTTGAATAACATGCATTTTTAAATTAGAATTTCTCCTTAATCTGCCTATTCCTCATAGACAAATAAATGGGCCATCTTACCACTGGAAACACGTTTTCCTAGACCCTTCATGCAGACAAAAAGTCATGTACTACATTGACTTTACAGCTTCTGTCAAGAAACAAAGGGATCGCAGCTATACATTCCACTTGGTGTTCAAACACTGAAGCAGTCAGACCAAGGTGGTCAGTCCATGGGACTGGTTTCCTAGGCATGCTTCTGAGGCTCACATTAACCTTTCCAACACACTGGCAGCACGGCAGAACCCTGCACAGCAGGAGCCAAATGTGAGCACTGCAGACATGCAGCAGCTGCTTTTGCTGTCAGCTGTGGCAGGCTCTATTTCTTATGACTAGCTAGGGAGTAGGAGAGGAGAGGTGCTAGTCCATAAACAGTTATAAGCTGAGGGAAAACTCCCTTGATATTGTTTCTTTTCTGAAGTGTAAATTCTATACAAGCATGCGTCATTAAAGAAATCTTTTTTCTGCTGCAGTTTCTCAGGAGACTACAAAATACTTTGCACGCACATCTAGTTATATAGAAATGGTACCTTATTCCATCGGGGAGGAAAAAATGTTCTAGTAAGGAAGCACAGAAGTTTCACTTGCCCAGTTGTTCTTGACTGGTTGAGAGGGTGGTTGTTCTCAAAAACGTTCAACTACTATCACAGGTACCCAGAGAAATACAGTACTGCTCATCCATAGCCAGACTATTCCCTGGACTGGTACCAAAAATAGCAGATGAAAGTGGTTATGAATCATGGTTTGATGGAGAAGGGAAAAGGCAGAAGGGCTGTTGGAAGGACTACCTCCTGTCATGGTGCACAGTCCCTGTCACACAGAGTGTATGAGTTCTTATCTGGCTGTGTGGCCCCCCCCACTTTCCAGACTAATGCCCTCCCCAGTGCAAGTGTGGGCTGCTTCTATGACCTCTACTTATATGATGGCTCTGGCTGAGCCATTTGACACCAAACCCACTGCACATGTCCCCTGATTTCCTAGTACCTACCTCAGCCAACACTAATCAAATCGGAAATACTTCACAGGAGGGGTCTCCCTTCCTCCTCCAAATGAAACATCTCCTCCTGCTGTACACTCTCTCTTTAATTCTGATGCTATTCAGAATAGAAACTTAGGAAGATGATTATTGCAGTAGGGCCTCTTCCTTCTTTTCAGAGACAAACAAAATGAAAAGTTCAAAAGCCTCTTGCTTTTGGTCACAGCCTTCAGGCCAGTTTGCCAGGAGGCATATGTATGTACATTTGCATTTTATACAGCCTTTCTTCTTCCTTCCCTCAAAGTAGTTGTCTAAAGACCACACAGTATGCAGCATTTGGAAATTTCTTTCTTTTTTTTTTCCCCTCTGGAGCTCATTCTAAAGTACTTCCACAGATATTTTTCTTGCTTTGTGTTGCGTTTCCTCTGTAAGCTTTAAAAGACTTGGCAACACAACTTCCCTGGCTGGTATAAATACAGCTATAGATATTTTTAAATCACAAAAGCAAACCTTCCTACTCCCCCTCCCTCCTCCCCAAAAGCCATATCATGCAAGAATCTCTCTCCTCCTTCTGATGGAAGTAATTTCATTATTTTAAAAGCACTTATGCAACCAACAGAGGCGACACCATGTGTGTGTGCATACACAAGCCTCCTCAGGAGTCAATATGATTGTGCCTTCTCCCTACTTTCTCCTTTCTCTATCCTTTATCAGTATTAATAATTTTTTTTTTACATTTTAACCAGGTACAGGTTGATATCCACTGCATAGATCTTAAACATGCGTTTCCAATGTGCGGTGTTAAATCAAAGTAGGTTGATACATTTGGTGGAAAGGACACAGAGAATGCCCTTTTGATGAATTATACAAGCCCAGTTTAATCATGGAAGTTGCTTCCTTTCAACAGAGGATTTTAAAAACTGCCCCCTAACCAGCAGGTTAACTCTAAACATCTCCAGCCCCTGTGTGTGCCTGGGGATCTTCATTTATTGCAGAGCTTTCCCTTATTCTAAAACAAACTAACTGCAGTGTCACTTCTTCCTAGTCTTTGGAAAACATATTTGTCAATTTTTGGTTCAAATTTAGAATCTCTCACGTAACTTTGCTTGCTACTGAAGGTATCTATTTTCTTGTCCATGAATTTAATTTTTCTGAAATCTGCTTCTACTGATACATTTCCAACCAAAAAAAGGCATTTACCAATGCTATATATGCCTAGAAAGCCACCATAATAAACAGCTGAAGACAATGTTAACATAAACACAGTGAAACACCCCCAAAACTCTGAACCAGGGCAGCCTACCAGAAGGTCTGGACTGAGACAGTCATTCCAGATATAGTACTCCCATTTCAATACTTGGTCATCTCAGACAGTCTATTTTCCCTCTCATCTCCTGAAAAGTTAAGCAGCCCAAGGCAGGAGAAGCTTTGGGAGTTTTTGACCCTTCTCAGTGACTTTTGTCAAGCAACAACCAACCCAATTTTGGAAATTATTTGTACAGCCTTTCTTCTGTTATAAAGAGTTGCACTTTCATGTACAGCTGAACAGGAATAGTGTGACAGGTGGAAAGGGAAAGTGTGGTATTCAGCAATCCCACCTTTGTCTGCTGGGCTATGGGGAGTATGAATTGTGCTGTCCTCTCTCCAAATGTCAGTAACTCCTAATCAAAACTCCTTCAGTCCCTGCAGAGCAGAAAGATCTCTGCCCATGGTGACAAAGATGGCAAATAAAGGGCTGCATAATAGGTCTTAGCATCCAGTGATATTTGAGCTTCTTCATACTTAGAAACTGAAAAGATAGACTGAAGATGCCAGAGATACAAAATTAGGATTATACTGGGGTGTTAGAGAGGAAAAAATGTTTATTTAAGTATACTATTCCTCATGCAATTCCTGTTCTCAGATGTGTTCAGAAGCAATCTCCTGGAAGGGCTCTACCGAAGCCCCTGAAACCAAATCTCTCCCCCCTGGCTTTGTAGCCTGGAGTGTGTGATCCTCACTAAGGGAGCTGAGTGATGTTTCTTCAGGAGCAAGGGCATTGGGGTTGTTGGTAGTTGCAGTAACCTTAAGAGTGAGACAAGAGCCTGTGACACAGTGGTCATTCAGCACACCCTAGCCCACACACTTCCCTGCTCATCTCACTGTGCACTTTAATGTGCATTAAGTGTTAGAAAGTCCTGTTGTACTCTGCTTTGCTGGCATCAGAGTTTCTACTTCAGCCAGATCTTCCCATCACTGGTGTTAATTGTCCATTTGTTTCCCCAAGTATCTGTACTCCCTCTCTCCCTGTAGACTGTTCTCCTACACCCAACATGTGTGTTCTGTATTTCCAGACACATCCTCGGAGCTGCCTTGGAACACATCTGAGTCTCCCAAGTGCCAGAGCACTGGAGGAGGCAGGGACCAGCAAAGGGCAGGTTTCTCCCAACATCAGGCTTATGTGGAAGGATCAGCCTTAGGAGACCAAAACTCAAGTTTGACTATAAGCAGAGCTGGTGCAGAGCTGAATCACTAGGTGATTCAGGTACTAGAGTGTGCTTTTCCCCAAAATGCACACAGCTTCTCTGCTACAAAAAGAGCCATGGTTGCAGAGGACAAAGGAGGCTGTCAGCAGTTTTAAAGTCTTGCCATGCATCTTCTAACTTTTATTATTCAGTATGAATTCAAACAAGAATATTCTATTTTCATGGGAAACTGGATGTTTTTTATTTTGTAAGACAAACAGAAGAAAGTCTCTACACACCTCTCTCTGTCATCAGCAAAAGAATTAGTGAGCACTTTTTACCCTGTCAAAGAAGAAATAAAAGATACCTCAAAACAGTGATGTCAATGCCACCTTTAAGTATAATTTACTCAATTTTTTCGCTTCAACTTATTTTTACCTAGCTCAATGTTTAGAGGAATGAATTTAGTATGCAGGTTACCTTACAAAGATTACAGAAGACACCTACAGATTGTACACTAACACCTTATTTTTCTTAACTCTTGCACTCCCCAGCAATATTTCTTTTGTTTATATGTTTGGTCAACTGCACAAGTAACACTGAAAAGAACCAAAAAATTAGATGAGAAAATATTTCAGAAATCAGTCGTCAGCATGAGATAAACTCCATTTGGAGAAATAGCAACAGAAGATCTGTGAT
Organism: Corvus brachyrhynchos; assembly: GCF_000691975.1. Classification (NCBI taxonomy): domain Eukaryota; kingdom Metazoa; phylum Chordata; class Aves; order Passeriformes; family Corvidae; genus Corvus; species Corvus brachyrhynchos. The sequence continues at coordinate 7,602,302 of NW_008238330.1, read as the reverse complement.
GGACCTGCCAAGAAACAAACCTGTAGTAGATATCAAATATCACAAACCTTTACCAGGACTCCCATAAAGGCAGCACAAATATGGTGCTACTCCATGGGGCAAGTTCCTTTAAGGAAAATGAGCAATACTGTGCTGTTAGCTCATTTTCCAAAGGCATAGTTGGCAAAGGAAGACAAACTGTGGAATAAATGTCAAGAAGAGTAAGAACTGGGGAAGCGATGGCAAAACAAACATAAAAAACTGCCTCCAGATGTTCAAGCAGATCCCCTTTTCCTCTGATCAGAGTGGTGGAGCAAAACTGCAGCTGCTCTTGTGTCTGTTCAAGATTTATATTAAAAATGAAAGCATCAGCATTTGCCTGTCCTTCTTCAGGGTGTGCTAGAGTCACCTGGGCTCCAGCAGAATATAATCTGCACATGAAGGTTAACATGGTTGAATCAATCTGATCATGGATGAAAATTCAGCTGCTATCGATTCCCCGTTTACACTGATTGCCCTTCCAGGGTCAGAATGGAAACCCATCCCATTGTTCAGTGAATACAGTATTCTGTTCACTACATCAATTACCCTGACCCCAGGAGGTCCAAAAGCCTCCCTGCTCACCCATTTACAGTGACAGCTGTCATGCTAATGAATCCACATTGACATTATAATTAAACCATTACACAAAGTGAGGCCTCACTCTCAGCTGTACAGCCAACACACACAAGGCCACTTTGGAGAGGCTGCCTATTAGAAAAGTAGTATAGCAAGAGGAGGTATCTGTCAAGTTTTAGAAGACGAAAAATGCAGGCAGAAGATGCAAACTTAGAGAGGTTAGAAAACAAGGACAGCTCTTGAAGGGACTTTTGTTTTCTTCTTTAGGGAGGCTTTTGCTAAAGTGGTTTCATGGCAAATTCCTGACAAGTCTCCTTTTGGAGTACATCTTATAGAAAAAGAAGCACTCTAGGACAATAACAAACTTCACAAGCAGAGTCAGAAGCACAAAGATCCCCACACCCTCTTCACTCACCTCACCTGAGCTAGAGACCTCACACATCACAACCAGACCAAGGATAAAAAGCAAGCTGAATATACACCAGTTGATGTATACATATGACAATTGTCATATGTAGAGGAAGAGGCAGCTGCTAGGTACCACATACCCATTCTGCTTAACTGAGGCCCTGTTCCATAGGGGCACTGCAAACGTAGTCAAGTCATAATCCTCTTGGAGTTCCTTTACATAAGGTGCACCCTTTTCAACTTTGGCCACTGCTGACCAACAGTTTCCAAAGGTTTTTCTGTAGTAATGGATTGGGTGGATAGAGTTTCCTATCATGCAAAGGGCTCTTTGCAGACCAAAATGTAGGTAGAAGGAGAAGGCTTGAAGAGAAAAATATTGCTGTTTAGGAAAAGAAAAAATGCTCTTTTGCCCTATTCTGTGAGTACTGATCTTCCCAAGTAATACTTTACAGTTATATAGAAACCTATTACATAAAGCCTAGTAGTCACTGAAATATCTTGTTCTAAGGAAGTATGAATTACATATGTCCATCTAGATGGAAAGTATAACGTACAGAAGGCAGTGTTATCAGGAGTGCGGAGGTCATCAATTTGATAGTTTGAAGTCACACACTCTGGCCTGGACAAGACAAAAGGGTCCTCTACCCATATTTAGTTTACCAGGAGTCTCTCATTGGAGTCTGAGAGGATTTAAAAACTGTGTTTTGGGTTTTTAAAATTCAATGCATTCAAGTACAGGGATAAGCTCTGGGATGTTATTTCATGTTGCTATTTGGGAGTAAATACTCATATTTGAGTACTGAAAAACATTCAGTGTAATGTTTTATGTCAGGCTTTCAAACTTGGTAAATTTAAGGGCATGGCTGTCATTCAACAGAAGGGATCACCTGAACTTAATTTGAGGCCTTTGTGATCATCCTGAAGTGATTTCAGATCTATCAGAATGAAGAGGAATTAATGAGTTCCTGGGACTATGTAGAGGCCTCTGCATCTGTGTTGCAAATTTTTTAGCAGAATTCAGCTTTCATGTAACCCAGCAATTCTAGGTGGCAGATGATTAAGCTATGAAGACTTGACTTCTCTGCCCCTTCAGGTCATTAAAAGTTCCCCAAAATGTACCTTGTTGGTTTCTAGTAACTAAGGAGGTTGTACAGCTTCTGCATGTACCACGTTAAATATGTTCCTCCCAAAACTCATGGCAAAGAGTCGGTTATACACACCATTCCTGTCCTTCCCCACCTCCCCCCCTAAAAAAAAGGCAAGCTGGACTTGTTTTTAATTACTCAGAAAGATAATTAATTCAAATTTTAAAATATAATAAAAATGTAATAACTTTTCCCTAGAAAATTCAGATGTTCTACAATAGATGGAGACATTCCAGTCATTTTCCCTATTGAAAGAGAGTACATGTCACACTTCCAGTTGTTTTTAGAGTTACCTTCTCCAACTGATAAGCCTGCATGTTTCTTTCCTCCTTTCATCCCCTCTCTACAGAAGATTACCCCACATCCTAAAGTGAAAAGTAGAAAGGAACAGACATAAAAGGCAGGTCATGGAGTTAAGCACTCACAAGTTGGGAAGTGCCAAAACCATGGCTACCCTGTGACCCTTAAATCAGCCCATGGGTGGTGAACATACCATGTGTTTAGTTCTGTTACCTTGCACAGATCCCATTCAGTGCACAAAGACTATGCCCAGCTATGCAGCAGCCATCAGTAGAAGAACAATGGCAAATTCTTATAAATCACAGGAAGACCCAAGGAAGCACACACTGGGAATATCATATGGCATCATGTGGTCTTCCACATAAATGATCAGAAGAGCTAAAGTCTTAAATCCCCCATTATCATATTAAACCAGTCCAAAGCAAACATTTAGTACTGAAAGGGGATATAACCTGGTGAAGTTATGGGCAGTTGGACCTTGATCAACAATTTCAGCAGCAGGTTACACTTCTGGTCCTACTTATAACACTGCATGAACAGAACAAGACCTTAGAAATTTATTTTATTTTTTGCTTTTAAATGAGCATAGCTCCTTTGCCATCCCTAGGGCTGTGCAAGTCTACAGAAGTTGAAGACTGCCTGTAATGTATGTTGTGTTATTCTGGTTTCCTAAACTGTACTTCGAATGATGGATGGGAGGCTGAGGCAGCTGATAACAATGTTAAATGGTGAGAGACCAAATATGCACCAGTAGCTCAGCTAAAATTATGTAGCTGGCATAGAGCTGGGCTTGGGTTGAGAAACAGATGAAGTGTCCTGAGAGTGTGTCAGGCCTGGAGTCCTTGAAATGTGGTTTTCTTCGGCAAAACATCTTTCTCTTGGGGGATGGTGCAGAGGGAAGAGTGTGACTTTTAAAAACCACGAACGTGAAGATTTCTAATCAAGGATACAGTCAATACAGTAACTGTGATATTAAAGAGATCAAGGATACAGGCTGCTGGGATCAGCTTGCTCCTTCTGAAAGGGGAAGGTGCACAGATAGGGAGGGCATCTGCACATTTTGTGCTACTTTCTTGTGCCCAGGACAGGTCCACCTATATGCCTCATCATTAGTTTAGATCTTCTTAAACGACTTAACATTTTTACAGTGGGATTCTTCTCTTCCATGGTCTGCATACTGCACCTCAAGGAGCACAGTTAGGTCCAGTTATTCTCTTTTGAAGTTAGTCTTGCTCTGGTAAATCTATGGGATCTGTGGTGCCTGTCCTCTGGTGTAACAATTTGCTAAAGTAATCCCAAATCCACAAGTATTGACAGACCACAACATTAATGTTTTCCCCATCAGAACCTTTCTACATGTGGATAAAATCCAAAACATTTTTGCCGAGACAAGTACTTACAAGTGCTGGAACACTGGCTAAAAAGAGTTTCCCCTCTGCCTTGGTATATTTAGCAAATTCTAATGGTAGAAGAGACATCAGTGACTGAGACAATGTGGAGTTCTGCTGTGAAATAGCTGGTCTCAGCTGAAGCAAGACAACTTGAACTGAAAGGCAAAGTTATATGGAGTGAAGACTTATCAGGCCTCCAGGATAAGATACTTCAGAAAATAAATCTAAGCATGAGTTTGTATGCTTGCTTTTCTGTTCTTAATATTTTAAGAACTAAAGTTATTCAAACACAGCATTTACTATTTCCTCATGTTTACAGAATAGCTGAGGCCTCCAGACATTTCTGAACTATGACCAGTCAATGATGTTTGGATTTGGGCATTCAGTCAAGACAGAGGCAGAGAAGGGGGCAAAGAAGTCAGTAAGTCAAAAACCTAATTTTTGCATTTCAGTATTTTTCCTCTATTCATCTGTGTCAGTCTTAACAATGAGGAGAGCTGCTTTTCGGTGGTCTGTCCCTTTTTACTGATGGGTCCTGAAGATCCCCCCAGTGTAATCCCTACTGCCTGAAATTTTACAAGATCCCCACAGCTCTTCAATTACCTTCGTTGGCCTGTCAAGACTCCAGCATCTCAAATTCAGTTAGCTGGTGTTTGGACCTCTGCCAAGGGCCAGCCTTTGCTCCTAATGACAGCCAGCTGAGGGGACACTGAGAGGGGCTGAATTCAATTTGCAAGCCCTCTAATCTGATTAGGGGAGCAGGGTTTTTATTTTCTCCAAAGTTTGCAGTAGCCAGGATGAATGATGGCCAAAGGATGAGCTGTCAACATCAACAAAGACTTGGAGACAAAAGAAAAAAAATGAGGGGGTATAAAAAATTTTTTTAAGAAGAGAAACATGTCTGCTGTGATTGACAGCAGAGCGAGCTGTTGAGTGAATTGTTCAGGTGACAATGTTGTGTTTGCAGAGTGTCACTCTGTGTGGGCTGTTAAAGCAGTAATGGATCCAGCTACCAGGCAGATGTCAAATTCCAAGTAGAGCTTTTCTTTTTTTTTCTAAATAGATCCAGTGTCCGGCCTCTAATAAATATTGCACTGTTCTCCCATTTGGGTCTGAAATATGTAATACTTTCTCTGTTTTCTACTTTATGATACTCTATTACAACTACTCAGCTGCAACAAAAACTTGTTCTATAGGCACACATGCTACATTTTTATTCTTCCACATATGAGCATTTTGTCTTCTTGAACGGACTTGAGAATCACTCTGCTAAAGGCAGGTATCACTTCACATTAAAGCACTTTCCTCAAGCATGCAGGTTTTATTTTATTCACTTCATAATACAATTATGACAGTCCAAAACTGCTTTCTCACTATGATTTTCCTAATGTTTGAACACCTTGCACACTCAGTTAATCTCTATTTTTTGTATCACCAGAACATGAGCCTGGAGGAAGACAGTGGAGCAACGGCAATTCTGCAGGCTCTGCTCCTCTTCTCACAACACCTACTGACTCTGCACACATTTATTTCTACTCACTTAAGTCGGATCCTGAGGATAATTATTTAAAGAAAAAGCATTCTCTGATGAACAGGTACAGAGCAGGCTTAGACACCAATCCAGTAAAAAAGGCCCATAACAAAACACAAGAGATAGTCATACACTCAGGATTTCCATTTAGACAGTTTTTGTGGTCTAGAATCCATCTCATAAACCATGACCAGAGCAAACACATTTGGAGAAAGAGATGCTAAGGGAGAACCCTGATTCCAGATCTGACCCTGAAGTATCACAGCAACCTTGACTTGGATAGTGGAGTGACACCAATATGTTTCACAGCCCTACAAAGGTCATGATGACTTTAGCTATCCATGGGAACCCCTGAGAAGGATACATTTTTCAGAGAGAGGGCTTGTGAGACTTCCAAGTGGAAAGATAAGATTCTGCCAGCCCCTCACAGCACCCCCAAGGCAACATAATGGTCAGCAAAAAACCTGGCTCAAGTGACCCATAACACCACGTTTTCTCATCACTCTGTAATATCCACCACAAAAATTCACTCTCATCCTATGAGCACATCAACTGGCAGAGCAGCATGAAGCGGCAACTTTGAGTATCAGACTTGAGAAGAGAATCTGAAGTACCAGCAAGGTAGGAATCAAGTCACCACCACCACAGCTTCACCTGAGATTAGGAAGACAGGCATGGTCTCAGAGATGACCAGGCAGGAGCTGGTCATGTCCCAAGAGCTGTGCACCAGTCACAGGAGGAAGGGAACCCAACATTGCTCAGGCAAGCAGCACTATAGTCTTGTGAAGGGGCACAAAGCTGTTGCATCATTTGCCTTAGTGTCTGAAGGTCTGAAACAGGGATTGGTTTTGAGACGTTTTAAAGGTGCTTCAAAAAGAGAAACAAGCAGAAGAACCAAGGCGTGAATATGATAGAGAAGGGGCTGTTGTTGAAACCACAAAGAAGCAGAGAGGATTAAAACAAAAATGGTAGTAATTCTCCTCCTATTCTCCCACAAGCTATATCAGGAGTTGTGCACAGACTGCCCTTCTAGCAGGAATCTCTCTTTGTTAGCAATCTTGACTCACTTGCCATGCTGAAATATTTCAGTGCACTCACCTCAGGTAAGACTTCCCTTAACTTCATAATTTGGTGATGGAGAGCTGATGAAGGGGTGTCTTTCAGCCATGTGCAGAGCTCTGCAATCTCCTGTGCTCGAGAGTGGAGACCTAGCATTTGGGAAGTAGCTTGTCATCTCATCAAGAATGTGCTTTCTGCCTGTGCCCATATTCAAAGCCTCTGCAAAAATAAATTAATGCTCACAAATGTTCAGCTGGAACATATTAGCTTGTCTGCAAAGATCCTTGATGGTCCCTTGCTCCAACCTCCCTCAGTTCTTGTGTTCAACTGGATTAGGCTGTCTCCACAGAGCATCCCAGGGCTAAAGGGCCAAGTGAAATGCTTGTTGCAATTATTCTTTTCTCTTGTCTATCTGAGGTCTCCGTGGAGCCAGACAGGAGAGCTGACAGCAGCTGCCTGTGTTGTGCCCTCTGCTTTCCTTGATAATGCTCTGGCAGAGAAGAATGAGAGCAGCCTGACAAAGCTGCAAAGGGGTGAATAAGCAGAGAAGAGGAAGGAGACATGAAAATGAAGCTCAGATGAATGAGGAAAGCAAGTAGGAAAGGAGATACAGAAGCAGATATGGACACACAGGCAGGAAGAGTGGCAGCTGGGAAGAGCAATTTTGGAACAGGAGGCAAAAAGAGAAGACACACTGGCCTTCTGGAGCCTGGAGTCAGCACAGAGGATGCCCTTTGCAGTCTAATAGCAATAACAGAGCTCTGACCTCTTATAAGTTACATCTTGAGCTTAGCTAGTGCAAGAACCACGATCCTATTTTACTATTCTAGATATGTTGCAAATGTTACATGGGTAAGAAATTACAACCCAAATATCACGGTAGTGGAAAGGAAAGGCTGTAAAACCAAACACCCCAGTGTCAGAAAGTGGCAGAATTAGTCACTGATGTCTTTTAACCTAAGCTTGTACAACAAAACTGTCACCTGTGTTTGTTATTTGCTTTTTATTTTTATTGAGAATAAATGGACCAGTATGGATGCCTTGCCTTTTCATTGGCATGCATCCATTCAAAAGCATTAAATTATAGAACATATCATCCTATCAGTAACACTACAAGCGAGAAGCCAAGTGTGCATTCCATATTCTAGATCTCTCTTTATAGTCTAATAAGACTCCGAAAAGCCAAGCCAGACAACAAATGGAGATGGAAAAGGCAAAAGCACTGAACATCCTAAAAAGCCTATGGATGACAAAAAACTTCAAATGATGGCGCATGTGTTTACATCTTATTTGTGGTCATTAATGCAGTTACACCATGGGAACATTTGGCCCATTATTCATGATATCCAGAAGATGAAGAAGAGTAACACACTTAATTGAAACCCTTGTCAAAATGAAAAATTAATTATCCCTCAAAGATTCTCTGTCAAACTGTCTCTTTCTATTTGCTGCGCAAGGGTAATATCAGCAAAAACAGCTCTGCAAGTCCATGCTACCAAGAAGCACACATTATATTATGTACAAGTAATGAAGGCAGAAGCCAAGTCAAGAATTCTGCTATGAAGAACACTTTCCTCAGACAATGCCTACTCCAAAAACAAACCTGCTTTTAGCAGGGTTTTGGATAAACATCAGGCATTGCAGCTCAAGCATGGCTGTCTCAACTCAAGAGAAGAGTTTCTGAGAAGAAGAAAGGATCATCACCCAACTACAGAATGGTCCAGCAGTCTGGACACTCTACCAGATAAGGAAAACTGGGGCTCTGCTTTGAGTAAAAGCAACAAAATTCTGTGATGAAAGAAAGGACCAGGAGGTCATTGCCTGTTTTGGATTCCT
>NW_008238330.1:7568473-7593921 GCF_000691975.1 Corvus brachyrhynchos | reverse complement strand
TGCTGCAGCTGCAGACAGTCCAGAGATCCTCCAGGGGAACAGAAACTAAGGACAGGGACTTCCACATTTGAAAAACTACTGAGGAATGGTAATCATTTTATGTCCATCCCTCTTCTTAACCAGGAAAGCAACAGCAGCCCAGGCAGGACTCACACACCTCCAACTCTGTGACTCCTTTTCCAAAAGGATGGACAAGGAAAACTAAACAGAGCACTTTGATAGAAGGCACAGATAACAGGACAGTGGCCATCTGCCCAGACCCAATCAGAAACATTCATTCCGTTTCTAAGTCTCCCTCAAGCAAAGGCCTACAGTTTCCATTTACCCAGATACTTGCTTTCTCCCCTGCCAAGCACTAACCCTGAGACAGAAAGAGCAAAGTCCCAAGTGCGTGTTAAAGGCCCCAGTCTACCAAACCTAGAGCAGAGAAAGACCCCTGGCTTTTTTCACTTTGCGCCACATTATCACAGAAAGGTGGATTAGAAGTTATCTCAGCTCTGCTTTCTCTCAGAGCTCCTTGGCAACACAGCCACCAAGATATAAATATGCACACACAAAAATTTGCAGCAGGAGTATGTGCACACACACAAGCCAATAGGCAAAAGCATTTCAAGGCATGGGGCTGATATGGCCAGGAAGGCAAAAGACTTCATGAATTTCTGGAAAGAAGGGAATATATTATCCTCTTCTTGAAATTTAGCTTTTTTTTAGGGTAAAAAAAAAAACAACCCCACCTCAGAAAATAAATAACTTCACACTTGTCCTACCTACCACCAGCAAGCTTCACACAGATTGCAAGGGATCAGCAGAAGTTTCAGGCCTCCATTGTACAAAATATAACTTAAGAAGACTTAATTTGACTGAAGTAAGGTTGAAAAAGGCCCAACTTAAACTGAGTATTCATAAGCACACTAATTAGAGGGCTGGAGGCAAGACAGCTTCCCATTGCTGAGTGCAGCCGGAATGTAGCATTTCATGGACAACTTATTTACGTTTCTAGACTTAGGTGGCCATTAGCATTTGCACCAAGAATAGTAACACAGTGGTGTTACAATTTCTGTTCAGCTGTGATAACAGCACAGAAGGACAACATACACCAGGTGTGTACACAATAAACCACAGTGTCCCATGCAAGCAGGAGCCCAGCAAACCTACTGCTGTCACTCATGCTGCTCCTATCCAAAAGGGCCAAATGGACCCACCACACCAACTTCCTGTGCATAGCAAGTGCCAGATACCTCGCTATCCAGCTCTACAGAGTACCAAAAGCTGTTCTCAGCAAAGGCTAAGACAAAGGCTGCTCACCACAAGCTTCTTATAGCCTTGTTTTCTTCCAGGCCAGCACTTGTGCAGGGAGGGCCTTCCCCATCTCTTTGGATGGGAGATTTCCTACAGGTGATGGGTATTGATGCAGACATGTGGAGCAGAAACTCCTTCTCCTGGGTCAGGTGGGACACGGGTTTGGCAGGGCATTTTGGTAAATTCTAGCTCACAGCTGTCCTCAGACACAGAGGAATCTCTATTTACTTCCTAATAAAGCAGCACCAGGTTGGGAGCAGAAGCAATCATGTCAAGGAAGCAGTGATGGGAACGTTTTTGGGCTTGCACAAGCTCTTCCCTTGCAGCAGATAACAAGAAATTTTTTATTGTAACAGCTGCTTCTGTATCACTTTCTTTCTTTCCGTGTACGCAAAATGCATATTGAATGTTGTGCAATAAGATGAAGAAACATTTATTCTGAGATGTCTGTATAAGTTGTTCTTATACCCAGAGCACAGCCAGTTGTGATCCAGATTCTGGAAACCTTTCTGTGACTCAGCTTCATCATTGTGAGCAGTGTTTCTCAAGTCCACATGGCTCCTGTAGTCTGCAAGGAAAGATCAAATATAAGAGTTTGCAGTGGAACATGGGAGTACTGCAAGTGGAAGACGTTCTTCAGGAAACCTAGGTTCCAGGAGGGCAGAGATAGGGAAAATATCACTGATTCTGGTCTACTGACAGAGTTTTTAGAGAAGAAAATTTCAAATAGAACCAAATTTATTGTGAAACACAGGAACTCTTGGCCGATCTCTCAAAAAAATGTACAAATCCCCAAATTTCTCTACTTTATGATTTCTTTTCTCTGTACAACTTTAGAAACCTCCATTAATTCCAAACTTTGAATGTAGTATTTGAATCCAGGCATTAATATTGATTTTTAATTTGATATGAAAGAGGACAATTTTTTGGGAAAAAAATCATTTCCCTGCCTGTGCAGCCATGCCAAAGGTATATGTATCTACTCCTGGATGTTTTTTAGGCAGCCTTTTAGACCATCATCCATCTCCTGAACTGCCATTCCCAAATGCTATTACTTCCCTCTAACAAGTCTCTTTTCGGTCCTCTTGGTCCCTGGGGTCTCAGTCAACATCTGGCTGGGTGAGAAGCCCAGCAGTCCCTTCTGGTTTGTTTTCTGGCAGCTGATATCCCAAGGAGTTAATACTTCATCATGAAAGAAGATCAGACTCTTCCCCTAACGTGATTCTCATTAGTGAACTGCTGTATCACGGTCCTTTTATGTTTAATCTCCTAAATTAGTTCAAATAATGACTCTACTGCCAAGAAAGTTTACAAAAGAGTATCATTTTAAATAAATACACACAAAGTAGTGACTAAGTGCACTTCAAACCTGCATTTGCTCACCCCAACAGGCTACAGTCAAAGGGCTATACAGGGATGTCACAACACCACTGCCACTAATTCTGTCCTACACAAGGGAAAGGAGGGCTCCAAGCTTTGGGAAATCCCTGACTGTTATTTGGGGCAATAGTTCCATATATCTCCTGGTATTAATATCCAGGCATTAGTAAAGAGCTGTTAAATAGTTCATTTCTAGGAAAGCTATAGGTTAGATATCTAAATCTCATCTTCCTTTAAACTCTTACGAAAAGTAGAATACGTTTACATGATCATCTACAAAGGCAGAATGATTTGTATAAACTAGGTACTACTGCTTTTTCTTAAAATAGCAGTTACTGACAAAGTGGCACTTTTTTTGTCTGTGTTTTGTACATAAATCTTGGAGTTAAGCCATTTTCAATAGCATGCTTTCCTTACAAATCAGGCATTAAGCAACAATGAATTCTTTCAGGAAATACTCTTTGTTCAGTTAAACAAGTCATCTTCCAAAAGCTCTGAAATTACTTGGTATTTTGAAAGGTGTTCATTCCATGGTATTAATTAAAGATACTCTTGCCTTTCTGCAGGTCTTTGCTTTGATTTTTTTTGTAAATCTAGAAAAGCAGATAATTACATAAAATTTTCACATAACGTTTCAACAAAGAAACTAACATTTCCAGTTTTAATGTCTTCTTTGAACAGTTAAAATGTTTTCTCTTCAGGGAATCAGAATTAATACCCTGAGACTTCTTTCAAGGAAAAAAAAATTAACAAATAAAATGAAATAGGGAAAAAATTGTTTTCATATGTTTTTACTCTTGTCTCCAAGACTAATGCTGGAAAACCACAAGAAGGTAAGGGAAAGAAGAACTTACCACAGTCTAAATTATCTTCATTTTCCTGTGGGACCAAAGAGAAAACAACCAAATGTTCTATATGGGGATTTTTCTAATGAAAACTCCTGTAAGCTCTACTATGTCTAGTTCAGGGTAGGGTCTCTGTATCTCATTATTACCATTTTGAATATTGAAAGTCTCCAGAAGTGATCAAGGGTAATTTTCTATGTGTGGCAAGACCTCCCCAATTACTGAAGAAAATATGATTGTTTTTACATTCTGTAGAATTGGACTCACTTATAAGTTTGACCTGTTTCTTTTTCAAACAGGAGACACTTTTTTCCTAAGGAATTTTTAGAAATATATTTTAATTATCATGGTGCAACACAGAGCATTGAGGCCTGGATCGTACAAAACACTCCATGGGAGAGGATGTAGAGTCCCTCAATATCTTGGTGGAACATCTTTGCCCTTCGGAATAGCCCTGCCCAGGTGTCCATGCACAAGAGCAAGAAGCAGGACACAGCTCTTATATCCTGTGTTTAAAGTCTAGAAAGATGAGCATGGATTCAGAAGAAACCCAAAACTTATCTCAGTAATACCATGGATTTTAAGGGTAGCTGTTACCCTGTGGATTTACTTGATTTTTATTGAAATTCTAATGCTGAAAACATTAGGAATCCTATTTGTTGTCTCCTAAGCACTCCTTCCAGACTCAAAGGAAAGGTCAAGGTTATTATTTCTTATAATCCATAATGAGAAATTTTCAGATATTGGCAATGATGCTTTGATCATTTTTTGTGACACCTTAAGCCCAACAACTGTGTGTTGTTTTCCAGGCAAGGATAGTGAATAAACCCCTTAGTCTGAGTACCTGCCACCTGGGTCAGGGAATGCACTTCCTCCTAAACAGAAACATACACATATATGTACATAAATAAGAGAGAGGGGGCGAGACAATTTCTCAGCTACTCTCAGAAGAAAGCTCTTTCGTGATGAAAATTTTACTTAAGAAAAGCTCCTAAATCAATTGCTCCCAGGCGAGAAGGGGAGGAGGGAGGACGAAGAGGGCTGCATTTCCCCCGATCAGCAGTTTTCCATTGCCCTCCCCTGCTTCCTTCCCTCTCCATCAGCAGGTTGCGGACAGCATCTGGAGTCTGAAAAAAAGCTGACCCCATGGCAGGACACCTCCAGGTGCTTGAATGGGCAGTGAAGGCCTTGGCTGATGATGCCAAAATGTAGTCCTGGTCCCTTTCCACCACATTGCTTTCCAGCAGAGTGAGAGCAGGGCTCCCATATCAGTATAGCATACCAGAGACTTAGAGGGGCTTACCAGGCTGCTCTGTTTAGGGGATAAAAGATGGGAGCTTGGCAGGAATAAACATGTCACTCGGGAAGCCTGCTCCACGGGGCCTGATTTCCCTCTCGCGTCAGCTCCCTGCTGGCGCAGCTCCCCAGATGCTACAGCACTAATCCTGATTTATGCTGAATTTCGGCAGGCGCAGGACCAGCCCCTGTGTAGCCCCCCAGGCACACTGCTCCCCCTTGTCTGGGTGCTCACTGGCACTCTGGGGGAGGGAAAACGTGTCGTCCTTGTGCTGGCAGAAACAAAATGTGTAACTTAAGCAATTTTCTACCCTCTCGGGTGGGGGCACATTGCTTTGCACATATTGGGGAAGCACTGTTTAACACTGCTGGGACTCAACACATATGGCAGGGAGCCTGGCGATCTCAGTGCTCACTGGGATGGGGAACCAGGGGGTAAACTCTACACCTCTGCTGTTTCCCCTGAGGTTAGGTTAGAAAAATCAGCTGTGATTTCAAAGTTAGAAATATCTACAGGGCACACTCTTCAGTGAGCGGACACCTGACACTTTCTGTCAGTGGGGCGGCTCATGGCGACTGCACCATCCCTGAGAGATACACGTCGTCTTGTGAGTGAGTGGAGGACTGCTTACAGGCCTTCCTGATGGGAGTACTGGGAGAAGTAGGTCATTTATTTATGGTGGCTCTGAGATATCAGAATGTCGAGCTGGCCCTTAGCGGTAAGTTTTTTTTCAAATCACTAGTTTTCCATTTTTAAAGGGAAGGCTGGCACCACTGTTTCCATGTTGTTTCTCACACATCTCTTGGCTTTTTGATCTTTCTCAAAAGGTAAAAGTGGGGGAAAAAAATCCTCAAGGCTTTACAAAGGGTCTTAGTGGGCTTTCCAAAGATAGCTGCTCAGCAAGGCTATGTGCAACAGGCTGGGATAGCTGAGCACATATGAACATTTCATCCCACCATCTCCATCACACAATGCACAGATCAGGATCTCCCCCAAACCTCAATGGGAAGTCCATCAAAGACAAATCTCTCTTGGAGTTTGTTTTGGAGGTAAGTTATCACTTTTCCCCTTTCCCTCCCCTTCCCTCTGCTCAGTCATGGCAGAAAGATTCCACTTGAGCCCACACTGCCCAAGAAACTGCAGGGTCCCTCGCAGATGTTTGGTAACACATCAGCAGCATGGCCCAACACAATGTAATGAAATTCCCCCCAATCTCCCCCAGACATTACCTAATTGATAAAGTGGCCGCCCTGCGCCACATCAGCTCCCTCCCCAGCTCGTGCGACACAGCCGGGCTCTGTTCCCTTTCGCCATGACCTCATGCCGGCACTCGCCGCCCATGCATCATGCTGCCGGCAAGCTTCCTCTTCCACACCAGATAAACACGACTGAGACAAACTCCCTCAGCAATACAAGAAAAAAAAAAATTAAAATAACTCCTAACCTTTCTGAAGCTCCTGCCTTGGACTCTTGTTCCTGGTGAGAGCTGCTGGCCAGGAGATTCCATGTAGAGCTGCTAGCCTACTGCTGTTTGCTGGCAAAATCCAGAGAGGGAAAAGACTAAGAAATGCAAAGGTTTCTGTTATAACTTCCAGACACGAATACCAAATACTTATACAAGTGTGCATGTATAGGTGGAGTTTCCATGGGGTCAGGCTCACTGGCAAAAATCTGGCATAACTTGGTTGATGGGGCTGTGGCTAAGTTTGCACTGAGTTTTATTTACTGGGTAGTGCACCTAAAGCAGAACTGGAAAACCAAGTTGTGCATAGGGGAAAATCTATGCAAGCAGGTTTAGCAGCAAAAAAAGCCATTTTCTTTAATTTTTTTGTTATTAACTTCTAATTTGAGATTGCTTCCCAACAGCGTCCCCTCAATATATAGTCTACAATATCTTTTTGTAGTGTCATCTCCCCTGTGACCTGAAAGCTGAATTCAGTTATCCTTCACTGACTAGTCTATAGATCTGTCATGGAAAAGACAGATGTTAATTCCCTATCATCCTTATCATCCTTACCCATGGTGGGTCTTAGTAAAGTTTTCACACAAATGGAGTTACTGAAACTTGCAATCATACATTAACCAAAATTATCCATAAAACCCTGTGGAATTTAGCTAATAAGATCAGAAAAAAATGGATCCAAATAGCTGAAAAATTTTCTGAATTACATATTTTACAAAAATAATTTTAAGGGTTTTTTTTAAAAAATTGTTTCAATTTAAAACAAAATTTTGTTTCCAAGTCACTCTTTCAATTATAAAATAATGCCCCCCAAAATCATGCAAAGATCACCTAAAGAACCTGTGTTTGTGCATGTGTGCACATACCCACACACACATAAAAGCAGAGAGAGAGAAAATTAGAACCCACAAAGAACATTATCTCCATTTAATTTAAGTTAAAGCTAATCCTGAAAATTTTTTCATTCTGTTTTCTCAGTTCACATATCAAACAAAAGATACAGAGATCAACTACTATCCTGATGCTTGTGTACAATATCCTTTATTCCTGCCATGATGAAAACTCCACAATGAGCATTCAGGCTCTGAAGACTAAATCAGTATTTCTGAAAGACAGGAAATTGTAAATTTTTGAGCCTAAAAGCAAAAAAAAAAAAAAAAAGAATCCTAACAGGTTTTCTTCTATTAATGCCTATCATGCAATTAATGTCCATGCATTTACTACAGGCACTAACTGTCACACACGTAATACAGGACACTGTGGGGTTTTGTGGGATGTTTAAAGAAGTGGTTGTTCAGTTGCCATAACATTCCTCATCCCACCATTTCTCTGGCTGCAGGGAACAAAGGGCTGTGAAGTCCCCTAATATGAAAACACCATCAGGAAGAGCACCACATCTGCTTGCATCCTAAATCTCTTGGCATTGTTCTCTCCCACTGCAAGAACTCAGAACAGATCAGATAGATACAAACAAGATCTTATTTTCCTTCTCTCTCTCACTCATGGAGAACATGTCCATAACTCCACCAAGAATAAACAACCCCACAGCTAATCTTCCCACTCCTTGGGACGGTTTGTTGAAATTAGTGAAAGGATGTAGACGTTGCGCAGACTGCTCGATAAGAGTTATAAGCACTGTTTTGTTATTACTAAAGAGAGGCAGCATAACTTTGCTGTCTCCAATGACTTTAAAACACAACATTCTTCCTCACGTCTATCTCCCTACCTACTCTATCTATGTTAAATATAAGCATAAGTAAGCATGGGGATGTGCATATGGAAGGAAAATAAATGGCTTCCAAGGGGAGGGTGTTTTGCTTATTGTATATATTTTTTGAGGATGTGGCAATATAAACCACAAACTCAAAAATGGGAATAACTCAGAAAGCACCACCAGAACTGAAAAACCCTCAAACAAACAGCAGATCTTGTGGTTATGGTTATTTTCCTTGAAATACCAGTATGGATACCAGTAAGGAAATACATGTATCCATTAGCAACATGCATCTAGGATCAGATGTAACAAATGGTACGGATAATTTTACCTCGATTCTTCCCAGGTACCACTGATGCTAAAATCAGCCTACTGATTTGGTAAATCAGCCTAAACTTATTTGGTAGTTTAACTCAAATATTAGCTAAAAGGTAACACCAGCAGCAGAGTACCAGCAGTGCTGATTTAGGACTGAGAAATCAATGTCTGTTGGGGCAGGTGCTCCATTGCACCCCACTGCTGAGGGCGCTATCGGTGCCAATGGTGGGTGCTGGGTGTGCGAGCACTGGCATGATCCATTTTCTGCAGCTGCCTGGGGAGTGAGATACGTGACATGTATTTAGGCTGCAGCTGCGCTGAGGCAGACCAAGAGACTGTCTCTACATTTCGTATCAACCCAAGCGCCGCAGGATGCCTGACTGAGGCTCCTTGGATCTGCAGCAACAGATAACGGGCTGTCGTCATCCCTGTCGGCTAGAATAGATGTAAGTGGAAAAATCCTTTGGATAATGTTGATCTGGCACTTGCTGAATGTGCAGGGAAGGTAGAAAGATGGAGAGCAGTGACTAACAACAGGGGGAGATAAAAGTAGGATTTTCCACATCTGATTTCACAGACTCCTGATGACCTTTTTCTTTGCCATTGGCCTCTGCTTTTGCTACATTTATTTATACTCTGAAGAGGCAACTTCTCTGATACCATTTGTTCTTCAACCAAACAGCATCTAAAAAGGGACTTCATGCTGTTGTTAAAATTACTGTTTAATTAAGCACCAATTCATTAAAATAGCTTTATTAACTGTGTTATGTTTTTGGAAATAACTTTGGGCACAGGTGATTCCAATTTAGTTTTAGGCTAATTCAACACCAAATCTAACTCCTATACCGTTGAATTTACAAATATCAATCTGTAACATAGAAGTGAAAATGACATAATGATGTTTGGGAGAAATGTATCTGAATGGCAAAATA
The DNA here is from genome assembly GCF_000691975.1 of Corvus brachyrhynchos. NCBI lineage: Eukaryota > Metazoa > Chordata > Aves > Passeriformes > Corvidae > Corvus > Corvus brachyrhynchos. The sequence continues at coordinate 7,584,674 of NW_008238330.1, read as the reverse complement.
TTTGGCGTGAAAATCAAGCAGTAACTTATCTGCCTTCAAAATCCAAAATGTATAATTAATGGAGTGTGTGCAAATTTGTAGTGGCTGTTATTCTTTCAGACATATAAAATTACTGAAAAATACATATCATTCTGTCCAGCAGAGCAGTTGCAAAAATATTGCAGTGCAGTCTTTATAACCACACACTTCTGTGTGGTTTTTGCTGGTATGGCAGTGTGGGAGCTGGACAGGAGACACTGTGTACTTCAGTGCACACCTTGATGCAACACAAACCACTAACATGATATTTCTCACTGTGTCACAGAACAAGTTATTATTTTATTGTTATTATTTGCTTGCTTTTTGAAAGGTATGTAGGAAAATAATGTAGTCTAAATTGTATGGGGTTTGACTTTATATATTTAAAAAATTATGGCTAGCTAATGAATATTAACTCTGAACATTCTGAAAAGCAATGCAGGTTACCTAGCAATGAAGTGCATGAATCCTGCCACAGTTGCTGGGATTTCACTTAATGGGCTGCTTGCCTTTTTTTCTTTATTTCTTTGATATATCATAAACTATTTCTTTCACACATGCAGGACAGTTTGGGCCAAGTCCTGTGCACTGCTTTGAGAGTGTGACTAGCCTTCTGCATGTACTGGTAACATAGAAATACGTGCAGGTATATGAACGTTCATATGCACATACATCTATATCATATGCACATGTATCTGTATTTGTCTACACACCCACTGTGTGCATATACACACAGACTCCCATGCACCATCTATTTTAATCTGCACTATTAGAAAAATTTAGGAAACCAAGGAAGAATGTGATGTGCTATTTTCTTCTGTGCAAATAAAAGCTACAAAGACTGGCTTTTTAAATTTTGCTGTAGTGCTCATTATTTGTGTTTTCATCTCTCAGAACTCTACAAATGGTGATATACCTTCAGCATAACATGCTTGCTAACCCTGTCACTTTTGTATGTCATGCAGTCATGTGTTTGTAATCAGAGGTCCATGGACCTGGCAAGAAAATCACTCTCTTCCAGCTGTTCTGTCCTTTTACCAGCATCACATTTGGAGACCAAACTGTAAATAAAAAGGAGCTGATGAAGCTTCCACAGCTAGCAAATTTCCAACTTCAAAAGCTTTTCTGCTTCTGAAGTTAATGGTTGATTTCCCTCTGGGTTCACTTTTCATGTTTTTACTATATGCCATTCTAGACCATTAATAACTATCGGTGTTTGTGGCTATTGTACAAGGACCCAAAAACATATGAACATTCTTCATGATTCAGAGTTGCAAACCACAAGTGTGTTCATAGAAAAGGGCTAAATAAGTGTTTCACAGCAAAGCAAACACACTCTCAGGTTTAGAAGGTGCAATGAACCTTCAAGAATTGCAGGAGATTTCTGCATGTTTCTGAACTTTTGAGATTAATATATCCAGAATCTGTGATAATTGAGCTATTTCAAAATCAGAACCACTCAGGTCTGCCCCTGCAGCTGAAGCAGGGTCACCTAGAGCAAGTTGTCCAGGATTGTATCTGGCTGTATTTTGACTGTCTTCAAGGATGGAGACTCTACCACCTCCCTGGTCAATTCATGCCAGTCCTTGGTCACCTTCACTGACCTGATGACCAAAATGTTTCCTGATGTTCAGACAGAGCCTCCTGTGTTTCAATGGATGCCCATCGCCTCTGGTCCTGTCACTGGGTACCACTGGAAAGTGGTCTCTGTCTTTTTCATTCTTTCCTGCCATGTATATATGAGTCAACCCTTAAGCTGACTCACCACTGAGGAAAATGTAGAGAGGGGTACCACGTGGAAAGTTGACCTTCTCCACACTGAACACAGTGGACAAGATCCTGCTTATGGATACCAGAAGTTTATCAAAAGTAAATCCATTCTGGAAACCAGACTCTCATCATAGTTTCATCTTCAGTGTGAGCAGCAAAAGAAAAAACTCAAATAAAAATCTCACTCTGCAATATTCTTGAAGTGGACATAGCCTATAAAACTAAGATCACTTGAGAACCAAGTGGCACTGCAGGCACAAAATTGGAGGAACTCAGTCCCTGCCCTGAAGTCTTACTATCCAATCATCAAGCAAGTTCAGCATTTGAGCTGACATCCCATAAATGTTTGCTTCTTTTTCTGTGATAAACAAATAACTTTCTTCTCCTTTTGTTTCTGTTCTCTCTGAGCTTAACGGCAGGCCCAAGTGTATCACCCACCCAAGTGAATATATTCACATCCTGGTGATTCAACCCAGATCTGAGCATGAAGCCTGTCTCAGCAGTTCTTCTAGAACACCTATTGAAACTGTTTACCAAGATAAGTCTCTTGATTGTGTTTTTTTCTTCCCCACACCCATCTATGTTTACACAAAGAATTTCAGCAGTTAATACAGAAGACCTTCATATTTACAACTCTAAACCTAATTGGGAAAATGGCATAACAAATACTTTCCAATATGCTGTTTTCTTACTTATTTGCAATTCTGCCCACAGAAACCTTCCCACAAAGATGTAGCGTCATCCCTTTGCTTATATTATGCATGCATACATGCTAGTAAAAATAATTTAGACAACTATTTTTTAGTTGCATTGCTCAAGATTAAGTAGGGTGAGAAAGAAAAAGAGCTAATCGAGCCCTAATTGTCAACATTAAAGATAGTTTTCTTCAAGACTCAGGAGACAGATGTAGCTCAACTCAATTGCCCCTGTATAGGCAACCAACAGACATGTCCCATGATCACTGGGACATTGGCACAAGGCTGGCAGACATTATATAAAGGTATGGGACACCCAGGCCAAATGACCAGCAAATGAAACCCAGATGTGGTGCCCTGGGAACATATCAAACAGCACATACACACCTACAGGTGAACAAATGAGTCAGAGCTGGCCATCCCCCACCTGCCTATAACCAGGCAATGTGGGCAAAGAATTTATCCCCTCAGGTCCCAGAGGGGTCTTAAAGAAAGTGCCCGTTGGTACCTATCAAGTTACTTGAGCACATTTAACAGGTTTAAATTCAAACTGCCAAATTATAGGTCAACGTAGGAGATCATGTTTCAGTAGTTTCTAAAGTTGCTTTCCACTCTGTATGAAAGAGTTACAGTGTGAATGAGAGAGGTACCAAAAAACACCTCTGGCAAACTATTCCACATGTAGGTGAATGCCAGTTCCAAAAAAATTCAGGTGCTTTGTACACCATGGAACATGGTCAAGGGACCCAACTAGAGAAAACTTTCCCTAAGCATGTCCTAGCCCTGCAGCTGGGGCAACTGCTCTGCATGCCTGCATTTCTTTTGGTGACAGTGACCATTCTAACTACTCTGAGATAAAAACTACCATTGGCATGAGATTTCATTTTCTTCTGGCTGAAAAAGAAAAGAAAAAAGGAAAAAAAGTGACTAATTTCTTAAAAAATAAGTCTGAAGCATTTTTAAGAGAGAAAAATGGAAATATATAAATTCATCCTCATGAAACTTAAGTTGTTCTCAGCTTTGTACTCAATAGTCAAAAACCATAATCCAAAAAACAAAGAAAATTGTTCGCAGAACCCTATTAAATGTAGATTAAATTAAATTAAATCAGCTTCTGATTTAACTAAATTGGATGAATTTTCTAAAAATGGAAATGAAACAAAGAAAGCAGAAATTTGACCACAATTACAGGAAAGCTATTGGTGGTAAACATGGCTTCCAAAGATGTTTGGGAATCAGATATCTACAAAGTTTCGTATTCAAATCTATGCCAGAGCAACAAGCTCTGACCTTGATAAGACTCACTTAAGATCCTATCTGTTCAAGACAGTCTTTTAAATACAAAGGTGAGAAAGAACAGAAGCAGAAAGCGGAAGAAACAACCCTACATATTTGATTGAGTAGGCCGCCCTCCAAATGTTGGCAGTTCTCTGTACACTCACAAAGAAATTTATACAAAAACATGCAAGTAGGAGGTCTCATGTTGACTTTTGTGGGGAAAAGCGTGCATAACAATAGACAACAGGATCTGCTAGTATACAGTGCTGTCAGCAGACATTGCCAGCTCAGAGGAGGTATTTCTTACAGTGACAGAGCACACATTTGCATGTTTCAAACATTTGTAAGTGTATCTATTTTACATACAACACAAGATTTGTACTTCAAGACACTCTGGCAGACTAAAGCAGATGTTCCAGTAAAAGGATATTTATCCAAATTACATTTTCGAGTATCCTGCTACACTTTTGCCTAACACCATTTATACAGCAACCATGACTAAATTTATATAGCAGTTATTCTACACAAGCATGTCAGGCATTCTGCACATAGGTGACCAAAAACATTGATGCATTAAAGCAGATTTCCTGCCTAGCTGCCATTGGATGGGACAAGACAAAAATAAAACCATGGGCCTCTTGTAAACTTTAATCATCATATTAACACCCAGGAGAAAAGCTCTGGGTGATCCCAATCTTGTTTAAGAGTGTTCAGCTGTAGATACTTACAGGATGTTCTGCCCTTGCTGATTGCTCATTATCCAAAATTAGCTCTCAGAGCAGTCTTTGGCATAGCGTCTGGCAAAGTGGAAACTGGACCTGTTTTCAAGAGCTTTTGACATTCTCAGGACCTCCGCTCTTCGAGGAATGCATGCCTTCACTGAGCAGGACATTACACAACTTTCTGCAGGGAGAAGTCAAGAGAGTTGTTACCCAACATCGAAACAAATCCCTGGAACAGTGGGGCAATGTCAATTTTGCCGCTTTCCTGATGTACTCACCAGATTATTTGGGGTTTAGCTCCAGTTTAATGGCTTACAACAGGTTCCAGTTCTACATTAGGACCAATTGGTCTTGGACACAATAGTTCCAATCCTAGAGGCTTTTTGAAAGCAAAATCTTGGTGATATTCTTCTAGTATTCAGATAAAGTGAAACACTTCTGCTTTCCTCAAAATATATACCTGATGTAAAAACCTACCCTCTTGCTGAAAAGCTTAGATTATGAAACTACCCACAAAAGGTAAGTACACATGCCTACAAAAACAACAGCTCTTCAGTCAAGGCAGAGAAGAAAACATATGTCTTTTATATATATAAAACCTCTTTAGTGCATCTTCTATAAATTATTTTAACTGGTAATTCAAATTCCTGTTAAGGTCAGGCTTACAGTTACTAAGCTCTGAAAGCCTATAAAAACAAATTACATTTTGAGGCTCCTTTCAAACTTTTCCTTAAACAAAAGGAGGTTATAGTAGCTGCTGACTTGATTCTAGTAAGATGATGTGCTGATGTAGTTTATTGGCTGTAACCCTTTTCAATAATTTCTGTGGTAACTTTGAGCTGATAAGATGCTGGCAGGGCTTTTTTCCTTACAGGAAAATCATTTTTTTGCCACCACCCAAGATATATCACAAATTTTCTCATCAAAAGAGGTTTGATTATTTTGTGTCAATTCTTGTTTTGCTATTGCAAAAACATTTACATTTGTGTGCTTTTCATTTATTGCTATATCATAGTAAAGCACTTGATTTACATATGTTATATACACAGTGCATGCTACATGTAACAAAATGAAACCTGAACCAAAACTGAACACAAAAGAACAGCAAATAGACCAGAATAATAAAGTTAAAACCAACATTTCTCACCTTTTTAAGATGAAGACCTGGTTTTCTAGGTGAAATATTTCAATTCTTTCACAGAACATTTTTTTGTGATTTCTCATGAAAGTTTCCTGTAGAATGCTGTGCTTCCATTGGCTTTGTGATAGGGGTGGAAATGTGCTCACTTTGAGTACTCAAAAAAAAAAACATCACATCCACTCCTTTCACTTTTTAATTATTTCTGCTTCTTGCCACCCCATATCATTATTTTTTTTTTTAACTTTGTGGTAACCATTACTTGGTCTGGCTGCATTTTTCCATATGAAAATTTCTTCTAATGCAGCCATTATGTAAATAAATATGTCTACAGTATACTTCGCTATGTTACAAAAGGAAGCTTTAAAACATATGCTTCTTATAACTCTTATAAAAATTAATGAAACACTCATTCTTATACAGTGGGTTTAGCTTAACTTTGAAAAACTATGTGAAAACACTAGACTAAAATAAATGAGATTGCTGTTAATGTAAAATATCCATTTGAAATGCTTTGGTATTTAAATTTAGCTCATTCAGCCTCTGGCGTATGAGCTTGGAGGAAAGCCAGTTTCTCTTAAAAATAACAGCGAATCCCGAACTATGGAAAGAGGGCTTCGGCGGATCGATGCCACGTTTATCCCACAGGGTCCCTCGTGGACACGCTCAGGCAGCGCTCTCGTAGCACCCACGCGTGCTCACGATCTCAGCTTCGCAGGTGGTCGGCCTCGCTTGCGTGGGCGCCGCCGCCCAGCCGCTCACACCCACAGGCTGTGCACGAACCGGAGACAGAGAGGCGAGAGGGGCTCTCTGCCTGCAATTCCGAGGCGTTTAATGGCAACAGCCCGAAGGGAACAGAGGCATGAAGAACCCAAAACCGAACGCCTGCGCCGGGTTTGTCCCGAGAGCTCCCAAAGGCGGGCAGAGCATCCAAAAGCAATAGTCTGAGGGCTAGGGGGCAGAGGCAAGGTTGAGTGACATAACAGGGGCCAATGGGAAAAGGGATGGGAGGGGGAGAGAGCCAGTGACCAGCAGAATCTAGACAAAGGGAGAACTTTCTAGCACAGTGTCGTAGAGAGAGACCACTTTTAGGGCAGCTTGGGGGGTGTAAAGTGGACTTAGCCACTGCAACAGAGAACAGACCATTTTGGGCTAAAGCTGTGCTTTTTGTGCATCAACTGTCTTTTTTTGTGAGTGAGGGGAAAAAACTTAAACATTAAAATCGTGGTGTGGGAATGCCAACAAAAAGATTCATGTTTTTCCAGTTGATTCTGTCTGGCATTTCCCAAATCCTGATAATTTCTCCCATGGAAGATGCAGTCTCCACTAAAATAGCTCTAATTAAGAACAGTGATTCCATACTGGTGCTGGTCCCAGCCTGTGGTCATGGCAGCAAGGAGCCTGAGGCAGAGCCATCGCAGCTGTGCCCACATGACCACACCCATCGCTCATGAGCTACATGCACACAGGGCTGTTCATCCAAAACACAGAGGTGATGAGTCCCAGTGGCACCACGAGGTGGTTGGTTTGGGGTCTCCCAGGCCCTGTTGAGCCAGGCCAAGCAGGCAGGGAAGGGGAGTTTGGTTTGGGGACCAGGCATCAATCCTGCTCACAGTGGGTCTGTCTCCCTTGGCAAAATGGGGAAACTGATGTGGGTGTCATGGACACATGATGGGGTGTCTCAAGAAATGCCACTGCCATTCCACATTTTGGACTGGACTTGAAGATCTGCAACAGCTCTGCATGGGACTTGCCTCTAGAGACAAGTTGAAAATACTATGGCAACTGCGCAGGTGATGGAGAAGCCATAGCAATTCATTCTAGACAAAACCAGAGAGAGAATGCCTGGCTCCCTAGTGCTAGCACTAGACAGAAGAAAACCCTCTCATGTTTCTAAGTGAGCAGCACTCTCCACCGAGAGTCTTTGAGGCCATGTCTTTGTGGTGACTTGTCCAGCAATCCTGCTGCACCGAGCCTGCGCTCCACCAGAGTGGGCATTGCTCAAAAGAAAGGATACCTCACAACTCAGCACAGAGGTCATATCTCTGGGTGAAGCATCCTGTACAGCATCTGTCAGAGACACTCACTTCAGTAATGCATTTTTCTCCACTTGTACAAAAAAGTCAGAATAAGCAACCGATTCGTTATCCAGCAATTGCTGAAGGACCAGGTACATAGGGAAGAGTTCAGGACAAAGCACAGGAAAGAGGAGCAGAGTGGCACAGTTCAACTTTCCCCACAGAGGGCAGATCTCTGATTTTTGGCTCACAAATAAGACAGGAAGCGATGATGCCTGATCAAAGGGCAGTTTGAACCATGTACAGCTTCCACTGAGAGCAGCCCACAGCTGGCCGGCCTCTTCCAGGATCAGATCAATATTTGGCACACGCCAGTACTGTTTGCTTTCAACTTGAGTCATTAAGAAAGACAAAAGTTTTTCAGGTCATATAGACGACTCCTCCCAGAAGGAAGAGTGGAAAACATGAGTATTTGCCAAATTGAGGGATATAAAAGTGATATAATATTGCACTTGTTTTACAAACATTACACAATCTTATTAGGAACAGCATTAGCCCACTTAGAAACAGCATTCTACATAAATGTTCAGGCAACTTTATTCTTGACCAGCCTGTTGCTACCTAGGACCCTTCTCAAATCAATCAAACTCTCCTGTAATGGAAATATTTCATAGCAAAAATTGTCATACCTTGTAAAAAAGGAAATCCATTTCACTGCCGGATATATCAATGAATTAAAAAAATCACTTATTTGACAAGAAGACAGATTTTTTTTTCCAGGTGGCTGGGATTTTGGGGGGAGGAGTGGCAGAGGTTAATGTTATAAGATTAGAACCACTGTTTGCAACTCACCTTTTGAATGATGTGTTATGGTATCCGATGAAGCAAATCTACTTTGGCTTTCATCAGTTTCTCTTTTAGTACTAACAGCAGCAGGGATGAAACTCTGAATTTTTGTGTAGAAAAATACCAACAAATGAAAAAACCAATTCTAGCTTGCACATTTTTTCCCTACTATTTTTGTTGGCATTTTTCCTCCAAAGGGCCAGAAATACCCAAGAACCAACTTGGGGATGGGACAGCTTCTCCCCACCTATGTATCAGACACAGAGGGATAGGGATAACTTGTGTTCTGAAAACCAGTTTCTTACTAGTGGTTGTGGAGACAGGTTACATCTCCCCTTGTGGCAGCATGGCTCTGGAAGCATGGAGATGGGAAGGTAGGAGGAGTCTGGCTGGTAGAGGCATGCTGAAACCCAGGTCCAGATCTTAGACAACAAGAAGTCGAACAAACCCAAGTCAGCAGTTAAAAAAATACCTGAGACATCAAACAAGTGCCATGCAGGCATGGATACTGCAGAAGTGAGGTACAGAATGACCTGGGAAGGGCAGCCTCTGTAATTCGCCCTGACTTGTTGCAAGCACTGGCAGAGGAGAAAAAAAGTGCTTCAGGATAAATAATATTTAGCCTTTCTTTCAGCAAAAGAAGGCAGATAGTCCTGTGGAAGGTTCGAAGCTGCTGTCAAAGTGCACAGATCATCTACCTGGGATTTGCCTAACTTTTCCCAGCTCCTTTCATGATAAGGCTAAAGGGAAAAGGCTGCATATATATGGTTACCTTTGCTGGTGGGGACTTACCCAGCCTTTTGCTCATCTTCCTGGTGTTCTTCAGAAGGAACAGGATGGCAGACATGTGCCAGGCCAGGTGGGTAAGGATAACACACCCACTGCAGGCAGCGGCTAATGGGAAGCAGGCAGAGGTTCACATGGGAGGGGAGCAGGACTGCCAGACAAGTCCCAGTTCCTCCAACATCCCACATATCAGATAACAAAGTCCTGCTTCAGTGCTGGGCGCAAAGAGGAGTGGAGGGAACCAGGCACGGAGGCCAAGTCTGCAAAACCCCTCCTGCCTGGGGACAATGATGCAGCTACAAGTCATTTACAAATGGTACAGGGGCAAATCTCCCTGAAGTATCAGTCCCACAACTAGCTTATCATGTAGCATCTTCTTAATCTAGGGCTCCCCTGCTTCCAGTTTTCCCCACATGCATCCTTCTCCCTGCTTGCATCCCAGCAGATCCTGTGCACGCACAGAGTTTGTCCCATCTCAGCAAGAGCATGCAGTCAGTTCAGTGTCTGCATCAAGGGCAGCCTGGCATCTGACAGGCTCTCCTCCAGCCCTGACACTGCCTGCCTCGCCCATGCTGGAGGCCTTGGAGGTGTCAAGTACAATACCCCACAGGTAGCTGGGAGACCCAAGCAGAAAATGAGCTGCTCTAATAACAGGAAAATAAAAAGCTCAGTATGTTCAAATATATACAAATAAGACTGGACCCAGCCCTAAGCAATGACAGCTTTTGGCTGGGGGCCTGTCTTGCTGAGAGCTTCACTGAGAGGAGCATTCCTGAGTGCCTTAGAAATGAGAAGGCTGACATAAAAGTCTCATCTCTTTGATGGAGAAGCAAAGCTGAGTGGTAAAAGGCCGGGTTGGATGGGGCTCTGAGCCACCTGGTCTAGAAGAAGGTGTCCCTGCCCATGGTAGCGGGGGTTGGATCTAAGTGATCTGCAAGGTCCCTTCCAACCCAAACCATTCTGTGATTCTATGAAAAACTCTCCCACAGGCCTTGCATGGTAGAAATGTTTTTTACATGCATGATGTAGAAATGTTTTTTCCATTACCTAGCAAAGGTTGCCTGAAGCCCCATTCAATGCATGTGGGCATATCTCTGAAAAAAGAGTGCAGAGCAGTGATTTGTGTCCTCTCTGGCTGGCAGAGAAGGACAAGGGAAGCAAGGCCAGCACAAATCCTGACATTTTACATGTATGAAGTTAAGGACAAGTAGGGTGGATGTGAAATACTATCAAAAATTTCATGTCAATGCATGAAAATAATTTGACATATAAAGTTATTTTTGACCTATAAAATGATATGTTCTCATTAATTCCTTCCTAAAAGCCTACATTTTCTTACACCTTTTTTTCAGTAACAACTGAAATTCACATATCTGCTCCCACAATGGAAGTTTCAATAAGACCTTTTTTACTGGCTTTTCTTTAAACCTTATGTAGCCCCATAACTGGAGAGTTAATTCAGGTGAAAACTGTGACAAAACTAAGTATTATGGAGAAGTACTTTCTACAGAAAGAGATCATTTAAATTTGGCTCCTCCATGGATACAGAAAAAGCAAGAAATTCTGCAGAACATCCTCTCACAGTTCTTTGTTCTCCCTAACATTTCTAATTTTCATTCACTCATAAGGTTAAAAAAGCAATTTGCGGGAAGAAAAAAAGCCAAAACAACAAACCACATGCACACATACAAATTCACCCAGAAAAATGATTGTGAAACTCAGACTTCTCCCATATAGCATAAAGAATGCAATATTTTTCCAGCAAAACTCTCCCTGGAGGTGAAAGGAGGGCAGGATTGCCCCCCAGTCATGGCACAGCAATCCACCCTACATTTAATACTTGCTGGATCTCTCCCCATTCCCTTCAGGACCTCAGTTCTTTGGTGGTCTTCTGTTTTGACATCTGCTTACCCTTATCTCTAATCAGTTTTGCTGATAGACATTTCCCCTGAGAGTGGAGACACTGCCTAATAGATTTTTTTTAAACCAACTGCTACTTAGTAGTCATGAAATTATCTTTGTGGCCTGCAAGGGTGAGAGACACTGTTCCTAACATTCCCATGCAGACAGCTAAGTCTCACTCAACTTTATCTGATTTGCTCTATTTTGCTCTTTATACTCTCATAGCATAATGACATAATGACCACAATATGTTTTTGTTAAACCTGAAATTAGGCACAATATCCCAAGGCACCAAATGATCAGGGAATGCATTGTAAGTAATTGTTAAATAACATGGTAATTTACTACAGCTTGTATCAACAATTACAGTCTGCCAGAGCAAGGAATTAAACTTGCAACATGCAAAGAAGCAGCTTACAGTGTGTTGATGCAAAATCTTTCAGAAAAAAGCATCACACATCAAAGTGCAAGATTTTATAGAAAGAGAAATGGGTGAAGTGAAATGTTTTGCCCTCAGCTGATACAAGTGCTTACTAGAATATGTAGCAGCCCACATTTTGCTCTGATGATTATGCAAAAGATGGTGCCTCTCCAAGAGATATAAATGCCATAGCACCCCATAACAAAGCATGAGTTCTTGTTATTTGGCAAGAGTACACTGAATTTCCAGCTAAGCAGGTGTTGTCCATGACAGGCAAAATATCAAACAAAAAGTGGTCCCAAGACCTTCCAATGTCTTAGAAACCAAAACGTTAGCAGAGTACTAGAAAGTGTATCGTGAAAAAGTTGGTGTAGATTATTGTACAAGATGTTTGAGAAAATCCCTGACAGACTTCTTGTTGTTGATTTTAATAAAGGAAAACAAACTACACACACATGAGGAACTGAGTCCTAGGTGATTTCAATTCTAACTTTCAGTGGGAGTGGGATAGTAAGGAATGTCTGCATCTGGGCTTTTAAATGGTAGTCTTTCTTTAAAAAAATCGATTTTTTTTCTGGGTCTACCAAATGTAATTTTTATTGAATTTCCTTCTTCTCGTTTGTTTTTTATTCTATTTCTGTGAAAACAAAGAGCACACACTTGCAAAAACATGTCTGAGTCCAGACGGTCAGTGCAGGAAATTCCTGCAGTTCTGGTGAGAACTGTGACTGGAGGAACAAGGGGGGCACATACTCAGCACCTCTGCTAAAGGATGAGCTATAACATGAATACAAGAGACACCTGGCTGTTTTGGAGCTGCTCTGCCATCCATGAGCATGCAACCCGGTCAGCCTGCCAGCTGGCAAGAGCTCAGGTGTGGTGATGTGGGCTTTTATCCGATGGTCCAGGTGAATACAAAAGTACTGTGTTGGAAGGGGAACATCCTAGCAAATGTATGTGTGGAGCAAGGCTTCAAAGCCTGAAGTGAGGCTTTGAAGCAGCACTGATGCAGGAATCCATAGGAATCTGGAGCCCCCAGTTCCAGTGCTTCAGTATAACTTTTTACTAAAGAGTAGTGCAAGTCTAAAAGCTGTTTATAAATTCATGTATCTTATATATTCTTAGCTCAAGCAAAGTGCAATGTGGACCCACACAGCATCCCCCACATGACTCAGGCTGCTCCTTTCCCTGGAATGGGTAATGACTCTATGCCTTGCTAACTATGGTTTATAAGCTTGGGTGATTTAAGTAAGTAAATACAGCAAAGCCAGGAATGCAAAGTCTGTGCTAGACATTTGTGTTCTGATGGCTCCTCATCTCTGGGCCTTATCTACAGTCTTACCCCAAGCAGCTGGCAAGCACCGTCTCCAAAGTGCTGATGTCTCTGTGCAGTTGTGGATAGGGAAATAATATCAGATCTGCTCCCTGGGAAAAGGCTATGCAGAGCCCCAAATCATGCAGCCAGTTTTCTTGTCACTCCTTGCAAAGCAATGATCTCATCCTCGCTGCCTCCAAATTTTCTATCTCCAGTGTAGGAGAGGGAGGCAGCAAGGGACAAGAGCAGAGGGAGAAGGAGGCTAAGAAAAGAAAGATCCCATTGTTAGAGTGCTGTTATTTGTGTGAGTATTTGCCAAGACAACAAGATTGGGTCTGATGACATGAACTCAAGGGTCAGTGGGGAGCTGTGCAAGAATGCCTGAACTCCTTGTGCTCATGATCCTTAGGAAAAAAGCAACTTCCAGATGTGAGCAAGCCTTCCTGCAGCCATCCAGTCCCCTAAGTATATCAGATTATACAGCCTGAAGATGCCTGCACCCATTTGCATGGCTGAGCAATTGCAATATTTGCCTTGGAGGGAGAACTGCGTCAAAATCCTAGATCAAACCACCAAAGCACTTCAGGTGTGTTGGTAATGAATTAAATTAAACTTCAGGAGCACGGTCATAAAAGACAGGATAAATCAAGGATCCACCCGTAAGACAAGATTCTGAATGAACTGCAAAAGGCCAGGGCTGTGGTGTCTGTCTTGCATGAACTCTATGAAGAGATCAAGACTCTCTCTGTGTGTCTAAAAGCAAACCAAGACTGAAAATATTAAGGTACTAACACCTGTTGTCAAAAAGTTACCAAAAAAATGTCATGTGCAAGCCCAGTGTCAGGCATGAGTATCTCTCTTCTATGCCATCACCATTTAGGAGGGGATTTATTCTGAATCCAGGTCAATTCACACCCACTGAGGACATACTCACTCCACATCCATCCAGTTGGTTCTCACCAAAAGCTGCCAGGGAATCTTTGTGCTGAGGGGCTGATAGGATGCACTAATAGAACAGATACAGCGCCTGAAAAAGCCAGTATCACAGTTGCACCCAGGAGGGAAAACCCAGCACTTATTCCAACTGAGGTGGCTGCATACTGGGTTCAGAGTGGATTGCTGACACTTACTCACTAAGTTTAAAACAACTCTGAAACTTACAGAGTCTCAGAATCACTTGTCTGTGCACAGTTGGCAGTGGGGTGCATCTGCCTTGGTGTGACTGTGGCAGATGGAGACCAGTTCTCCACTCAGAGAGGCCACTTTAAACCTCACCTTGTCGTCTGGAAAATGATTCACCTCGTGTTTAGCATGGGCAGTACAGATTAATTGCCCAAGCCTTAGCCAAAAAGCAAAAAACCGTCTACACATAAGCATAATTTAGTAAAGGGGGAAAGTGTTAGATTCTTTGTTTGTTCCTGGGTTGTTGGGTTTTTCTGTAATTAAGCATTTTTTTCACAAGCCGCTTTTGCAGCAGGTGTCTGTGAGTCTGCAGTGGATAAGCAGCTGTGGGTCCAAGCCGCCACCTTTCCGCTCAGCCCAACACTGCCTCGTTTTCTAAGCTCCCTCCTTTCCGAGGGCATGATTAAATGAGTGCTTTTGAAGGCAGTAAGCGCTTGCTAATTCGGGGTTTGTCTGGTAATACTCCGATGGGTCTGAATTTCCAGCATCTGTGGAGCCAAACTGACGGTTAACTTGTATTCCCAATTTTCCGCTCCTCCTCTGCAACTTTTTCCAGAGACTGCTTCTCGCTGACATCTCCCCCCCCCTCGCCCCTGCCTTTCTTTTTTTTAAATCGACCTGGTCTTTGTTGTACTAATTAGATTGTGTCTGCCTGAGGGACCCAGAGAGCAGCCCCAACGGAGCACAGCCTGGAAAGACAGGACACATAATCCCTGTTATCAAGGGGGCTGTCATTTGGCATGTAGATCAACTAATTCTTTCAATACCATGGGAGCAGTTGTACATCTTAATATTGATTTTCCCCCCAAGATATGATCTCCTGCATTCCTACATCAGTCTCGCTTGCCCTGGCTAAAAGGCTGCATTTATTACAAGGCAACACAACGGGTGCACACACCCCTGCCAGCTTTTTGGATTTACAAATGAGAAGGTGCTTTGCGGGAGGGTAAGAGAGCGAGCAAACACTGACGAGGCAAGTTAACATAACAACTTCAGGAAGCAACTGGGAATAAACCAAACCTGCTGCACTTTCACTTTGCATTATGAAGTAATTAATTCAGAGCTGACTGACATCAAAGGCTGAAGGCCAGTCATGGGAAGGGGCATTAGCAATAAATCATGTGCTAAAAGCAGTAATGCTTTGAGTCAAGCCACGTTGCTACCGTTCAGCAACCAGCCTGTTAAATAAGTTTCTGCTTGTTTCTCTTGTTCTTCCTTTCCACCCACCTCAGTATTAATTTCAAGAGATGCTATTCATGTTTTGTGCTCCATACAAAACGCCTATAGCTAATTGCAAAAAGGAAAAACACAACAATGGGCTGACCTTCACCTGAGGTATCAAAATGCTTTAAATGCTAATCAACAAATAAACTTGCCCAGACACAGACCCCCCTTCCCGCCCCTTTATCACGATACCTCTTTCAAGGATGGCCATTGGTAACTGGATTCTCAAAGTATTTATTTCTGTCAGTCTGGAAGATTTTTTTTCTTTGTGCACCAGAAACTTTCTTAGCTCTAGGTGTTCTACATTACCTTTCTAGAAATGTATGTCACTAGACAGCCTATGTTCAACTGCTTGTATATAACCTTTATTTTGCACCAAACTAGATTCATATCATGACTCGTAAAAAAGCAGGTTTCAATGATATAATTAATTTTTTTCTATTCTGCCAAATTTACCTTAGAACCAAAAAGGAAAGAAATAATTTCCAAGCAAAGGAAGAGGGAAAAATTCCTGTAGTGACACCATCTAAGTAGCTCTCCTGACTTAGACCAGCTGAGGACTATTGCAGCTTTAACAAACAGCTTGCAGAGCCTGATGTTGGCACCTGTTAATACCATCCGCAGAGCTGAACGTATTTTATTGCCAGACAGGAAACTTTATCCACAGCACTGGGATCAGGTCCTTCTCTTCCAAAAAGTGTCATAGGATCTCTCACTTCCTCCTGGACAGTCACCAGAGCCAGGAAAAATAGGACCTGGGTCCAGTGTCTCAGCTGAAAGCAGTCCTCCAGCAGTGCAGAGCTTCCTGTAGAGCCTGTACAGCTCTGCCAGCATCAAAGACAAATACACGGCGCGGTTTGAGGACCACTCTCCAAGGGCTCCCTCT
>NW_008238330.1:7556743-7568442 GCF_000691975.1 Corvus brachyrhynchos | reverse complement strand
GCTAAGTGTTGGCCTTTTTCTTCCAGACTGCAAAGATCCAAACGTCTAAATTATAT
This sequence comes from Corvus brachyrhynchos, assembly GCF_000691975.1. Lineage (NCBI taxonomy): Eukaryota > Metazoa > Chordata > Aves > Passeriformes > Corvidae > Corvus > Corvus brachyrhynchos. Next base: position 7,568,386 of record NW_008238330.1, on the reverse strand, counting down.
TCAACATGTGATCAACACATGGACCTCTATAAAAAGATATATATGACAAAAAAAATCACAGACATTTCTACTTGTGTGATGCAGAAGGGTGATAAATCAAGAAAACCCTTTTTGTCCACCATCATGGTCCACAGATACCCACAAAAGACAGCTTCATAAAACAGTGTAATTCCTTCAAAAATCAATTCTGGATCCTCAATGGGGAAAGAAAAATCTTGGCAAATGAGATTTAAAAGTACCTAACTCACCTGTCTCTTCTGGTTAGAAGTGTGGTGGGAGTACGGTCCTGTTCTGAAACATGTGAGGTCTCCCTGCATCTGTGGCAGTGCATGGGAGCGTTAGCAATTCAACATTAGAGCACAACAGATACACAGGGCGAAATAGAGGTCCCCAAAGAACTTTCAAAAGCAAGGCAAGAGCCAGAAGCAATACTAATGGAAGAGGGAGAGGTTAGATGTGCTAGATAGTGCAGCTGGAGAAGAAATGGGGAAAGAAAGTGAGAAAGGTCAAGAAAAGTGAGAGCTTGTACTGTCTTCCCATAGCATTACCTCTGAGATCTTTGGTGTTGTTGGCTCCTTCCCCTGTCCCAAGCCACAGAAAACAGCATTGACAATAAACAACTTCCACCAACTGTTAATTTCTCCCTGTTGCCTGAGCAGAAGGATGGAAAATACTTTATATATCATAGCAGAAACTCAATAACAATACTGAATGAAAGGCGTCATTTTCGGAAGGGATTTTAGGCAAATGCACTGTGACTGAAGAGCGCTCTTAATCAGGGGCTTACATTTCACCCAGGAGGGACAAGAAAAGGCAACGTAATGGAAGAGGGACCTTCTTGTCCTTTTTCAATGCAAAGACACAGCCTCATTCATTACAGATTCCAAAAAGGAGATGGAAATTCATAGACATTACTGATGGATCAAAGTGCATGGGGTTTTCTGGGAGCCAGTGCCTTCAGAAATTGTAGCCATTGCAAACACTAGGACAAAAGAGAACTGACTTTTGAAAGTTTGCATCTTGCAGTTAATTTTTTTGGTGTTTAATATACAGAAAGTATTGACTGAAATGGTTCTTAATGCCAGGGATGTGTGCACTTTTGAAAACTCTGGTGTTTATTATGATGGGTTGACTTCTCCATTTTCCTCAGCTGGGGCATGAATAGGTTGTCTATCCTCTAACCAGATATTTACTGCCATGAAACCTGTGACAATTAAACATCTCTGAACAGTTTATTGCCTGATGTCCAATGATTTTAAGAACTATTTTTGGGGCTGAGGTAGCCATACACAAAGACTATACCATGAGACTCCATGTACCATTTCTCTTTTGGGATTTGGGCTTAAATGGGTTTTGCATAAGGAAGCACAACAGCAGCTGAGGAAGATTTTCAAGTTCCTTCTTGTTTTATTTTGGAAACTTATTCCATGCAGACGTTTAGGGATGTTTTCAAAAAAAAATTTCAAAATGCCCAAAATCTCTGTGAAACTCAAGAATCTGTTGTTACAACAGCAGGATCTTGCTCTGCCTTTACTTTGGGTCTCAAGCCTGCCCAATTTGTGCATAGTCAGAGAGTCTCTGCAGCACAAGGCAGAGGTGTCCACCTATTTGGAGGCTCCACATAGTGCAGGGACTTTCATTCCAGTCCTGGAAGCAATGATGTTTCTGCAGGTGCAATGCCGTGCCTGACTAATCAGGGCTTGTAAGAGGAGGATGAATTATTTTCATCTCCCAGTGTGGTAAAGGGTCACTTGGGGACCTTTGCATTGCACTCCACAGGAGTGCACAGATACACCCAAAGTTTCTTTGGGAGAGCTCTTCTCCCCACCACAGCACCTGGAGCCCAGAGCTGGGCAAAGTGCCAGGGAAGGTTCCTGGAGAGCTGCAGGGGAAGACAGCTCTGCATTACGCCTGCCAAGTCTGCGGTCCTCATGCAGCTCTGCCAAGGAGGGAAAACCTGAGGAAATAGGTAACGGCACATTCTTGAGCATCGTCTTTCCCCTCCTGGGCTTGCACCTACCATGGCCCAGTGCCACGCAGCCATCTGGGGTGGGGGAAAACTGCACTGCACCTTTTGTGGAACTGTGTGCCTTAATGCCCTCCTTTCCATTTGCCACAACCCAGTTTTCTGTTCCATACCTCAGTGATGGAGCCAGACCCAGTTAAACCCCAGAAGTCTCTGCTACCTACCAGGTAACCAAGCCTAAATGCAAACTTATCGAAATTTCTTCAATAATGAAAAATAAAAAGAAAAATTCTACCAGCTGCCTACAGCCACTAGGCCAGAAAAACCAATTTCACACCATGTGGGGAAAAGGACACACGCAGCTCCACTCTGTGGAGGGCTCCAGAGCTTATCTCCTGCTGGGAGGAAGGTCTGGGATGTATTCTGTCATCCATCCTGCAGCAGAGGAATGCAATTGGCAAGGGGCAGCTGCTATCAAGCCCAACACATTCAGCAAATTCTTTGGCACTTGTCACCCACCCAATGGCTTTTCCTGGTCTTAACAGCCCTGTTGGCAGGGACCAGAGGAACAGGGGGAGCACCAGGCAGAGCTGGCCAGCACCATTTTCTCAGGTTGGCAGCCAGCACTAATGCAGGGTGTCTCTTTGGAAGGTGTTCCCCTGATAGGGCCCACCACTCAGGCCAGGGTGGCAGAGAAGATACTGGCCCAGATTAGAAACCATACCCTCTCTTTTCTTCCTCCTCCTTTTACATGGGCCATCTACTTGGGTATGTTGGGTATGTTATTTGGAAAAACAAATATCCCGTGCACCCTGAATTACTGCCAGGACAAGTGAAATAAACCCAACAGAAATCTAAGGCCAGAGTAAGGCTCAGAGGCAGACAACTTCAGGCACTCTTCTAGTCACAGTGGCAAAGCTAGGTTTATTACAAACCTGTTCAAGTTTCACTGGAAATTTTTGTGGGAGGTTTCTTGTGTTCCAATTGATTTCTTCCAAGGGAATATCTATTTCTAGCCAAATTTTCAGTTTTGGGAGTAGAAGAAGGGTGAAGATGAATACACACAGATATCTATAAGCAACATCTTTTTTTTCCATCCAAACTTCCCTCACAGGAATGATACAAACCACCCAAGAGATCAAGCTGAACAGCTCCCAAGAGGTGTCTGAAAGATTATTCCCCTAATGCAAGACAGCATTTGCACCAGATCAGGCATATTGAGTATCTTACTCCTGGTCTTCTCTTCCAGACATGCTAGAGCACAAAAAAAACCCCCACTCACCTTGCATAAAAATTTTTTAGATGTTTCCTACATTTTCCACTGGAGAGAAACTCTCAGCAGAAGGAAGAAAAAATTATTTGATATTGCAGTTGTTTTTGTCTTTGACAACAGGAGTATTTCAGCGCAGATGACATGACAACACAGCTTTGAATAGGAAAACAAGGATTATATGAAATAGAATTCAGATAAGTTAAAAGGAATTAAGTCTGTAAAAATATTTAGCAATGGAGTGGTGGAAAGGAAAAGTCCCATAGCACCCAGGGAGTTTCACAAAATACCTAGGAATTCTCTGGAAAAAAACAAAACAAACCAAGGAAAACACCAAAAAACCCCATCAGTCACCCTTAAGATACAACTATATTTTTCCTGGCAATTGCTAAAGGTCCCATATCACAAAGCAAAATGAAAACATAACAGAGACACCTTCCAAATCACCATCTGAAGGCAAACAGTGCTTGACAGGGAAGGAATACAAGGCTGTATTTTCTCAGATCCCAGTTATGTCAGACAGCTCTAGATCAGGTCCACCTAACAAATTGCCATGTCAAAAAAAAATCCTCTACAACTGTTTCTTCTTAACAACCCCACTACTTGCCCTTCCTGACCATAGGAAATACACTAGAAAAGCTGGTATCTCCAGTCATCGTTTTGTCATCTCACTAGTGTGTGTAGCCACATCACAAAGGTTTTGAAAATGGAGGAGCAATCTAATAGCTCAGGATTTATAGGTGTAGGTAGGATAGTTTTTCTGGAATCCCTTTCATTGAAAAAGTTCATTCATATTCATTTAATCAGGCTGTTATACATATACTCTGATTTCCATGCACAAGGCCAAAAAGCTGGCAGCCCTGTGCATTCCGATTGCCAAAGAACTAACCACCAAGTAACAGTCTGCTATTTAAGATCCCTGACTTTTTTTCATCACAAAATTTTATTTTCATCTGTCTTGCAAAACTTCAGGACAAGGTTTCCATGACAGATGTCTGAGGCTAAGCACATGTTTGCTGAAAACTCCCATCAAGGTGGTCCTTGCTCCTCCTGAGAACATTACAGAGAAGAAGTATGTTGTGTAAGTTTTACTTCTGCATGTACAGTGCAGCTTTAAGGCCTGAAAGCTTTCAAGAAGCAGCTTGAAATTTTGGTAGAAGAAAACTCCAAACAGTGTTTGCAAACAGTGTATTATGTGAGGTCAGAGTTGAAATGAAGAAAACCAAGGCAGGATCAAGTGGCATCCATGGCAGGGACTCACAAGAGTAAGGCTTGCAGGTTAGGGTGGAAAGAGGTGGGATGTGATGAAGAGTGGCAGAGAAGTAGCTGGACTCAGCTGTGGAAGTGATAGAGTTAGGAGAAGGAAATGGAGTTCTCAAACTTTGGAGTGCCAAGGAAAAAAGATAAGAAGAATTGCAGGGGAGGAGTAATAAATGTATCAAGGAGGGATGAAGGGCTGTGCACTAACAGCATTCTCCAGGAATTCATGCTGAGGAAGGAGAGACGTGCAGGCTTCATAAAAGAAGGATCTGAAGTTTGCCGATTCAGTATTTTGTCAAGCTAGATAAGCTAGAGCTGTTCCTCTTGAAAGAGGATGGTACTGAGGGAGGAGCTCAGCAGTCTGATTGGATTCAAGAGCATTAATGTTGTGAAAACAGTAAGCTCAGGAGTTCAATGGAAACATTATTAAGCTTATTTCTTAAAACGTGAGATTTGCATACCATTTCAAATATTGAACAGACAACTTCCAAGCTCTTCAATCCATATTCCTGGGTGTGAGCATTCAGTGATAAACTCATCACTCCTGGAGACCTACTTGGTTTTGTGCCTAACAAATTACTCATACAGCAACACGTTAATCCTCCCACACAGAAGAAAAAAATGCTGCTCCTCTGCATACTCAGAGCATGCCCAAATTACCTATCCTGGTCAGTTGTAAAAGCATAATTCAGGATTTTATGCCTAAATTTGCTAGATTATTATTACCAGCACAGGGTGCATGCTTTTTCTTATACCTATCAGATCAAAACTACCCCCAATAAAAAAATAAAGAACACAAGTGACACCGAGTTATACCCTGAGAGACACTACATCATCTTGGTCTGGTGTACATCAGTGGATTTTGATTCTTTCACGTGCTATATCCGGAGTTTAAGTGAGGGAGTGATTTTAACATACCCAAGCTCTAAGTGTCAGACATCTGAAACAGATTAATGATGTCTGCATAAAACTGCCCCTGATAAAATGCTGCAGTTCGGACCCCATCTCCAGTCTGATTACAGGACTAAACCAATCTTCTCTCTTTAAATTCAAGCTTAAGCTTCCATTGTTTATCCTATTCTTAGCAAAGAAAAAGCTGAATAAACTTATAAACTAGAGCTAAAGTCTTCACTCTCTCTTGACTGCCTGAGGGTTGAGAGGAAATAAAAGCAGAAAAACCCCTCCTCGTTTCTGCCACAAAAGCTCAAAAGACTGCTCTTAGATCACACTGAAGCTCACAGAAAGTAAATAATCATCTTGTGGGATGTTGAACACCCACAAGATGCTGCCCTGTAGGCATTATGGCTTTTCATGATTATTCCTTCAAGATGCAAAAATTTTTCTGAAGACATGGTGTTTATCTGAGTCCCGTATTTAACCCTGATTCTCCCACTGACCTGGGGAGTGACATGGGAAGGTCATTTTGCTACTCTGTGCCTTTGTCTTGCTTCAAAGTCCCCACCTTCTGCGTTTGGCTCTCACCTTGCTTGCACACTGCCTAGGAAAACCTCGACTGCAACCTACACATTCAAGGGTAACTAAATTACAATTAGTCACCCTTGTGCTAGTGGGGTAAATCCAGATAGTCATTACTTCATTACTCATTCCTATTTATTTAGCTAAGGTAGTGTAAAGCCTATTTTTAAAATAAAGTAATAAAAATGTTGACAGAGGGCTGCTGCTTTTGGAAGAAAAAAATGATCAGGACTTTCCCAGACTGAAAATGGTTTAGGGCACTACTCTCATCCATCACTTTGTACGGCTCTGTGATAACTCTCCTTAAAATTGCAAGTCATTCTCTATCAACATACATGGACAGCTCTCTAGCAGGACACAAATGAAAACAGGCACAAAGCTGCTTATTGGTAAATAAATCAAAGAAGAGAAATTGGGAGAAGGAAACAACACAAAGCTCTTTGTCAGGATAGGAGAGATTTATGTGAGAGATTCGCTGATGCTTCAGGCCACTGGTGCCATTTTCCAGGGTATGAATGGGTGGATCTTTTGCATATTGGACTAGACTAAAAGTATTGTTTAGAAATCTAATATATGGTTTATTTACTCAATTTGTGCTGAGCACTACAGTTCCTTCAGGCCAGCTTCAGCAGTCCATTACTCCATTAATGCTCCATTACTGAAATTAGTGCTGTAATTGGAAGGAGGGAGGATGATGGGGAAGGGGACACTTTTTAAAGGAGCAGGTCCCGCTTAATCCCATCACAGAAGAAAGCACTAGAAAAAACTCAACTGCTCTCTCCCAAGCCCTTCCCTTAGGAAAAGGGTATTGAAGAGAAACTTCTCTCTGGTGGCTGACATGCAATAGCTGTGCAGCAAAAAGACAGGTCTGAGGAACTCACCACCAGGCCTCCCTTCAAATGAGAGGACACAATGACAACAACAAGAAGCCTTCACACAGAGCTGCTCTGTGACAGAAATCAGCAGACACTTAGGTTTCACCCTAAGCTTCTGGTCCCTCACACAAATTTGGCACTGCTAGTGGGACCACTGGTGCAGTCTTTCCTCTCACCGTCCCCTGCATTGTCAAACTGCAACCCACTGTTTCACAAGCCTGGGGAGAGGAAAAAGGAGGGACACGCTGCTAAGAAAGGTGGCTTAACCATGGGGATGGGGCACAGAGCTGAGTTTGGTTCCCACCACAGGCCCTCCTTGAAGACATGGAAGATGACTGCGTTTGGGGTGACAGACTCCTTTCGCTGCTTTGCTTTACTCATCCATTCCCCAAAATATTTTGCAGCATGAAGGAATTCAGGACCTGTGTATGAATATTTACTAATTATTCAACTTAACTAAAAAAAAGAAATTTTATGGATGTTGTATCAAAGAATTTTGTATCTCCATACAATCACATAGCTTGCAATAATTTTCAATATTAATTGTAAGCTAGTTACTGAGTAACAAATACCCTGTACAGTTATTCTGGATAACTGAAATATATGTTGCAAATATACATATTTATTGGTTTAGTTAAATAGAAGACCTGTCAGAAGTCTAGCAGTAAGGTAATACAATAGCCCTAGAGAGGTCATCTGTTAAAAGAGATTAAAAAATTTATAATAAGAAAAAATGCCAGTGCTTTTAGCTGGGATGCTGCTGATTCCATCTTCCAGCCCGTGACAGGATTTGCTTCATCAAGGCTGAACTGGAAAGTACCAAAGGAAACTAAAGAATTGAAAGACTTTTCGCTATGGGCATGAGACCTGTGAGGACAGGCACTACTCCTGAATTTGTTCATGAGGAGCAGGCTGACACAGCGACAGACTTTCCTGGAGTGGTCAAAATAGTAAAATAGCTATTACAGCATAGTAGGACCTACGGTAAAGTTCATACCATATTCTTCTCTTCTCACATTTGGTTTTTTTCTTCCTATTGCACAGAATCAACAAGATTTACTCTGGACTAGATGTTTAATTGCTGGGATAAGCCACTGCTCTAAAAATCTACCTAAAAAGAAATTAACCTATTCACAAAAAAAAAAAAAAACAATGTAAAAAGAAATACCAGCAAACCATGCATCTTACATGCTTATGAAAAAGAAAGTTAGCTCTCTTCTTTTCAGACCTCTGTGTTTTGAGGAAAGCACTGCACTCCTTGAAGAAGTAAGGAAAGACACTAGTCCTTTAGGCTATCATACTGATCAAGGTGCCTTGTCCCTAAACCTCTCTGAGGCCAAGCCACATGGGCAGGCTAAGAGTTTGTTGCCCCCTCCTTGTCCAAAATCTGAGCTGCAGGTGAAAATTAAGAGTGTGAAGGAGAGATGCATCCTCAAGAGTCGGCAGATAAACTGTGGGGATGGCTGGAAGGCTCTTTGCAGGATACATGTGCCCTCCATGTCCCAGGCTTCTGGGACAATGGGTTGTTGTCTCCCTGGGCATCTGGCAGCATCTCAGAGACCTGTGTGTCTCTGATGGCTGCCAGCAAGTAGTCAGGCACCAAGTCTTTGGCTGAGAAATACATCAACATTCAACAGAATGCTAAATATACTCGTGTTGGTGAATGCCACTGAAAGAGGACTTTTTCAGAAAGTTGCAGATGGACATTTCAGGATGGAGATGGACAGAATACAGTGGAAATAACAATTAAAAAATAATAAAACCTTGATTCTCCATCTTTCTAACTTTCAAGCTACCCTGGATTTCTCAACAAGGGCTTCAAGAGGAGAGAGAAAACTGGGAGGGACAGGAGAATGCCCCTCAAGAATTAAATCCCAATTAACACACCATCAGTGATGAAGGATACATTTTACATGGTCGATTAAAAGACTCCTCCCTATTGATCTTTGCAGCTAATCATTGTCCTACCCCTGCTTAGGGAGTGCAGACACAAACCAGTGATCTAAATTTATTGAGACTCCTGACAATCAATAGGTCAGACTCACGGAGAGCATTACACAGAAAGCATCTCCCTTGACTCATCATGGGCCAGCAAGACCCAGGTCTCCAGCAGGTTCCTAAAGCCATTCCCCTCTCTGCTCGGATGGTTCATGCAAGGCCAGAGCTGCTCTGTGTATGCTCCTTGTCAAAGTCCAGACAAACAGCCCGTGACAAAACAACAGCCGCAGTGATCCCTCTCGCCTTTCACTGGGCATCATGGCTTGAGAGCTGGATACCTGGAGGCAGCAGACAGCCTGCCACATGAGCCCTGCAGTTTTGATTTAAACAAAACAAAAGTGAGTAGCTGTAATTTCACAGATGGGAGCAATTCATTAGCTGGGAAAAGATGTGGTCGCTCTAATCTGGAGTGACCGGGGAGCTTTTGATGCAAATAGCCATTTGCAGCTGCCTCTCACCAGGTCAGTGTTAGGCAATAGACTGAGATGGAGAAATCAAACCGTATAATAATTGAGAGCCTGCAACAGAGCAACAGCATTGCCAGGCAATGTTTCTGGGCCCTGCCATGGGCCCAGGTGATCTGCCACTTCTGGATTTTATAGTACGTGATAACGGAGGATCACACACTCCATTTAATCACCCAGATGACTGGTGTTCATATGACTGCAATTGAAGGGTCAGAACTGAAATCCCTGCAAGTCACAGAGGTGAGCACACAGACTGTCCAGGACTGAGACAGCAGACGGGCGAAAACAAGGTTAAAAAAAAAAACAAAAAGCCTTGTCACATTTTAATCAGTTACATTTGAGCTTGAGTGCCTTACACAAGGCTGATGGCACAAACCAGCCTTTCCTTGTCCTGCAGTTACACTACAGCAAAGCGTGTTCTCTGTAGCACTGGTCAGTATGGGTAACCAAAGGGAGAAGAGTATTTTTGGTCCAGAAGGACCTTCTCTGGTTGGTAAATATCAGAGAAAATGAGGAAATGTGGGGAAGCAGCTGTAAAGGGGAACTACCTACAGCAAGGCCTAGTATCAAGGATAGTGGTACTGAGCATGGAAGGAAGCACGTACTGATTTCTGTGCATGGTAGTGTGGATGGCTTTGGTCTGGGTTAAGCCTTCAAAAGAGAAGGCTCAGCCTGGGATCCACAGGAGTTTGGGATTTCAACACATGGACATCACAAGGAGCATTTCCACCTTTGACATAAAGCAAGGATGGCCTCAGTAACCTTCTCGGAAAAACAGACTCTTACCCTCTACAGCTAAGTTAGCTGAGTTAGGTCAAAACTCAGGTCACAGCAGGACTGGTCCCAAAAGAAAACCGTTGAAATCTCTTGCTGACTGCAGCAAGCTTTGCGGAGAGTTAAAGGGGCACTCATTAAAGGGGCACAAATAATCCAGCAATACGCTCGTGTGCTCAGGGTGAGAGAGGAGAGATAGGAGGGATGGAAGTGGCAGGTGGTGACCTAGGCACTGTGGTGCTCTCTGTTTTTCTGCAATTATAAACACCACCTGCTATGAAAGTTTCTACAATAATTAGGCACAGACCCAGCACAGACCCTTTAGAAGGTGCACACGCAAACTGGTCAATAAAACCACCTCGATATTCCTCTTTCAAGTAGAAGTGCTGTTTGTGGGATAAATGAAGGAAACAGGGATATTTGTCTCCTCAGTAATCTCCAAGAGCAAGTGATGAGGAATGTGGGACACATGGTAGTCTGGTAAGAAAATGCATAGTGGAAGACTTAAAGAGAGAAGAAGAAGAACTCCAAGCAGGTTACACATTGTTCCCTTTCTCACCCAACAGACAAAGGCATCACCACTATTGTTACATAATATATTCCTAACCTGTCCTCTGGTGAAGTGGCATCCCACAACAAACATCTTTGGGAACAAGCATACAGGCAGAAATTGTTAAAAACTGGATAATGGGCAGAGTAATTTTAATTTAGATTACTGAATGATGCAAGAAAACCGCCTGTGGGAGAAGTCCTTAGAGAAAATGGCAAATATTTATATTACATAGCATTATTACACTTTTACTGTGAGCTAACCCTATTACAGTATTGTGTATGGACACAGAAGATGGTACTTCTGTGGTGTCCCTCCCAATAAAGATCTGTCCTTGCAGGGCCCCAGCCATGGGGTTTACTGTGCTCTGTGTCACAGCCCACAAAGGCTGCTTAACGCACTTCCTTGCAAGTAGATTTTTTTATGACTTTACCAGATTAGAGGAATGGGGAGGAGCAGGATTTTCATTAACTTATTCTTTAATGTGAGGTCCTTTAACATGAGCTCCAAATGAGATGTGAAATCCTTGCCCCAGACGTCCCAGCTAGAGCTCTGTTGCGGGACTGGAAAAGTACTGCCAACACCAATGGGGCAAGGTGTCATGACTACCCAGATCACTTGTACTGACTTATCCTCCAGCACAACACCTTGGAGCACAAATCTGAGCATGGCTGTGGGGCGCAACCCCCAGCCTGCATTCGGAAAAGTGACAGAAGTTAGTTCTTCACTGTGCTGGATTGCTGGGAGACTGGAAATGTCTTCCATGGGCTCTGGTGGCAACGGACAACAGCAGAGGTTCAGGGCTGAAGCAACATTGCTGGGGTTTTGTTGGAAGCAATAAATGTCAGAGAAACAGAAAGGAACAAAAGCAAAGGAAGACAAGAGGGCAAGAAAAATATGATTAGCCAGGTTCAGGTAATACCTCAAGAAAGAATATTGTCCAGCCACTATCACATAGGGGCTTCACACCATGAACAAGAATCTCATAGCAACTGATCCCTCTTTCC
>NW_008238330.1:7547265-7556729 GCF_000691975.1 Corvus brachyrhynchos | reverse complement strand
TCCCTCAGGGCAGTAGGGCTTGGCCAACACAAATTAAATTGCATCATCTTTCCCCTCTCCAAAGAAAATAGCTTACAAGCACCCTAAGCACTATTGTATTTGATGCAAAAGGTGTGATAGAGATACCAAGCAAGGTGTTCAATAGCAAGATGCAAACAAACCAGAAGCAGCCAGAAAAGCCACATCAAAGCAAGTGCTTTAACAGAGACCTCAAGGTGCTCAAAACTTGCTTTGGCACTGAGTGATTGCAATATCTCTTCCTCACCAATAGCTGAAAGAGCCTCTGATAGACTGGAGATCAATTAATCCATGGAGGTTCTGGGTATCAGGAGGAGTGTGTGAGCTGCTTCAGGAAAGCAAGAGCAAGACAAAGACTTGGGCTGCTCCCCAACATGAGTGAGGTAGCTTGAAAATCTGTCCGAGCCTCTTTTCAAAGCAACTGAAATGGGCTCTCCCAAGAGAACAAGGATTTGTGCAGGCAAACCACCACAGACTAGAGTTGGCACGACAAAAAGGCTTCGTCCAAACAACGATGGGATGGATGAAAGAATGAAAACCAGGCACTTGGTACTAGAAAGACATTGGATCTTGTAGATTCAGCTTGGCTGAGCTGAGGGGACTATCTGTGCAATACAGGGGTAACCCTTGCTGGAAGTTTCTGCAACCCCTACTCTACTAGCTGAACTTCATCAGGGACTTCTCTAATCCCGGGCTTCCTGCACCTAGCTAGCCCTCTCCTTTTGCTGGAATTGAATGAATGCTGGCATAAAATATTGGGTAAGTGTCCACCAATCAGCTGAGAATGACAGCCAGTATTGCGGATGTATACTGTCCTGTAGGCTTAGCTGGATTTGAGAACAAGACTTTCCATAGGCTCATACTGCAATTATTTGGCAAGAACACGGCATTAGTAGTGGATTTTTCCTCGTGTAGGACAGATATTCCGTGCTGGTTGCTCAGCAGTGCAGCAAACTCATGCTCTGGCAAACTCCTCCAAAAATAACCTCCTGCTTGCTAGAGATGCTTTGTGCACTTGCGTGCCCAGTTGCTGAGTAGTAATCAGTGCAAGCATACGTACATGAGGAATTCAAACTGTGTGCAGCAGTCAACTTCAAATGTGGACTTTGGATGAATACTTTGCAGGTATGTAATGGTTTTCAAGGCCAAAATGAGACCTGGTCACTGACAGCTATGTACAAAATGCCCTGGTTTTTACAGGAAGAAGCAAAAAAATAATATCAGCAGGAGCATTGGAAGTGAAAAACATTGGTGAAGTGTAATTTTTCTTACAATTCAGTGCATTCAATTACATTAAAAAAGGGGAGACAAAAAGGAAAAGGCAAGCCAAACCCGATTAATTCATTTTGGATGCTGCTTTTTCTTTTTCAAAACCAGAAACAGTAGAATGTAGTGTAGGAAATGCAAGAGGCCTAGGAATGAGGAATGTGCAAATTAGACATGCCGCTTTGAATCAGTCATTTTCTATAGCAACATTATCTCAAAGGTGGTCAGAGAGAGGAAATGAGAAAAAATGGGTAGATAAAGATGTAGTTTTATATCCTGTAACTATCAATACTACCATGAGGGAGATGGCCGGTAAAGAACAAAAAAATTATTTAAAAACTTCATACTTGTCTATTTCTTGTATGAAGCACCCCCTAACCCAAAATGCCACCTAGCAGTATGTGCAGATCTCTGTGACTGTGTTTATAAACTTCTGCAATCCCTTCAGGGACCAAAATGCCATGGTGGGAAAAGAAAATACCTCCCACATGGGAAAAATAATGATACTGAAAAGACCCAATTATGTTACAAAATTATTTGAAGTTTATGTTGTATTCTTATCCTTCATACCACAATTTCACTGTCAAAAGGATAGCTAAATAGTACTTTTCTTGGTTAATCCATGGTATTTTTCTTCTGAGCAGGTTTGCCAAAAAGAAGATACTTTAGCAGCAGGGTCCTAGTTCTACGTGGCCCCCAAAGGACAGTCATTTTCCACGCCATCTCCTGGGCATCTTTGAAAATTCTACCAATTTGGCTCAACATTTTTAGCTGTGATATTCAGCTTAAAAGAGAGCATCAGTACAGCAAACACCGCCTGTTTTGTTACAAATGCATGCCTCATAATCAGGTTCCTGGGTACCTCATTCTGTGTGTGCCTAGACAAGGTTTTCCCAGGGCTGGGACCTTCCTATTTCCTCTCTATAGTGAGGGCTGGCCATCTTCTCCAGAGAAGACCCCTGATGATGTCTCTGCTCTTTGGGATTGCCTGCTTTCACAAACTTGCAGGAACAACCTACCTCTGAGATCTAGCTTCTTCTAGATGGGTAGCCACCCAACCTGCCAAGTGCTGGAGTTACTGTGAGAAGGAGCAGACATCCATCCCCCCTTCCTCCATCCCTCCATCCTCACTTCCTAGAGAAATAGTGGAGAAAAATTATGATCACATGAGCAAGACAAACATGAAATGATCAAATAAAAGAGGGCAAAAAGATGTTTTAGGAAGGGGAAGAACAGTATGGGGAATGTTCAAGCTCCTGAACTAGACAAGCTTAGACAGTAGTTCTGAATTGTATCCGCATGGCTCTCTCATCTGCTTGCTTACAGCTCGTGCCTCCCCATCCCATTCCAGCTCACCCAGAAGACGATCCGTCATGCGACCTGCCTCAGTGGGCTTTTAGCTGCTCTGGGTGCTTCATGCAGGGGAGCCACAGCCACACAATTCAAAGGAGGTCATAAATCCCCAGTGCAACTGTCTAGCAGGTTACCAAGGTTTGATTTTTTTTGCTTCACAGATCTTGAAGGGAGCCCTGGGAGCAGAAGGATGAGAGGGAAAGAAGGAAAGGGGGGAGAGAGTCTGCAGTGGGAGGAGGGGAAGAATGGAGTCATGCTCACAGCTTTTCACAGCTGAAAACAGACCCCACTGCTGGTAATGTGAGAGGGCTGGAGCAGGCGCCAAATGGATAAGGCTGTAGACAGTGGGACCAGAGCGCTGATACTTGCCAGTACCTGCAGATAGGAGACAAATAATTGGCACATGTTAAGAAAAGAAAAAAAAAAAAAAGAAAAAAAAGAAAAAAAAGGCAGAAAAAAAAGAAAAGACAGGCAGAGAAAGACAGAGTTGTTAGACATCCGTATTTTCTAAATGTGTCTGGCAGGAGCCCCAGCAAGGAATTTAATCAGCAAGAGTTGTTTAAACTGGGCTTTGAAAACAAGCCCTGTGCTGCTAGTAATGAACTTCATATCATCTGCAACTCCTGTTTGCTGACGACATTCAATTTGTTAATTCTGCAGCTGGTGATAGGGGTCAGATATGAAAGTGACGATTGTTTTTTGACGTTCCAACCCCTGCTCACATCTTTCTAATTAATCCTTTTAGGAGCCACCAGCAGATCAAGAGAAGTGTGGGGAGGGAGGGAGGGAGGGTGGAGAGGAGGAGAAAGACTTTTTTTGTGCCTGGCCTGTGGCTCCTTGCCTCCTTCTGTGGTGGAAAGGAGACACAAGGGCATATCTGCTACTTAATCTTACAGTCATGAACTTTTCTTAGAAAACCTTAATGTTGGAAAAGTAGGTGGCAAAAAATAAAAATAAAAATGAAAATGAAGGCTCACACAATCACAAAATAGATAAGGTTGGAAGGGACCACAGTGGGTCATGTGGTCCAACCTCCCTGCTCAAGCAGGGCCATCCTAGAGCACATAGCGCAGGATTGTGTCTAGGTAGTTGTTGAATATCTCCAGCGAAGGAGACTCCACAGCCTCTCTGGGCAACCTGTGACAGTGCATGGTCACTGCACAGTAAAGAAGTTCTTCCTCATCAGGTGGAACTTCCTGTGCATCTGTTTCTGTCCATTGCCTCTTGTCCTAGTGTTTGACACCACTGAGAAAAGCCTGGAAACGTCCTCTTGACACCCTTCCTTCAGATATTGATAGATATTTATGAGAGCACCTCTCAGTCATCTTTTCTCGAGGCTGAACGAGCCAAACTTGCTCAGCTTTTCGTCATAAGAGAGATGCTCCAGTCCCCCAGTGATCCTTGTTGCCCTCCCTTGGACCTGCTCCAGGAGCCCCACATCTCTGTTGTACCCAGGAGCCCAGAACTGGACACAGCACTCCAGATGTGGCCTCACCAGGAGGGTGAGGGGCAGGATCACCTCCCTCGACCTGCTGGCAATGCTCTTCCTCATGCACGCTAGGATACCACTGTTCTTCTTGGCCACAAGGGCTCTGCTGGCTCAGGGACATCTTGTTGTTGACTGGGACCACCAAGCCCTTCTCCACAGAGCTGCTTTCCAGAAGATTAAGCCCCAGCCTGTGCTGGTACATGGGGTTACCTTTCCCCGGGTGCAGGACCATGCATTTGCCTTTGTTGAATTTCGGACTATTCTTCTCTGCCGATCTCTCCAACCTGTTGAGGTCCTTCCCCCTAAAATAGCTCACTTTAAAATCTGGCAAGTATTTAATATTAACTGTCTCCACAGGGAATGAGAAGGGTGATGGAATTAGCAGTGAGGTAGGAAACCATTTTCCCACTATATTATCTTGCTGATACGGGGCTGGTGAGATATCCCACGAGCTGGTTTGAGGAGCTGAGTGAGTATAAGCCACACAGAAATCCAGCAACTCTGTGAAGGCAGGTAAGTGTCATCAAACAGAGAAGAAATCATGGCCACAGGAGGAGCCCAAGTGTGCACAGAACTGTGGGTACTGCAAGGGAATCACAACCCACCAACCAGCACACAGGCTCACAATGTGATGGCTTTGATGGAAACAGCAAAAGGGCAGGAGATGTTGCTGGCCTGTGCAGTGAGAGAACAGGAGCACTTTGCAAATGACAAAGTCTCCCTTCAAGGAGTTTTTAACTTGGGAGCCTGAACTTCTTACCTACAAAGTTATTTAGAGTGTTGAACCCACTGCACTCACCACACATGCCTTGGAGAGGACCAGCTGACACATCAACCTGTATGTGGTGCAGTGACGTCTGTGTCCGTCTGCAGAGGCAGGATGAGAAGGCCTTGCCAGGCAGAAGAGACAGCAATCAAAAAGGGAGAAATTTTACAAAAGGTGAAAAAAGTTAGAGTGAAAAATTGGCTGGGTGACAAAAATTTAAGAAAGGAAGACCTGAGATTATGCACAGAGATTGCTGGCACTGGGGAAAGGTAGAAGAAAAAAACTTGCTCTGATTATCACTGAAAAAGAATTTTTTAGTGGAAGAGTTTTGTTTTTCTTTCCCAGTCCACCTCAGCACTGAGGTTTGGACTCACATGAAATACATCATCACCAGCCTCCCTAGAGCAGGAGAGTCATGACAGAGGTTGCACCTGTTCTGGGTCAGAGCTGAAGAAACAGTTCCAAGCACCTGCCCTCACACAACGATTCCCCAGGAGAAGAATGCGGGGATGCTGGCACAGCTGGGTAAACACATCTACCCATTTGCTCTGTTCCAACAGGATCTAACACTGAACATTTGGCTCAAATGCAGTGGTCATGGTTCCTCTCAAGAAAATGGGGATCTACCAGCTCATTCTGGCTGTGTATCCATTGGACCCTGCTTTGTCTGTGGCCAAAAAATGCAGCCACTTTCTTATATGCTGTCAGTGCTCTTGTTTTCCTACAGAAGTTTTCACTTGACTCCCTTTATTAGCCAACAACTACTGCTCTCAACCATTCTCATAATGGTTTACCCTTCCAGTATAAACTTACAGTATCCGGTATTGTGATAAGAAATCAACCACCCCCATAAATGTTTACCTTTTTTTAGCAGACTTTATCAGTACATATTAGTTTGCCCACAGAAAGGCAGTCTATTGCTCTTTTACTCCAGACTCCAAAAATCAGTAAAACACAGTTCTGCTCTTGACATGTCTGGAACAAGATTAGCTTCAATTAAATTGACCTAGATTTAAATCAGTATGCTCATGAGCAGGCTTTGCCCTTATGGCGTCTCTTCAGTTCATTCCAAAATTTATGCAGAAAATCTAGCAGAATATTATGGGTGGGGGAGAACTGAACATAGTGATTAAATTGATGCAAAGATATTGTTAGAGGTAGAGGTATCTTCCTACTAGAGAATCACTGCTTTCCACAAGCAGGTAACTCATTATCGAAGCCAGTTTGTAAACGAAAAAGAGTATCAGAGGGCTGCCTGAGGTTCCTGGGAGACACCAGCCCCACAGAGGACCAAGAGCTCTGCTACATCTGCTGATAATAGTGGACAAATGACTGTAAGGATGAAGCTGCATTGGGACATCAGCAATCAAGCAGATCTTCCCCATCAGATAAGCCGAAGAGAACAATTATAAATGCAGTGAAAAATGAATAGAGGAGACTGAATTTCTCAGGCTATTTAAAACATGCATTGTTATTTTTTAATAGACTTTCACCTGTTGCATCTGTGAACATGAGCATATCTTTCATTCATGCAAGATTTATAGGCTTAATTTAGCTGCTTATGAAAGACGCGTTGGCCCTGAACATCTCTGCAAGTGGCTCATGGTATCCACTCTGCTCAGCCAGAAGCACTAAGCACTTAGCGAAAAACATTATCCTTTCCAGTGTTTATGTTCAGCTCAAGCACATCTTAGCCCCTTTATTGTCTGTATGGCTAAGACAGGTACTCTGTCACATAAAAGACATACTGTTTATTATTCCAGTGTTAACAAAGTACTTGAGGGAAACAGTAATCTATTTTCAGTGGGGGGAAAAACCCAACCAAAACAAGTATGGCAAAAATTGCCAGCTCCAATAGCAACAAGAGAATCTTCTACCTCTCAACCCACTGCAGAGGTGTCCCCACACAAGCCTCATGCAGGCAGTTGTACCCCTCTAGCTGCATCTTAAACCTTGGCTTTCAACTTGCTGTGCTACTTTTCTCACTCTGCTATTCTTGCATGACATTTCTTTGAAATCCAAACAATATTTCCTTTTACAAAATAATCTCATGCATGGTTATAAATTCTATTTTAGGGTGATAATTCTGATTTTCTCAGGTAAGAAGAATCCAGAACCATTAACCCAGAATACCTAATACCATAAAGAATCACTTCCATGCATTATCAACCCTGTTTTCTTAAATATTTTGGGTTTTTTACCAGATATGTCTCTTGCCACAATATGAGGTTTTAATAAAAGAGAAAATACATATTCTAAAGAAACACACCCTGTCTCTGAGACAAGCACACAAACAAAAAGCAAAGCATGTCTAGATCAAAAACAGCTAAAGGGAGTAAAGTCAACAAGAACAGTGTTTAAGTAATCAACATTCCCAGATAGGTGATGTCAAAATGGTAATTATCTTTCCAGAGCTGCCTGAAAACTTAAAGCAGGAGGAAAATGTCCAAAGAACTGTATTGCACTGCTCTCACCCTGTGAGGGTACAGAGTACATCTGGAATAATGTGTTCACAAAATGGTGTTCATCTTCCACAGCCCTCCAGAGCTCCATGGAAAGGGTGTAGGTGGTCCAAAGGGACAGAATTACAAGTAAAGGAATAAAATTTAACACAGTAACATTTGCAGTGTTTATCAGAACAAATTCCCAAACAATGAGACATAGCTGACATAAGGAAGTGTCCTTAAGGAATCAATGGGCGCTCCATTAAAGGTTACTTCAGATAAAACATGCAGTGCTACGATTTGGAAGGCAAAAGTTTCCAAATGCTCTGATTTCTGCAACAGAGAAAAATGACAGAGACTTTGCTGGGCAGCAAAGTTTCAAAAATGCCTTTATGTCTCCGGCTTGTTTAGGCTAATGCTTGGAGAACAGCAGTAAAGAATTAGACTGTGTGAAAGCAGCATTATTCAGCAGGTGTTATCTTACGCACTTTGGAACAATGTTACCCTCTTGCATTTAGAGCTTAGGCTCTAAATTATAATTAATTATTTACATCTGCCCTGTCTTGGAGGGTGTTTGAGGATACTACTGCAGTACAGGCCATGAAGAGCAGAGTTTGGGAGGCTATGGCTTAGTAGGAGAACACAGGTTGGGGAGAATAAGGACAGGTACATGAAGATATGCACTGAGCTTTCTAGATCCATGTTGAGGAATCTGAATGCAAGCAGCCTTATTTATAAAAACAAGCACACAAATATCAGACCCTCACAGTGAAAAGACTGCTGAAGGTGCACAGCTTAGGAGCTGTGGATGAAAGGAATAGCTAAATCAGCTAAATTAACTGTTTGTAACATGTTAAAGGGAAAGAGAAAAGCCTTATTTCTCAGTGTGAGCTAACACCAGGACCTGAATATATTAGACAGTCCTTGCTGCCCAAATGCTTTTCAAATTTTAATAATTAACCTTATTGATAGACATCAATTTCCAATACTAAGATTTTACTGCTGCACAGAGACCAGCTTTCCAGCTTTTATTTATTCAGCAATTTCCATCTTGAGACCACAGAGGTATCTACTCTGACAAGTGGAAAATGGGGGAATCAACAGAGAAATAGCTTAAAACAATACTATTGCTGTGCAGCATCAAATCACAAGATTATTGCCCTTCTCTCCTCCTGTAATGAGAGGTTTTACCTGTATCCCATGGGCTGAAAAGGGACAAGTGACCCACGTACCAAGAGGCCCAACTCTCTCGCCAGCAAGTGCCAATGCATTTTGCATTAGCACTTCTCATGAGGAGACCCTGAGTCCCAGCACCAGTGGGGCTAGGGGAGTGTGAAAAACCTCCAGAATATGCTTTCTCACAGCCTGACGATAACTTGCCATGAAACCCAAAGACTGTCATGTCATTCAGGACATAATATCCCATATTATAATTCAAAAGAATGAGCTGCTGTTCACAGGTTACATACACAATCCTTAAAATTTCTATTGAAAAGTATTTTTACTTAGGAACACAACTTTGCTCCTCACACAGCCTATTCCCTAAATCCACATAAAATATGGCTCATCCAAGTCTCTCTGGAACAGCAAAGTTCAGCTAGTTTGAAAAACAGAAAAGAAAAATACCTACTTACTAAATATTTTCATTCTATGGAGTTTACTTTGCAAAATAGCAGGTAAGGAGAAGAAAGCAGATGAAAATGCTTTAAAACACAAATACTTTTTAAAAAATGAAAGGGTTAACATGAAGGAGGTTATTTTATCTCTAAATGTCAAGTCCAAGATGCTCTGAGCAAGCAGTGGTTGGGGACAAAGCTAAAGTAGTAGGTTTCTCTTTAAAGAAATGCAGACCAAGTAGCAAAATATAGACTGAAAATTAAAGTGCAAGAAGACAAAATGCCTAAATTAGCCTGGGGAAGTCTATCTATCTAAGTCTTGCCTATATTAGACAGGGCTTGCTGGAAAAGGGAAAACTACAAAATTACCAGTAAGTTGCCCTACTGGAAGCAGAACCTTATATTAGGAAAAAGGAGATTTTTGGCTGCTATTGCCCTATAAAGTTCCTTCAAGCAAGTAAGCCAAGCAGGAGGAAGGATTCAGCTTCTGCTGGACCACTTGCCTCACCCTC
>NW_008238330.1:7541396-7547250 GCF_000691975.1 Corvus brachyrhynchos | reverse complement strand
GAAAGGTGTTGACTTTGCTGGAAATGGTTAATATCTTGGTATTTAGAACTATCCTTGGCATTCTTGCACAGCCTGGGGAGGCAGCACTGTGTTTCATAGACTGCATTTTAAAACAATAGTGTCCTGGGTGGCAGCATCTAATTTCTATACACTCTCCTTAAAAAAAAAAAAAAGAGGGAGAGAAAAACTCTTTGCACTTGAAGTTGAGGAGAAAGTTTACTAGCTGTAAAATACTCAGGGGGAGGCAGAGATCCTGGGAAACAGGGGAAAGTGGAGGCTGTGGCCTTCTGTGCCTTGGCATGGAAGGGTTTAAAACCTTCTCTAGAAGGTCCAGGTGCAAATTACCCTGTTTCCACTCCTGATCCTTCCCTAACTCATGGATGCCCTATCTCAAATACAACTTTTGAGCATGGATCCCAGACCTTCCAAATCCCTCTTGCCCAGCTGGCTCAGCACCTTTGGAACGAGGTGACTATCTCTGCAAACCAGTCTCATGATTTTACACTTTTCAGACCTGCACATCTACCTCCAATACTTCCCCAAATGCCATCCCAAAATCCTTTTTTAACTCATTACAAAGAAGCTACAACAAATGCTTGCAGAATGCTGACCTAAAGCACAATTCTTTACCTGATTCTGCACCTTGTAAACTTTATATTTTTTTCTACATGGCCTCTAATTTTGAGTTTCTACTAGAAACCTTGGACAGTCAGACACCACCATTTTGTGGCCAGTTCAATGCAGATGGCCAGGATACTGTATCCATTTCCTCCCAGTATCTGTTTTTTGCCAGTTCTCATTTTGCTCTTCCCAGCAGAGGGGATGCCCAAGATTGGTTAAGGAGAATTAGGCGTCCAAGTCTCTGGTTTAGACTGCTAATGCACACTGCTTGCAATTTGCTTGCAAATCCCCAGGCTTAATCTAACTAGAAGATGTCCTTTTGGCCTCTTTAAGTCTCTTTGCTGCTTATAAGAGAAATCTGTCACACAAAATAAACCAGTGGGGGTTTCCGACAGTAGCCTCCATTCAGGCGAAGTGGTAACTTTTTCCAGGCCAATCTTGATTTCCTACTACCAAACTATGAGCCTCAGAATTATATTCTGCATTGCAGATTTCATATTTGTGGCCTGCAGTCATAGGAAACTTATCCTTCAAAAGTTAATTCAGTAGGACCGCAATATGGGACTTGCTGTTCAAAACAATAGGAAGAGAACATTTATTCTTTTCCTTACTTACCATGGCTAAAATAAAGATTCAAAAAAAAAAAAAAAAAAAAAAAAAAAAAAAAAAAAAAAAAAAAAAAAAAAAAAAATCAACTTTATCTTCTGGAAATATCACATTTGCTTTGTGTCCTTCAGAATCCATTGATTTCGCTCTTCTTCCCCCAGAGTAATTGCCCAAACCTTTTCTGCCCATCTACACTTTCTCTACCACAAGCTGCAGAAGCATTCACTATTAGCATGTCTCGGAGGTGCTGACCTAAAGAGACAATATTAATGACATTAAAAAATCTGTACAGCCTCTTCTATCCTTTTGCATTCTTACTTTTCAGGAGGCAGGGAGCAGAGGAGGGATTTCCACAATAGTATTGTTTCAGCTTAGTATGAAGAAAATCCTTGATTCTTTATGTGTGCTTGGAAGCCTATAGTAATCATATTATTTCAGGGTCCTTATTGCTGGTTAATGGAATTCTTTTAATATTGACCCAAGTTTCTATTAAATAGATTTGCATTGATCTGGTGATGTATAGAGCTCAAGTAAGTCTATCTATGTGTAAGCAAATTAAAAGCCTTAAGCCTATACAGCCAAACTGTATAATCCCATGCTGAAAAATTGATCCTCTGATACTCTCCTGGGGACTTTTTCTTTTCTTTTTAGGTAAAGAGACACCTTCAATTTCTTTGACAGAAAGAAAAATATCACACGTATTTTACGTTCAAAGAAATACAGTCCGAAGTCACCAGAATAAGTCTTTATAATTAGAAACTTCACCTTGCATTGGCACCGACAATTCAGCAGTTATAATGAATATATGAATTATGTTGAATATAATGAATTATGTTGCTACAGCATCACTCATCATTGCTTTCCAGCCTGAGAACAGAGTTCAATATTTTTGAAGGAAGATGTTTACCACAGCCTTGCTGTCACTAAATTCGATACCAGCATCACCCAGACCATTCTCTTTTGAAATCAAATTGGTTTCAGTGTGCCTTTTCCCTGTCCTAGAATAAAAGCATCAAACATACAGATCTCAAAACACTTAGTAAATAACATCTGTCCTTGTTGTATATGTGTATATTGAAGATGCACCCATGAAACCTGTGGCAATAGTAATAAGATCAACAAATCTGCATGAGAACCAGTCTCCAGCCACCACCACGGGTGTTCACAGCCACTGAATGTGAGGATGGGAACAGTGGAATGAGCAGGAGCTCAGATGGGTGGTTTCCCAAGGCACCATGCTCCAGGGTGGCTTATCCCACCTCTAGCAAGAACTGCATTCACTTTGAAGTCTCTCTTCTAAGAGAAGGCACCAGTACTGTTCTTCCTTTCTCTCCCACCATGTCCATTAATTACATTCATCAATTAACCAAGAGATAATCCATCTTCACTATCAGACCGGGCCAGTGGGTTCAGGAAGCACCCAGGGAGCAGGAAGACACACATGCACATACACCCAAATAAGTGGGATGCCTGAAACCTTATTTCCATATGAAATTAGACTAAAATAATCACAAAGCTTGATTCAGTTTCTCAGTTCCTGTTTCACACACATTTTGACCCTCCAGCACAACTGCACTAGAGGTAATCTTTGTCTAACATATTACAGGCTACTAGCAAAACTCTGTAAAAACCACAGCCATACCCTAGGTGCCCAACTGCATATAAAGACCAACCCACATTTTGGCAACCCAGACAGAGTACCTATAATTTGGAGGCCATTCTACATTACCCGGTTAATGTGTGCGTATGCCTCTGCTGTGCACTTATAGTTTGTGAGCAAAGAGTGAGTAAAAACAATCCACAAAAGCCTGCCAAAAAACAGTGGTCAGGATGGCAGAGTTCATGCAGTGAACCATGGGGATGAAGGATAAGTACTGTCTCGATGCTTACCTTACTGAGTGGGAAGGTTTCATGTGGATCTGTTCAAGAAAGGACAGCTAGTAAGGAAAAAACACCTTTTTAGAAATGCTAATTAGCATCAAACACTGATCAATAATCTTTAAAATCTCCCCATTATAAGCATGAACAACTACAGCTTTGAAAATTGATGCAGATCTTGGTGGATGTGAAGATTTTCTGACTGGAAGATCCATATCTGCTGTTACCCTGTGTGCAAGCACTTTCATCGCTTATTATCAATATCCAAAAAAGCATATCAGCAAAACCGGAATTTTTTTAGTTAGAGTATTGCATGCCATGAACCTTGCACATATTTCAAAAAGTGATTTTACTACTTGTTATTCTGCTTCACACTAGGCTGAGACCCAGGACTGATATCTAATCTTTATGCTGTGCATGCAACCTTTCTGCTGGAGGAGTTTTGAATGCCGGGTCAGGAGTGGTTTTCTTTTGATGGGCTTTCCACATGCTTCAGTAGGAGTAGCATAACACCTTGGGTTCTTAATGAAGTTGTGTGCTTACTTCTCCATGATTTCTGAGACATACACAATTATAAAGGGTTAAAACTATTTTTCTGAAGGTCAGCTGCATGAACTTGCTTTGAGGTGACAAGAGTGAAAGCCTCCACATCATCACCAGCTCTAGAGAGTTAGCAGAATGAATAGAGCACATGTCTGCATCAAAGGAAACCCACTGCCTACCAGGACCTCAGTGTTGCATTACGATAGTCTTAAAATCAGTGAAAACTTAATGGAATGCTAAAGAAAAATTACCATCATGGGTTCTTACAAAGTCGTTTTATCACAAAAGCAGTAAATTTCTGTCTGCACAGAGCAAATGAGCCTTGCCTCTCACTCCCTACTAACGGTAGGCATTAGTAACCACGCATGCTCTGTGGTTACCTGCAGGGTTTCCAGGGAGTGCAGGATGCAAACAACCTCTCTTACTTCAGGTGCAGGAGTCAAACTGAAAATAAAGGCTAGTAGTACATCCTGACCCCTTTGCAAGACAAGGGGCTACTTCAGCTGGCTGTGCAGCCCCTCAGGGCTGGGGCATGCTCCTGAATCCTGCCTACCTCAATCTTCTGCCCCAGCCCCGAGCTGGAAGGTGACCTGCAAGAAACTCACAAAAAGCCATTACTGTGTTGTGTCAGCTCAGAAAACCACAACAGGGCCAGGCAGGGGAGGAAAAAGCCTAAGGAGGAAATCAAGGAAATTCACTTTGGCAGAAACTAGCAAAGCCTTTTTCTGAATGTTAACTATCTAATTTAATGAAGTCTAGAGATCAGTAGAGACAATTGTCACTGCCAGATTTGATGCCAATCACAACTCTGGAACATGAGCCAGTGAATGCATCCAACATACAAAGGAGAAAACAAAAACAAGGCAAGGATTTGACCCTTTGCTCTCATGATCCTTTAAGAAGAAATATCACCTTTCAAAACTATGGGGAAAAAATCTTCCCAGTCAGAACAAGTCAGCAAGAAAAAGGAAAGAGAAATCACAAGGCAAAAGACTACAGAATTGTAATTTCTCTCTGTCAGTCTGTGGTGCCTTTAGGGCTGTCGGTGGGAACACTTGTGGGCTGAAAACCTCTGTGTGGGCTGGAAAATTAGGGAAGATTTCTCTAATCCCTGTCAGGGAAGCAGGCCTGCACTTTTTCTTTGTGGGCAGCTGTAAGTCTGCTGTGCCTTCATGGGAGTCCTATTGCTGGGACACACTGCTCCTGTGCCAGTGGGTTCTCAGTATCCTCAGCTCCATCACACCCTTCACCTTATTCTTGAGAAGGCATATGGTGAAGGAGATGTTTTGCATCTCCGTTAAGTATATACAAACTCCAAACCTATGTGCATCAAAGGCACAGCTAAGCAAATTAATATAGTCTGATTTCTTTCAAGCGGGTTTTTCCATACAGATTTTCAATGGAGGAAAATTAGAACTATTAGTTTTGAAAAAGACCTCCAAGTCCAACCCTTGAACCCATAACCCACTAAACTACATCGCAAAGTGACACGTATTCCCATTTTTGAGCACTTCCACTTCTCACTTTTTTCCTGCATATCTGTAGATCTATAGTTCTCACTCTTATGAGTAAACATAGTTTAACATACCATTCCGGATAATCTGCTCCATCCCAAGCTGAAGGACTGAACTCTTTCTACTCTCATCCTCTTGAGGCACCATTCCTTCTCTGAAAATGGGCTCTGGGAAAGCTCTGGAAGAGAGAACAGCATTTCATCCCCTCTAAAATATTAGGAATTTTAAGTGTGCCTATTTCTTTCTTTACATGACTTTTGCATACCTACAGCCTCCTCAGAATAGTCACACCATGAGAAATTCTGATGGTACTAAGAATGCCCTTAGTGTGTCACTATACAATCTAAGGGATTTAGATTAAATTTCTACCAAGCATACAAACACAGAGGGTGATTTGGGGATGGATTGCCCTGAGGGTACAGTTCTTACCTTGTATCAGAGACTGAAATATTATAGTTTATGACTTAAACATTTTCTTAAAGGACTTTTAAAACTGTATTACAAAAGCTGCAGAGAAGACTATGGCACCCTGAATGGGGCCCTGACTGAGGCCTTACACTGCTCGCTGACAAAGATAAGATAAGATAACAATTCAAGGCTGGGGACATTCACAGAGCACAGGCTTAACACCTCCAAGGTGGAGACCACAGCCCCAGGGCAATCAGCTGCCAGGCTGGCACAGACCCCCTGCA
>NW_008238330.1:7530052-7540801 GCF_000691975.1 Corvus brachyrhynchos | reverse complement strand
TTAAATAAAATACATCCATTTTTTGGCATCAACATCTAGCCTCGTTTGGTTTTAATCTCGTTTCTGGGAATATTTTGAACCTTCTAAATTCTTTCTGGTTTATGCACAGAGACTTAGCTTGCTTTGCTTTTCTGAGTTTAAACCAGATCATAAAATCTTGTACTCAGTTTTGGAATCCTGTCACAATGCAGAAGCATCCATCCTCTCTCCTGAATACACGAGAAATACGAAATCCCAAATTCTTCTGTTTGATTTTTCCTTGCCTTCTTCTCTGTCTTTTCACCCAAGCTGTACATCTGAAAACCAAACCATATGATCAGACCACCATGACCACATGGAGACCTATGGAGAGCCCACAACTGCTCTGTGCAAAATGACCCATTTCCAACCTTCGTCCACCAACCATCATGTGTCTCATTTGAGCAATGCTGATGGCAGTCACCGAACTACCCCGAGACTCACCAGACACTGAACAGCAACAGACCTTGGCAGATGTAATTCCACCCAGGCCAGTCATATATTTTCTACAAAAGCTATACAAGAAATGCCCCAACCCTGACAGAATTTAGGAGGCTTTAGGACAATGTACTGAAAACTGTAATTTTAGGTCAGCCCTGAAGCTGTCAAGTAGTTGGACTGGATGGTCATTACAGGTCTCTTTTGCCTGAACTATAGTATTCTATTCTATGCTATTCTTCTTAGTATCTCCTCCTTTCCCTAGAAGTACACACTGATGCACTAGGTACAGCTGCTGGGCATTCCTCATGCCTCTTCTGCCATTCAGCTCCCAATAACCTTGTGCTATTCCTCTTCTCTTAAGCCATGGCAGAAACCAACCCTGCAGCCCAGGGACCACCCCTATTAGCTATTCCCTCTCTGCAGACCAGGGATAATTTCCATGAGGTCACGTAGTGAGGACCAGGGACACATACTCAGTTTTGGGGGGATACAAGGGGTGGTTTCTGCAGCCACAGCCTGGAGGAAAGCCAAAGTGTAACCAGAGCCATGGGCTTGGCTGGCTAGTGCCAAAGGACTGCCACAGAAACAACACCGGCTTTGAAAAACCAGTAAGTGGAGGTTACACTGGTGTGGTAGAAAGGTTGGTCATTTTCAGATCTAGAACATTCAGATCCATGCCCAAAGCAGAGCCAGGCAAGCAACAACTCTTCCAAATGGCAAAGATAGCCCACTTCTGCTATCACTGTCATACTCCCTTTCCCCACTGAAACCAAGCTGCATAGATCTTCTGTTAAACACACCAATTTTTTGTGTTTATATGGGATACAAAATGCACTTCAGCCAAATGGTAAAACTTCCACAGCTCATTTTTGCCACTAACCTTTTGCAGAGGAGAGGGAGAGCAGAGTTCAGCTAGATGGGACATACACCAATTACCTAGTCCAACTGCCTGACCACAAGTTCAGGGCATCATCCAACTGCCTCTTAAACACCGACAGGTTTGGGGCATTAGCACTATCCAGGATGCCTGCTCCAGGGTTTGGCACCCTCTCAATAGATATGCTTCCTCATGTCAACTCCAAACCTTCCCTGATGGATGCAGCTTTGACCCTGAGGTTGTCCCTCAGTCTTCTTCTCACCAAACTAGACAAACCCTGTCCTCAGCCACTCTTCACAGGGCATGTCTTCCAGCCCTCTCACATCTTTGGTGCTCTTCTCTGAATGCATTCAGGGACCTTCACATCCTTTTAAAATGATGGGGCTCAGGACTGCACACAATACTCAAGGTGAGGCTGCACCAGTGCTAAATACAGTGGGATATTCCCCTCTTTTGACCAGCTGGTTGTGTTACATTTTATGCACTCCAGGATGAGGTTTGCCTTCCTGGCTGCCAGGGCACACGCTGCTCCTACTGAGCCTCCTGTCAGCCAGCACCCCAGTCCTCTTTCTGTGGGGTTGCTCTCCAGCCACTCCTCTCCCAATAGGCACCTTCATCCAGAGTTACTTCACCTCAGATGCAGAATTGTTCTTGTGCAGGTTCATGCCACTGATGATTTGCCAGTGCTCCAACCTATCCAGATCCCTCTGCAAGGGCTCTTGTCCCTCAAGAGAGTCAACACCCTGGTGACTGGTTGCCAGACATTTATAGCCCCAGTCATTTCAGCTCTTTGAGAGCTCTGCCCTCCAGTCAGTCCTTCACCCAGTGCACTGTCCACCTGTTCATCGTGCACAACATCTGGACAAGCTGTCCAGAAGGATACTGTGAGGGACAGTATAAAAAGACTTATTAAAATCCAGAAAAACTACATCCACTGCTGCTCTTTCATTCACTAGGCAGGTGACCTAATCATAGAAGGACATTAAGTTAATTAAACAAGACTGTCCCTTTGTGAACCGATGTTGGCTGTGTCTGATGATTGCATTTTTCTTTAAATGTCCTTCAGCAGCACCCAGTATGATTGTCTCCATCATTTTTCAGGCACTGAAGTTAAACTAACAGTCTGCAATTTCCTGGGTCTTCCCTCATGCCCTTTGTTCCCAGACTCCCAAGAACTTTTGTAGATGATTGAGAAGGTTCCTGCCATAACATCCACTAACTCCATTACTCTAGGATGAAGCCCATCAAAACCCCATGGACTTGTAAACATTCAGCTGATACCGCTGGTCCCTTACAACTTCATTGTCTATGAAAGGAAAGTCACTGCTTCCACACGCGTGGTCCTCTGGCTCAGGGGACCGGGAAGCCCAAGGTCTATCAGTGTTATTAGAGACTGAGACAATTAAAAGCATTGAACATCTTTGCTTTTTCTTCATGCCTATTAGTCAGGTGCCCATCTTCAACAAGTATCTTGCCTGAGCAATAGATAATAGGCACCATGATACCTGCTTTGCCTACCATGTCTCTAATCCTCACCCAGAGGCTCTCATTCACATCACCCCTATGACTAAGGGCTGTGCAGTCAAACCTCTCCCTTACAGACACTGCAACTCCTCTACCTCATGTGCTCCTTCTATCCCTCCTGAAGAGCCCAAACCCCTCCATTCCATTTGCCTACCTCACTTTGTGGGAAGATGCTCAGATCTTATCTAAATCCCTGGTAAATCTCCTTTCCCTTAAGGATTTAGCATTTTGAGTACTGAAAGAGTAAGGAAAACATTATTCTTCTCATTTTGTACTTTGATGCTAAAATTGGTAAGTACATTCAGACCATGTAAAGAAGGCCATTTATACCACTTACATTTATGTCATTGTAGTGATGTCAGAAGCAAAAGAAAGGGTCTGGTTCCCTCTATATGATCTCCACAGAGATGGAGACAGCATGCTGTTTATGGTGAGGTCTTCTTGGAAAGAAGTTCTGAATTGTTTAGTGCTCTTTACTTTGTTTCTTCCTTGCCCTTCAAGTAGTTCTTTTCCTCCTTTGGCAGAGGAAAACACCTGTTTCTATGACATATCCTTGCAGAACTCAAGTCTGTGTGAAGGAGAAGTTAAAAGTTTTAGCTCTTTCATCTCAGGAATAAGGATCTGTCTCAGGACTTAAGTCCCTCAGATTTGTTGTCCTGTTGCATGCATGCTTTCCAAGCTTTAGTGATGAGGGCACAGAACTCAGCATTGTACCCCACTGAGGTGTGGAAATCTTTTTGGCAGTCTTTCCACGCCTCTCCCTAAGCTGACCCACTGTACCACTGGGTAGTGACAGCCTGGGTCATGTCACCTGCATGTTGTGGATCACAGAAGCCACCAGTCTATGAGAGGAAGAGAACTTTATTGAAGCAGGTTTGGGGTTTTTTTTTTCCTTTGGCTGCATTCAAATCCTATACACATTTCTTTGCCTCCAAAAAAACAGAGATATCTTGGATCAAAGGGCAATTTTCCATATAATATGGGAAGGCTATCTTAATAAGAAAGAGTCTTATCCTAAAAATATAATTGGTGAAATATATACTGTTAGAGTACCCATCAGCACTGCCAGATGTCAGTCATTTCCATTACAAACCAAAGTACTGAAAATAAACTAGAATTAGGCTGGTATGTCCTTTGTATTGAAGCCAGCTCTAGCACAGAATGTATCAACTTATATACACTAATTATTTTCTTAACTGAATTTAATCTCAACATACTCAAATGAACAGAGTTGAAATGATGGTGGATACAAACAAAACTAGAAAAAAAATTAGCTCAAAAGACAGGGAAAAAATTATCCTGATTATTAATATTCTCAAGAAATATCTGTTCAAACTAGCCAGGTTCACATCACAGATGTTTTGGATTCAGTGAATCTGTCTTATAAATAGTGTTTCTTGTATTTTAGGTTGGCAGGACAGAGACGAAGAAGGGAGAGTAATCTCTCTATAGTAACAGCAGAACAGTACATGCTAGAAGAGAGGAAGCTGAATCTGTTGGGTTAGTATATAAAACCCAGCTTTGTAAAGTTGCAGTGGAATTTACATACATTTACTTTAGAAATTATGTCAGTAGAGATTTTCTGAATCACTGATGCTGTCATAGTTGAATGTTGCAAATTTGGTCTTTCAGAGAGTGACCAAGAGCAATCTAGAGAGCAGACAGGTTTGCTGCTGTCCCTGCTGCCATTGGAAAGCCATGCCAGAACACCCCAACTTTCAATATCCAATTTCCAGCCAAACTCTTTTATGGTCGGCTGTTCTCACGCCAACGTTTTATTTTAGGCTAAACAACAATTTTTCCTCATTGGTCTTCGTTCCTCTCATGTACACAGACAGTAATTATAGCCTCTTCACAGATGTCTTTTTGCTAGACCCAGTAAATTTTGCTCTTGCAGTCCCCTCTCCAAAGGTTTTTATTTTTCTGGGTACGCTATCTGTCCTGTCCTCCTGTGCTCATGAGTGCCTAGGGCCATGTGCAGTATTTCCTATGAAGTTGCACTGATGCTTTGCCCAGGATATTGCTTTTACCTCCTCTGCTGGAAATGGATCACCTCATGTGAACCTAAACTCTATTTCCTTGTATTTCCTCTTTTCACGGACTACAACATGAGTATTCATAAGTAATCTTGTCTGTCATTAATTGTCACTATTATTTGTCCTCTGCATCATTCTTCAAGAGAGTTTTCAGGCACCCAGAAAGCCAAATTCTGGAAGAGACTCAACTCCTACAATGGGGTGGGAAGCAAAAATCCTAACTAGTTTTAAAACTCAGCCTGATAAATGAAGAGGAATATATGATGTGACTGCCTGAAATATCAGGAGTCTGGACCTCATGATCCATGAGGACCTTCCCTATCCTGAGTCCAGAATTACTAAATATAATATACGATAAAGTCACTAAAAATCTCTAGCTAATCACTCACATGCCAATAGCATTTTAAGTAGAATTTTGAATTCTGAGTACCTAAATCCTTTCAGCTCCTATAGAAGTCCCAAGATGCTTTTTAATTACACTTATTTCTATTTCCAGTATTAACTACAGAACTACATTCACATAGAAAGTTGTTTCCTGGCATTTGTACACTGAATGAACATGACAAAGTCAGACAGCAAAAGGACTATCCATTTTTTAAACATGCAGAAATTAAAAGAAAGGAGATATTAGAAATTCTGTAGAGTTGCAAAAGCCAGAAATTTATCTCAACACTCCCAATCCTCCCTGCAACACTTAATTTGTGTGAACATCTCCTTTCCTATGTTGTGCATCTACTGTTGAGTGAGTCAGAGGAGAATGAATCAGGAAACACATTTTCCATTTAGATCTGAAACCACTTGGCTCCAAGGTAGTCAATCTCCATCGCATAAAGCAGACATAGAAAACAAGAACCATCCTGAGGAAGCTGTCTCCCATATTCTCATTTTTCCTGCTATTCCTCAGTTGTCTCGTTATTACATTAGAATAACATGGGTATTCTAATGAAAGCATCATTTAAGACAGCATTTTCTAAAAAGCCTACGTAAGTGCTCAAATCTTATTTTGAGAAGTAAGGCATATATGACTCTTTCCAGTGAAGAACCAGGATACACTGAAAACATAATTATAAATAGCAAAAATGTAATACAAACACAGAACCAAACACTGCTCTCCCTGTTCAGTCCCTACCTGCCTTCCCTGGGTACCTGTGGTTGATTTTCAGGTTTCCCAGTTTCATGTACACATCCTGGAGCATTACAATATTGGCTTGATGTCTGCCACATCCCTATGCTCATCTGGGCTTCAAAAATCAAGTACTTGACGACCCCCTCCCTGAGGCCTTGAGGATGAGAGGAGTGAGATGCCCAGATCACACCTATATACATATCAGCAATATGAAGCTGTCCAAGAAATAAAGAATTCCCATGGCAGCCCAAGGATTACAATAAGCAGAGTGGCAACCCAAAGATATAGTATAAATATTACAGACCTAAACTCAAATCCCTCCTCTGACTGAGGCAATATTTGTGCCCCACCACAGCATACCTCACCCCAGAGCTTTCCTGGTACCCCAAAAGGGAACATTTTCTTTCTTCGGATGTTCGGTTTAATAAAAAGTCCTAATTCTTCAATTGAAAAAGGCAAGATCAAAACTTGGCAGTCTGTCCCCTGCAATAAGGATGGTCTATGTATTACCCAGCAAGTAGCTCAGCATGGTGCTTACATTTCTTCGTACATATGATCCCAAATTACTTCTGAAAATAGAACTTGGATGTTTTTGACAATTCTGTCTTTTTTTAGCTACTTAATAGATTTTTGAATTCAACTAAAAGTCTTTACTTACTGTGGCAGTGAGTTCCACAGATTAACTATATGTGACATAAAAGGGCATTTTCTTTACCGTTTTAAAATTTATTGCCTTTTAATTGAATTAGGTATCCTCCTGTGTCTCTTTCACAAGACAGGATAAATAGGAGCACCTGCTGACCTTCTTTATGCCACGCATTATTTTATATACCTTTGTCATGTCGCTTCTCATTAGTCTCATTACTAAACTAAATAGCTGGAATCTCTCCTACTATAAGATACTTTCCAACCTGTAATCATTTTGTTTGCCCTTTCTGAAAAGTTCTTGGGTATTTAGATCTCTCTAGGTAATAATTTAAAAGTAATGTATAATTTACAATAATTTAATCTTTAATAAGTCTTGCACTGTTTACACAACTAGGTTCCTTCTATGATCTATCTTTTCTATACTTGTGCAGATTTATCAGGAAAACAATGCCTCTAGGAAGGGTCTTTGTTGGTAGCAGTATTTGCAAACAGGAGAGACTAAGCTCAACCTCAAATGGTTTATGTATTTGGGGCAATACTTCAGGGTGTACCCCAGCTCAGGTCTGGTTTTACATTCACAATTATTTTGAGAGTGTAGTCAAATCCATCCCACACACACCTCTGCAACGTTGATGCCCAGAGTGCACTTCAGGTGACCTTACTAGACCTTCCTATAGCACCTTCTGCCAAGTTTCTTCCCAGTGACTGCAGGTTGGTGATTTCATTTCCTCTTCATAGAGGTGAGTCCCAGCCAGCAGCTTGTGACGGGAAGTCCCAGCACTCGGCACGAGCAACTCACCCTGCACTCCCAGCTCAAGTTCCTGCTGTTGATGGAAACTAGAAGAGATAATCTCCAGTTTCAGTATCTCTGAGTTATCGCATTTGCTAAACGGATAGAAATTTGTGCAAGGATTGAATGGATGTCTCAGTACATCATCAGTGACAAAATGCCATGGACAGTTCAGGAGCCTGAGAGTTGTCAGAGCTTTCTCATCTCTTCCAAAGTTTTTTTTGGTTCACAGTTTCATTTTTAGCAGGCAGGCAGGCAGGCAGGCTGGGTGAGCTCAGGTGGGTTGCTAGCTTCACTGTAGGATAATTTCTACCACCAGCACACAGCAGTACAAAACAAAGGTGTTCTCTGAGGTAGTTCAACAGTGGCATTAAGGAGGAATTAACACCAGGTATTATAACCCCTTGTCTGCATTTAGACAGCATTCATTCTGCACCCTAGAAAGGTCTCACTGCTATCATTACATTTGGTTTAGGGCTCAGGCTCTATTCTTGAACACCAAGATTTAAACATTACAATCCCTCTGTCCAGCATTTCACTAAATATTTAAGCTTTGCTAAAGGTGAGCAGTCACAACGTCTGTTCATCCCCCACCAATAGCTTCTGGTCTGCAGGTGCTAGAAAGAAAATTAGTGAAAACTTTCCCTCTCTTTTTTTCTTAAACAGAAAGATATTCTTTTCCCCACACACAAAAAGCTGAAAACTCTGGATTTACTCCAGTTGCCTAACCCCAGGCACCCTAATATCACTGGAGATGCCACAGGTAGTGGCAAAATCCACAGCAGGTTAGGAGATGCAGCACAGAAACTTCGACAGACCCTCATCCTTCTGAACAGTACTTGACACCAGCTGCTGCAGCCCAGAGTAGCTCAAGCAGGAATTATTAGGCACACACATTGAACCTTTGCTCTTAAATATAAGTCCTAAATCAAGCACCAAGAAATAATTTTTTTGGAAAGTGACTGACTATTCACAATGTAGATGTCTTCAGACCCGGCATGTTAAAGAGCGTCCGATCCCAATGACTGCTTTCTGAACACAACACCCACTGGAACAGGAAAATATAGACATAGCTCAATCTCACTTGTGTGGTATTTCTAAAGCAGGAGCACTCACGAAATTGTGTGGGAAAACAGAGCCATCTACAGGGGAAACTATTCTTGTTTGGCAAGAAAAAGATCTGATGAAGCAATGCATGACCCTGTGCAGCCAACAAAGGGGCAGGACCAGACAAACACTGTGTTGCCAGCAGAATGACGAAGGCTACGCAAATATATTCTGTATAATAGAAGTTTCTTGAATCAGGTCTCTCAGGCTCTCTTCTTTCATAGTTTTTAATAAATTATTTCCATGAGCATCCAAGCAAAGCTACAAACAACTTCGTTTCCCAGTGACTACCTCCTCATGTTGCAGTTACGAGTAATTGCTGGAAGACAACTTTTACTGGTAAACATCTTGCACACCTACCCAGGAGACAGGCTACAAGACAAAACAGGCTACTAGACAAAACTAGTGCTACATCTGAGGCTGCAGTCCCACCCCATCATTTGACTCCCAGC
Source organism: Corvus brachyrhynchos (assembly GCF_000691975.1). Taxonomy (NCBI): domain Eukaryota; kingdom Metazoa; phylum Chordata; class Aves; order Passeriformes; family Corvidae; genus Corvus; species Corvus brachyrhynchos. The sequence continues at coordinate 7,531,782 of NW_008238330.1, read as the reverse complement.
TTGTTTCCATCACCACTCTGATATGCCCATGCTATATCAGAGACATACAAGCTGTACCTAACAGCTATAACTGGCTACAGAAGATGTAAAGCAACTTATCCTTCCTGCTGTACAATGGAAAACAGAAATGACTGGCACTTTTTTGGTATTTAATAGTGTGTGTTCAGTTCCCTGCTTGTGACAAAAGCAACCAGTTGCTAAAAATTTGAAGTCTCACTGGCACCACAGGGAATGGCTCCTTATTGCCTTTTTGCCTCCATGGAAAAAGATCTCGGGGCTGAAATCTCCTTAATTCATTTTCCTATTGTTTGACTGGCCCACTGCATGTCTGCAACCAGAGAGGCAGAAAGGAAGGAATGGAAGAGTTGGCTGAAAACTGAATGATTGGCTCAGGGTATCTGGAAGTCTTAAAAAAACTGTAGCAGAGCAGCTGCTTAAAATGCTATACTAGGAAATACAAGGTCTTCAGTGTCAGCGATTGCTACAACTTTGGGAAAGAGCTCTAAGACTTTGCCCATGGCCAGAGGATAAGAAACTGGCTTTTTAATGTTAACACAGGAACCTCCACACTTAGCTGGATTAAGCCAATTAAAACGGCACAAAATCAATCTTTCTTTAAATACTTAAAAGCAGAGCAAAAATGAGGTTGAGCAAACCCCCCCTAATTGATTTCCATTTCTGTAATGACTGATTTATGTGATATATAAAGTTCAGTTTCATATCTATTTGGACTTCTAAATGTTTGTATGTTCTTACTTATTCAATCATATTCTCTTGCAGGATTATTATTTTAAACTCATCCAGACTTGAGCTTTTTGAGTTATTAGAAAAAAATTATACAGACTTACCTTTGGCAGAATTTAATAGTAGTTTTAATTCAATTAAATCTAATTGAATTACTTTAAATGCATCCTGCAATTTTATAGGTACTGACTGAGCTGTACAGTCAATGGAACAAAGTCATCAGTGTAACAGTATAGCTTTGAGTTTTAATATTATTGATATAGGTCATAATATAGGAAACTAGGACTTTTGTGGGTAGAAAGGATTTCCCTTGGCCTAGATAGTCTCATTTCTGTGTCAAAAAGAACAATGGTTGTGCCTTGTACTTTACAGCTTCCATCTGGTTCAGATATCACACATGGAGATACCAAGCAATGACCCCTCATGAGGTGGCTGTTGACTTCAGTGGGAGCTGGATATTGTAGGAGGGTAAGAAAGGACTATCATGTATATGGCTTGCCTGGAGCCCTGCTAGCACAGGACAGCTTGGGCCTACCACTCTCCCCAGTCAATTATATCTGAGTCCAAAACCAATGCAAGATATTTTGAAACATTTTTTTAAAGATGTCACTGCTCTTTCTTCCATTTTAACAATGAGTTTAAATGAAAAACACATGGCAATCAATTAGGCATGGACTGTAAGCTCTCCCAGACAAGGGCTGCTCTTTTTGTGTATACATACAGAGTGAGATATGTTTCTGTTAATTTTAACTATCTAGGAGCTGTGTCTACTCTAAAACAGTTGCCCAGGCATCCGCTGAACTCTTTGCAAAGAGTCCTTGCTAAGCAATCCACCCCATCCATCTTTGATGACACATCCTTCAGGACTACGGATAAGTTTTGCTTTGACTCATATTTATTCTTTTCTACATACAAGTAAAAATACAGTTTTAACCTCATCTCTTTGCTTTGCCACCCACTCAGCCCCAGTCACTGAGAGTCTCAGT
>NW_008238330.1:7505670-7530026 GCF_000691975.1 Corvus brachyrhynchos | reverse complement strand
TAAAATCAGTCCTCCTGAAGAGGGAAGAGAGGAAAGAGGGAAGTGGGAAGAGAATCTCTGGGTCTAACAAAAAAGGGAGTGAGTTGTGGAGGAAGAACACTGCAAGCAAGGAAGGTACAGAGGTTAGAAAACAAGCAAGGATCTCTAAAAGGGGAATGGTACCCAGAAAATAAGATATTTTGTTGAAATATAGTTCAAAATCACATATTCTAAAAAGCCATGGCTAAAAGAAGAGCACTTGTATAAAGTTTCGTAAATGGGTTCATCACTGAGCTTTTTACACATACATTTAAGTCCTTTTCGTTCCTGTTCTCTGATAAAAGTGAGCAGCAGCTATTTTAGTCACCACAATATTACTTCATGCCCAGAAATTTCCACTGAAAAAAAAGGTCATTTGGCTTCCAAAGGCATAAATGAGTGAAAGAGGTCAATAAAGCGGTATTAAATACCAACAGCTGTTTCACTCAGTATCCTAAACTTGGTTAAACATTCAACTTCCCTTGACTGTTACTTTTTTCCTAAAGGGATAAATATAAATCTAACCTAAATTTCTAAATTTTTATTGGATGTTGTGCTATTTTCAGCTCATTATAAAATATTTATGCAGGGAGAAACTCACAGTAGACAGGCTTGATGCTTGACTGACTTTCTGCAAGAGGAATACATAACTCCTTCGGGTAATGGGAAGATAAAACAAGTATGAGGTTAATCAGCTAAATTAGAAAATGAAAAGGAAAAACATAAAAGCAGAAGTTAATCACAAGGCACATTGTCTTCATAATAACATAAGTGTACATTTGGGATAAGTGCAGGGAAAGGGACTTGTCTCAAAGATACTTTCTAGGAGGAGAAGGAGAGGAAAGAAGTAATCTAAGGGATTATCTGCACCAGATAAAAGCTCTTGGATAAACTCACATGCCTATTAACAGCTCATCTTCAAGAAAACATAGCGGAGCCCACAGATAGGGCAAAAATATGTGTTTACCTCATATTAAATTTTCTCCCAGGCTCTTCCAGTAAGAGTAGAAATAGATGAGGGAATCTGTGGGGAAGAGATCTGCAGGGCTTCCCATCTTCCACCCGAAACCACAATTCTTCCTTCTGCCCTGAGCTCCACAAGCCCAGGTCATGCTCTCCACATTCATGCTTTGTGTAACAGCAGGAGGGGAAAATGGCTCACAAGATACCTAGGGAAGGTTGTCAGCACTGGGGGAAGAAACTGGAAGACAACGTTTTCTGCTTCTCCATGACTGGCCCACATAATGGCTCGCTCTGGCTCAGAGCCTCAGGTTTTCCAAAATGCCGGATGAGCTCTTCAGTCCAACTTACAAATCTAACTTTCATTGCTGGCAATTCCACTGCATGGCCCTGAGGAGACTCCTCTATGTTGCAGCCTGAGCTCACTTCTGGCTCCATACACCTCAAATTTGTTGCAAGCTGGGCAGGACTGCCACAGATCCTCACTGGCCCTCTGTGGGGGAAAGAGAGGAAGAGAAGTCCTAAAGGCATGAGAGGAGGTTTCTCCATGAGTTCTCTCAACTGGATTCCCCTCTTCCAAGAGTGTTAACACAAAGTAGCATGAAAAGTAGACATACAACGTTTGCCTACCAGGTACTTTCTTTACCACACCAGTCACTGTGTTTAGTGGGCATCCACAAAGGCAAGTACCACAGGGACAAATGCTGATTGCTAAGTGTACTTAAAAGGACAGAAACTCAGCTGGGATAAATGAGTACAGCTTTCACAAAGTATGGGGGTCTGTCTGGACACAGCTCTTTATAATTTTACTGCTACAGCTCAGGCAGGCTTTGGGATGGGGAGATGCACTACTCTACCAGCTTGTCCCACTGAGCAGCTGGGTGAGCAGCAGCAATCCAGCCCTCAATTATTTCACAGTCAGGTAGTGCCTGCTAGCCAGGATGGGAATTTCATGTTTAGTTTAAGGTTTGATTCATGTGACTTTGATAGGAGGTTTACGGCACAACATTCCCTTTAGGGTTTTCTTTGTGTTTCCCTGGTGCCTTGAGTCAAATACTCAGGCAAAATGGGAGAATTAGTAACTTATTGGTGTCAAATGGGTTTGCATGGGAGCCCCAAATGCCACTTCTGTGACTAAGTTACAGCAATTCCTAAAAGTAAAATGAAGTAACACTACTGCCTGTGCATACAAGCACCAATTCTTGATCTATTTTGACTGGTCTGCCTTTCTGATCAAAGAAATTTCCTGAAATTTTGTTCGGTGTCATGGGTAGAGATCAGCTCTGTGTCCTAATATACTTTGGTATAGATCTATCAATAAGTCCCATTTTTTGTTCCAAGACTTAAAGGTTTCTGCACAGGGTACAAGAGAAAAAGAAAAAAAATTCCAGTGCAAGTCATGGATTTTGATGATCTATGGGCACATGTAATTCTTGAACACTACACCCCATTCAATTAGTCATATTGTTCTCTAAGGAAAACATACAAGTTTGAGGAGTTTCCTGAAGGCAACTCAGGTTTTATGTGTTCACCTCCAGTGAGTATAGTCTTAATTTATACAGAAAGTCATGCTATTTTTTGATTGGATATGTAAATCATGTTTAGATCAGACTATATAATGAGATAAATTCAAATCACAGTAGATACATTCAAATCACAGCACCACTTTTGTCTGTTGAAGCTTTAGGCCAGAACTTCTCTCCCCCATTTTTTTCATAGTTTGCTCTCAGAGTTTATTGAAACATCAACATTTCCAGGGAGCACCAAGAGAAAATATTGTATTTCTAGACAGTTACTTGACTGCCAGTATACTAGGACTTTATATTGATTTTCTGTCCTCAGCTGCTAATGTGGTGCACTTCTATCTAGTTTTCTCCTCACAGGTCACTGAGATTTATGGCTGACCCAAAGGAGATGAAACTAGACTGCTGAATTGCCAGTGCTAGGGGCCACCAGCTGCTGACTGACACTGGGTCACACACATCTCCCTGAATGCTTCAGGCCACACCAAAAGCTCCACTGGACATGTGGGAAAGCTTGGATTATTCTCCCTATATTTACTAGCTAGCTAATTCACTTCCTCCCCACTCTAATGAAATTTTAACGTAACTGTTACATAAAATGCAGTGCATCTGAACAAATGATCTGCTTGAGAAAAGGCAGGGCCTTCACCAAAACATTACTTAGCAAGGGACTGCTTAACCAGATGTCTCCAAACTGGATAATCATTGAACTTCCATTACTCTTTCCTAGGACAAAAAAGTCCCAGTATATTTGAAGATATTTTCATTGATTACAAAATAAACTGACATGGGAATGGGTGGATGCTAGAATGATAAAACCTGCAGCTGCAGCCTGGGAAGGGATGGAATGTAAGAAATGCACCAAAGAAAGGAAGGGCTGAGGTTAGGATCTTCATCTGAGACATGGGGAAGGCTTGGGATGGAGGGCATGAAGTGGGGTGAACTGGCCTATGGACAATTAAAGTAAAGGACTAGGGTTCCTAGTGAATAAACTACCAGCAACAGTGCTGAAGTGCCTGAAAAAGTATCTCAAAAAATAATTAAGAGCTCATACTGGCAGTGTCATTCGTCTCAGTGGATTAGTGTCCTGGCTTGTGAATCACCCTAGGATTTGGGTTTGGGCTAACAGAAAGTCCAGGACTACAGCCGTTGTGGGGCTAGAAAGGGGTTTTTAAAAGAAACTGAGGGCTGCAAAACTAACTGCTGCAGGAGAAAAACATTATGCAAAATTTTGCTACTAGGATCCAGAATATTATTTCTGATAAGATCATAGAAAATCCGTAGAAAGGGGACTCAATATCCTAATGCCCTCATTTTCTTTGCCTACCTTCAGTCATAATTGAAGAGAGCTGAACTCATGGTTGATTTCTCACATGGAACTATGGGAATACCTTGTCCATAAAATTATTAAGATACAATGGTTTGATCCTTGTGTGTACTGGGAAAAAAAGTCCACTGAAGATGACTAAATACACAGATTCATCAGCCAATTTAAAAATTAAGAAAAGAAAACCAAATCAAACCCAAACCAAAACAAAAAAACTTCCCTGAAAAATGGGAGCTGAAAATAAAAGCTGAGAGAGCACGTGAAGGAAGTGTCAATCTTTTCACACCAAAGGTCATGTTCAGATGAGGGGATAGAAATGGGTTGCCAGAACAGCCCCTACCTAGCTCTTCCCCTCTGCTGTGGACAGCCAGGGAAGGGTCAGTGTGGACAGAAAGTGTCATGACTTGGTGGGGCCAACAGCGATGAGGGGCTGTAAGTGAAATGGTATGGGGAGGAACACAGCTGAACCTCAGTGAATTTTTGAGGGAACTGGAAGAGAGGCTGCTGCCCTGGAAGTACAGACACATGTGGATATCCCCACACACATGTAATGCCACACGAATTGGGGAGCCCCTTTCCTGTGTCATAAACCCAGCAGTAGGCACAGTATGGCTTCTAGGCACCCTGGACACAGGGGAAGCATTGTCAATGAACCCCTGTGATTTGGTTCTGCTGAGACATTTTGAACCCATTATGTCTGAATGGGTCCTAAATGTCCCCAAACATGTTCCCATTATCCCTAATTTAATTATCTTATTGAGATTATCAATGCCAAAACATCATACAATTAAAACATTTGCACTCAATCAATTTTAATTGTATTCGCTACAGTCGCCTGTGCCAGACCAGATGCCTTCTAGCCCGAGGTAAGTGAAGGAAAAGCAATATTTAAACCCCTCACTTACTCAAGTTTGATCTGATCGAGTAGAAGTGAGGCAGTCAGTTGGGTTGTTTGGTTTTGGGTTTTTTTCTCGTAGGAGATGCGGGCTGCTCCGGCCGCCGCATCCCCACGGCTTGGCGGCGCATCCTTCATCCCGGATTCGGCATCCCCCGCTGGCTTCGTCGCTCCGCGACCGGCCTTCGCCGGGGGGTTATCGCCACCTAGCGCTGACGGCGGGAACGGCCGCCCCTCATCCCCTAGGAGTCTTCCGGCATCAGCCATCCAACTCCCCAGGGAGCCCCAGGGCTCTGCAGAACCTGGCTACCACCGAAACCGGCACATCTGAGCCGCACCTACGCCTCCTCGGAGAGTTCCGTCGTCGTCGTCACCTCACACTGCCTGCACCGAGGTCATCGAGCAACGGTGGCTTCAGACACAAATGACAGGTAAAACACCCATCGGCTTTAACCTCCATGGCCAAGGCTGAAGTCAGCCTGCTTGCCCCACGTTCCTCTTGGATTTAGAGCATCAGGACATACAGTAAGTCTCTCTGCTGCCCAAAACCTGCTGAGGAAAGGCGATTTGGTTCCCAGTCCTCAGCCACAACAAAACACAAGGATGCCTTGCAAGTTTTTCACTAGCCCGAGTCTCCCAAATAAGGCCTTGGGCAGAAACAGCCCAGTCCCTGCTTCCTTGCAGAATGCAACCAGCAGGGAGCTGGTAGCAAAGTGTCTGGTTTTCATCCAGGGCTTGTTTAACCTAAGGAGGCCTTCATAGTCAGCACAGGCCAGGATTAAGTCTCTGAGCAGCAGTCATGGTCCTGCTTTCCCTCCAGATCAGTGGGTGCACTGTGCTCCTCCACAAACCAGAAGCAGAGGATGACTGCCCCTAGAAACTTTGTAAGCTGCATGTTCTGACCCTCTCCTGACACATGGGCGTGAATTGGGCAGGAAAGGTGAGTGAGGCTCAGGGCCCTGCTGCCCTGGAGGCACTCCAGTAGGATGGAGCTTCATCGTGAGCCAGACCATCCAGCAAGGCCGAAAGAAAGCATCATGCCCAGCTCATGGGTATTGACACACAGGAAGCAATGCCAGGCTGAGAATCCAGCTGGAAAGCAGACCTCCCTGCAACCCTGGGCCAGGAAGCTCTGACCCCCTATTTTCTGGGTGAATACTTCAACTACCAGCTTGAATACAAACAAGAAAGAGACTGGATTCTCTGGTGTTTACATTTTGGAAGAACAGTTAGCCATCAGCAGCCAGCCCAGTTTATGTGTGCATATGAGGGCAAAATAATTTACATGGTCTGCTCAGGTTTAGGTTGTTTCTGCCTCTCAGACTGATGGGCATTTCCGCATACCCAGAAACAATTTCTACATATCTGTGAACTTCTAGATTAAAACCTGAGGTTCTTACAGATTTCCAATACCTTCAAATTAGAGGAGAAGATGACAGGATTCTGCACGTGGAGAGAATCAACTCTTTTTTCCTGCCTCAGTGACTAAGCAGAGACTTGCTGTAAATCAAACCTACAGTAGAACATGAGAAGTCCTCTCACGTGCTCATACAATTTTCGCAAGGCTGGCTCTAAAGCTAAGATATGTGCCACTTTTGTATTCCTATCCAGCCTGTCTCTCTTTAAATACAAATGCTAATTTACTCTGTGTTCTCCTACGTTTGGTTGAAAACCTCTAATCTCCCTTGCTCCTGTTTCCAAATCCTTCCCGTGAATCTGATCACTGCAAAAATAGCAGTAATTGATAGCAGGTGTTCCAGATGTGTTAACTGCTCTGTGGTACCACTTGCCTCATATCTTGCCATATCATTCTCTCTTCCAACATCATGAACTTACACTCACTGATCCCGAATGGCTGTACAAGAAGATTGATTTGGAGATGGATTAGTTTGCAAATATTCACCGCTTCTCTTAATAATCGAAGAAACTCAATAGATGTGAGCATTGTGGAAGCCAATACTAATATAATTTTTTTTACTAGGGTTCAGAGCAAGGTTTTTCTTCCAATAAATTTTAAGGATTTTAGTGTTTCAACTTCTAATTCTCTTCCCATGCTATGAACAAAATTACACATATTGCAAAAATAAAATAGCCCAAATGTACTAAGATCTGTTGTAGATTGTCAGAATTATCCCATACTGTATAAGCTGTCTGTCTGCTCTGCTGGTTCTGTGCTGTATTCTCCAATACTTAGGGAAAAATAAAGCATACAACAAGAGAAAGTAAGATCCTCCAGGAAATGTATTTTGCCAGGATTCAAGTTGGATGGACACGAAGCAGGAATCTGAGGAGAGGAATTAGTTCTGCAACAGTCCTCCAGAAGCTCTGTGTAGCAAGATCAAGGGGGAGTAACTATTAATTTTGCTAGCATCAGCTAACATCTTCCAGGTTGCAAGGGTTTCCCACTTCTCTCAGACTGAAATTGCCCTGTATCCAGATATGACATCATCTGGGTTCCATGGCTCCAGACCTTGGCTTTGGTCCATATGCCAACGCCATGCTTCTTTCTTGACCTGAAGTGTGGCCCAGGACCTTAGCTCACATGCAATTCCAAACCCTATATGAAACTCAGCACTGGTCTTTCCCTGTTCACCATTCCCCTTAATTTGCTGTCATGAACACATTAGTGTTTCCCCAATGAGAACAGAAAATGCTATTAATCTTTTTTTTTTTCTTCTTTTGAATCCAGGAAGGGAATAAATTCAAGGACATATTGTCAAAATTGCCAAATAGTTTTGCTAACTGACAGTATCTTATTCCAGCCATAACCCAAGCCATCAGTGGACCATAACATCATGCATTTTGGTGCCAATCCCTTTAAACTGCAGCAATTGTGCCCCTGCAAGTCTGGGTCCTGGTCTGCCACTGGAGAGTGATGCACTGAGGAATGCACCACAAGCAACAATCTGAAGCTGACATTCATGTTTAGTGCTGCCCCTTTCGTGTGTCTGAAGAGCCCACAGATGAAAAGCGCAGGAAAGTTGTCCTTGAAAACTTTCTAGCACAAAACTGATGGTTTTTAAACATCAAAAGCAGCCATTGACCTGCCCTGGTATTTCTGAATACCTCAAACACCAACTATAGCAATTCATCACTACCAGCAGCAGGAACACGATCTGAAATCAGTGCAATCACACACTGAGCTATAATAGCAACAAACCCTCTGCAAGTAGACCACAGAAATATTAACTCTTTTCCTTGCTGCCCACCTAGGATGGAAAGGACAATAAATCCAGAAATTAAAACTCCATTATTTTCTAGCCAATCCATAGTGTGACCCCCATTTGGGTCACTCATATTCTTCAGGTTGCTTGGAAAATGGACTAGATAAGCTGGCAGCAGCTCTGTCTTCTAATATTTCATGTAATCCACTGACTCACACACACAGTGTAGCGTTTCCATTCTCCCCTCCCCCAGAAGTTTTGCCTTGTGGGTCTGATCACCAGCACTGCAGCAGGGTAGCAGAAGCCACAGTACAACCATAGATCTGGGAACAGACTAGGTTTCATGCGACGGAGCATAAAGGACAGATTACTTAAGCAACAAGGAGTAGGGCTGAGGCAGTATAATTAAATTCATAAATATAAATGCCAAACACACTTATGAGTGTGCCTGTCTTTACAGACAAGGTACAAATGCTTCATGGGTGACATCAAACACTGGATAATGCAGTACTCTCAAGAACAGAGAAAATCAACCTTTTCTCCAGCTTGAACTAAGGAAAGCTCTGGTTCATCTGAAGCCTAGTTCACTTCTGAAGCAGTGCTGGAGCTGTCTGCTCTGCATCAGATTTCCAGCTACACTTTCCTCAGAACTGCAGAATCTGGAGAATTAATTTTGATTGGGAAATGTCAAAGCAAAACATCATTTAAAAAAAAAAAAAGAAACATTTCAAATGTTTTAAAGAAAAAGAGAAACATTTCAAATGTTGATCTTTTCTCTGTTTTGAAATGGAAGTCAAAAAAAGTCATATTTAAAGTTTCTCCTTTCAGAAGAAAACCTGTATAAATAGTCAAAGCTAACATTTTCTGACAAAGAAAAAATATTTCAGCTAGCTTGAGAGAGATGGGGTTTTGCAGGGCCAAAATATTTCAACACCCTTTCCTCTTTAGATGGAAAATAGGGCCTCCTTCCTCAGCCCTAGCCAGCCTGAAAGCACTTGGCAAACATAAATTAATTCATCCTTTTTCTAGTGGGGGAAGGAAGAGGGCCAAAAGCTCTTAAGGGACATGCTTACAATGAACTAGGATGTCAGTTGATAGAACTACAGAGATAGGTTGTGGCTCCAAACCTAAAACGCCTGCCTGGGCCCAGTTCCCTCATGCAAGATGCCTGGCTGTGAACACCAGCGATGCCCAGCAGCTGTACCTGTCCCTTAGCATCCTCCCAGCACAGCAAACTCCTCCAGGCAGAGCAGAGCTGTAGCAGTGGGAGCAAAATATTCCAGAGGCTGCCTGCCATAAAACATGCATTAAAATCTTAGTCTGGCAAATCTGCTTGTTTTGCAATTTGGTTATCCTGACTACATACCCAATGGCTTTTCTTTAACCTCCTTTTCTAAAAGGGAAAGGAAAAAAAGAACAATGCCCAAGAAAAATGTTTATTTCATGAAGCCATCCAAACTTTTCATTATCTTTCTTTTTCAGGGAAAACTAATAACAGCAAACCACAGAAAGATACACTACATGGTCTTGTCCTCTCCGATGTTACTGAGAGGAGAGGAACATGAAACTAAATAAAGATGTTTACTGACAGACTAATAAACAAATGGGCCCATTTTGATGTAACCTTGATGAATGGAGCATCCAGGTGTTTTCAATAATGGCAATAAGCACTACAACTCAAAGTATTTCTGATTCAAGTATAATGCATTATTAGGCCATTAGAGGCTGAGTATAGAGGGCCATTTGTGCTCAGCCCTATCAATAATGTTCCTTCCCAGCCTACATTTAGGCCAGGGGAATTAGTCATACGGATATTCTATTTAATAAAAACCTAAAGAAGACGCATCAAGAATCGCATTACATTTTAACAGGGTTACAGTAGTCCAGGAGGACCACAAGTTTAATTTTCATAAGAGCATTCATTCCTCAATTATGTCAAACATGAAAATGTAAATGGCAAATTTAATGCTAACAATATCCCTCAAAGCACATTGGCAGGTAGCAACCATTATGTTGAGTGAATGCTGGCTGCATAATAAGCAGCCCCAAACTAGACAGCAGGGGATTAAAATTGCCAAGCTGAGCTCCACTGATTACAGTTTCATGCTGCCGAAAACACCCTTTGTAATACGCATGGGGACTAAGGGCGGATTTTTCCTCCCAAAGAATTTGCTGACTGTGCAGGAATCACTGTTAATATTGGCCAAAGGTGGTAGCCACGAGATGTGATAGGAGTCACCCTTTGGGTCCTTCCAAGCAAGCGCAATGAGCTGAATTCATCCCAAATGTAATTCCACCAAAGAGAAGGGATTTGTACGCACAGACGTGCTTTGCTGGCTACCCCCTTGCAAACAGGAATAGCTAAACAGGGAGAAGAAAGAGCAGGTGGAGGTTGGATGCTCATATCAAGTTTCAGGGGTGGAATCTGCAGCTTCCTCAAATAATGCAAGATGAAAAATCAATTAAAATATTCTGCAACCTAGCCAGAGGACAATACTCCAAGGTACTTCTGTAATATGTACAGGAAACTTGTTGCTTTCAACCATCCACACCACGGTGAAATACAAATAAAGGGGATAACGTCATGTGTTGCATCCTGCATCTTCTGAATATGGCCCAAACCTCTGCCTTTGTGCAAGTGCTCGGCTCTATCGCCATGCCATGAGTAACCTGGGACTCCAGCCCTGTTTCCATGTAAAATAGGAGCATAGGGAGTCAGATGTGCAGTGTACCAAGTACCAATTCCCTGCCAGAGTACTGAAAGGAAGATATGTTCCTTAAAGCACACTGTGTACTGCTGAATAAATGCAGCCACTTCACAATTCAGAAGAGTTGCATCCAGGCTCTGCAAAGTGAGCCATGCCAGCTGAGCTCTTTCCAGTTTACATCTCTGCTCACAGAATAAAAACTGGGATTAGCACTGCAGTTCCTCTAACTGCAGTCTCTAGAAGTATGTGCATTAACATCACACTGTGCTTACATTTGTGTGTCCTCTTGTTTACATTAGGGCACATAAACAGATACAGGTGTGCATGGGCAGACCTTTAATGAAAATATTAATGTATGTTTTCACACCCATTACTTCAGCCTCATTGCATAGCCAGGAAGACTTTTTTCAACGTTTGCCAAGCAAAACATTCATTCTATTAACATCTATTCCATTTTTTGAGGTAGAAAATGCTACTTGCTCACTTAGTCTACCTGACATCTCCAAACCTACTCAGAAAGCAAGGTTCTGCTGAAGCTTAACAAGAATTGGATGGTTAACAACTTCATATTTTTCAGTAGCTCTTTTTAACATAGGTCTGAATCAAAGCTTGGAGCTTTTTGATTTCCCGAGTATCCTTAGGTTTTTTCCTCATAGAAACTTTTAAAATGTATGTGCAGGAACATCTGAGGTACAGATCTGTACTCTTACAGAGCCATGCCACTAAAACTCCAAATGCAGCAATGCTTTAGTTTAGGTGGGATATCAGTGAATTATCATGTTGCTTGGTTTATACCTAGACACTCATGACAAACAATCATGTCAAGTAAACCTACTGGCCCCCCACTCCCTGGGAGATGGGATCTTACCCTATGCACCAGTGGGTAACAGAGCTGTGACAACTCCAGCTGAATCCTTAGTATCTTCCAAGATTCCTGGGAAGAAACTGGGGTCAGAAAGCACCAAAGAAATGTGGACTCTGCATAACCTGAAAGTATATAGATATTTTCTCCTATTCATCTGCACCTTTATCTATTCTGGCTCTCTCTAGTTTTTTGGGCTTTTTTTTTTCCTTCTTATTAGACAACATTAAATAAATCTCTCCATAGGCTTTTCTTTTACCTTCTTTCCTTCATACCTCTTAGTGAAGTCCCTAAATCAGTGGACTCCTGCAATCAACAGAACCTTCATTATCCTTAATCTCCCATCAGAGCAGTCATTCCTCAACTGTTCTTTCCTCCTGCCAATACTCACTTTTCCACCTCCACCCTGTCGGGTGGCTCTATAGTGCTGTGCTGCTACAGAGTCAACCCTGTTCCCAAACCAAAACATTGGCATTAGATGTTTTAGGAATATGAAGGGAGGAAACAGCTTTTCCCTGGTCAGACTCTGCAATGCCTAGTTCTCTTTTTTATCCACTAGCACTCTGGTTGTTGACAGATAAAACATAGACGCTTTACCAACCAGCTTGTTGCCCATAGGGACCAGCACCAACCCCCATCACACACACAAAAATAAAAAGCTGTCTCATGAGAAAATTGTTTCTAATGCTTAAGCTGCAGCACAAGAGAGAAATTTGGAATAAGCAAGCTACCAGAAGGATTTTACTATTGGTAGATTTATCCTTTTCACAAGTCAGCAATAACAAGGAATGAGGCACAATAGCATAAGCAAGATTTTAGACATGTTAAAATACATGCACTGGTCTGATTTAACTTCCTTATCTCTTGGATGCCTACCTGCTAAGAGGAGTAATGAGTCTGCAAATATCTTGGCAAATAGAAATGGCAATGTTTTGCTTTGGATTGTACCAGCTCAGAAGACAACTTCCAACAAATCCTTCCACTTACTAATCTATCATGGACACCCTCAGCATGCATTTAGAATACACTGAATTGCAGAGACAGAGGTCGGGGAATGGAGACAAAAGGAAAAAAAAAAACCATAGTTGAGGAAGTTAGTGAATGGAAGAATTCTAGAAGTGATTCTTGTTTGACAAGCCAGTAATAAGAAGATAAATTGTTTTATATGGACGCTTCAGGAGTGGACATTAAGTTTTGGGAGGCTTCCTCAGATTTCTGGAGCCACAGAGAAATCCACTATGTCTTTATTTTTTCTTGGCATAACTGAATATTTCAAGGAAGCTCAGTTTTCTAGTGCCATAGAAGAGTTTGAGCTTTCTAATAGCAGCCACACTTCACAAAGCGTACACACTCTGAACCCAGCAGATGTGTTTTCATGATGATTAGCTCTTGTTATTTCAGTCATTGTGCCCCAGCTTTCCTCCAAGGATCACTGCGGGAACCAGCCCAGAACAAGTGTTACAACGTGAGACCCTCTCTAGCCAGAGGCCATTGTGTCAGCATCAGGAAAGACTCAGTTTTCATCAGCCCAAAGTGAGGATTGGTTCCTGCTTAATTTGTGAATTTCAGAAAAAAATGGGTTATTCCATGGTGGCTTCACCAAACCCCAAAGCAACCAAGTTCTTCAGTACCAGAAGGACTTGCCTGCAATCTTGCTGAACCAGCACTGCTAAAGACAGGGAGTCCTGGCAGGTCAGCACACCTTGACAAGGTAGGTCAACAAGGCAGGCCAACACAGCCTTGACTCCCAAACACAGGCACCCACCTCTGAGCTGTTTACACATGTTAGAAATTCATTTGGAGGAGGATGTGTTTTCTTTTCTGGGGTGGGTTATTTTAAGTCTATGTCAGATGCTGTCAGTCACCAGCCTGACAGAACTGCTCAGACCCCTGGCTTGGCTCTCCACATCCCACGAGAAACTTCACAAGCAGCCCACAGCCGTATTGGCATATGGCTATCACCGCTCTGCTCCCCAGACATCTTAGAATAATAAATTGGTAATTGAACGGCGAGTTCAGTGCTGCTGTTTGCAGAGAGCCATGACCGCTGAATGATTATGACAGCGGGCAGCACTATGGAGGTGTTGAAAGAGTCTATTAGTCTGCTTAGTCTAAGGCAGTATGGAGTGTTGATGCAAGCTCTCTGCAAACAAATACCCAGCGCAGGCAACACAAAAAGGGCAGCAAAGGGTGGGGGGGCTGTTTCCTCTGTGGGGGTTGTTGTCAGAGAAGTGTCATACTTGAGAGGGTGAGATAGGCACAGAACAAGGCGACCAGGGCTGGAAATACAGGCAGGGAAGGAGTTGTCCTCACACTCTGGCTGTAGCTCCTGTAACTGGGGCAAGGCAAGAGGAAGACTGTTGCTGTTCTCTGGCAAGGAGTCACACCTATTCTGTAACGTGATGTGGCTCTAAAACACATTACCTGGCACTTAAAATGATCCATTAGACAGGCAGAGGAACATGGCATACTCAAGGATCAGCATATTCACATAGCAAAGGAATAAGTGGGCCTGAGCTACACTGAGTCACCCGCCAACACCCCCAAGGGATGCCCATTCAAGCCCCTGGCCTCGGCAGCCATGAAGCTCGAAAAGCCATTCCCAGCCAGGGGAGCTGCAAGTCCCAGCCCTGACAGACATCCTCGCTCCACCAGGGCCTGCAGCACCGTATGGTGTTTCCAGGAGCTGGTAGTTCGCAGCTGGTCCTCAGAGCAGCAGGCGCTTTGAGTGACTCCTAGTGGCACCACAACGCACAGCATGAGGCAGATGAACACAACTCATGGCTCATTCTCTCAACAATCAAGAGGGCTAAAATAAGGTATTGACAGGATGTATCGGATTTGATCATGGATGCCTCTTCATTAATCATGACTTGGAAGGACCATGGGTTCCTTTGAACAGCTGGAACAGCTGCCTGTTGTGGTGCAAATGTCCTGCCACTGAAAAACCCTTATAGATTATATTCATCCTTCCACAAGTACATAACCTTCAAGCAATTTTTTGTAAAACATATCGGAAACATTTAAAATACATTAAACTAACACTATGTGGTGCTTACCGTATCTAATTTGGTGTTTTCTAGTAGATTCCTCTCTCACTTCTTCATTTTTCTCATCAGGAGGCTGATCTGACATAATTCAAGTTTGGGATTGACCTTGTTTGTGTTTAGCAGCTCCTCTGTTGCCATGGCTCTAGAAAGGAGCTCAGGTCACCTTGCTCCCAGTTGTTTTGACATGAAAGCAACAAGACACCAAACACCTCTTTGGAAAACAGAGGCTGTAAAATAAAACCTTATAAACCAGAAAATTGCACAAAATTGAGGAGTCAGATCCAATGAAATTACATCTGTCTCTTCAAGTTAAAATTTTAATTGGGAACTGCAGGTACTCAAAGAAAGGGTAAATCTTCATTGTGAAACCTGGAGTCAAACTCTTGTCTGTTTCAGTCCAGTGCCCCTCTGTGCAGAGAAAGCTATGTAACTCAGTCCAAGCCAAATTTGACAAAATCACAGCATATCCCCCCTGTTTTTTTTCCTCCTAGGCTTCTCAAGAGCCTTTTATGGCAGTCAGGTGCAAATTTGGCCCATATGAAAGCTTGGCCTTTGTGGCATAATGGAGTGGAAAATAAAGGTCAGTGCTGCCCAGTGACTTTCATGAGTGGGGGGGAATTGCAGCTGCCCCAAACCCCAGGGTCAGCCACACCATCAGGGAGAATGAGCAGTGAGCAGTCAGGGGGATGCCTGGTGATGGTGGCATCTGCCTGAGGCTGGAGCTGCCTGTAAAGATGGAGCATCATTGTTACTCTTCTTCAGAGAACAAACCATCATGGCTAAAATCTGATTTCCCAGTGTAGGATGCTCAGACATTGTTCCTAAGCACAGTATCCCTCTTCTTTTCTTTTTTTCCTCCCTTGAGATTACAGGGAAAAGACATCTCAGCCCAGCCCACTACAGTAGCACCTGTGCTATGGGTGCCAGGACAGCAGGTATCTCCAAGTGGGCCCTGTACCGCAGGCTGGTGCATCTGCTGTGACCCTCCGGGCACAGACAAGGCACTGCGCTTCTCAAAACACCGGAGTAATCCCTTTCTGCCCAAATGCAACCAAGTCCCCGCCCTCAGGGGTCGCTTCTCCACAGCCAGCCCCTCTGCCTGTCAGCCTGTGTTACTGTCCAGCAGACCTGGTGGGCAGGATTTAATGTGCTGCCTTGTGATTCGGCCAGCTGAGGATGTCCAGTGCCAAAAGCTCATCATATGACTGCATGCTGTGTACATTGGGGTAACCATGTGGAAGAGCTAATTACAAGGCAGGAAATTGGAGCACAAGCTTGGAGGAAGCAATCTTTCAGCATGCAGCAAAGCCAATCACACAGACTTTAGCAACTGTACCTTGAGTAGCGAAAATTGTCCGCTGATGGAGGATCTGGATCAAATCTCTCTCTTCCCCTCTGCGTCCTCTCAAATTCTTCTCTTCTTGTAGAAGAGCTCAGTGGAAGTCCAAGCAACACTGTCCAAGAGAGATGGAAACCTCCCTACATAAGCCGGACATTTTAGGTGTGTGCTTGAATTTAGGCATATGGGTGGGTGATCCTATCAACTTCAACAGGACGGCTTGTATGTTTTTTATTAGGTGCATGAAGGAGAACCTTGATGAGTCAGATCCAGGAGTTTCATACTTTCTCCAAGATCAAAGGCAGCACAACAGCTCCTACATTAGAACACACACGACTGCAGTTTATTTGCTTTACACTGACCCAGTTTGAGTGGGATGAGGTACAGTCTGCAGGCCAAATTAAGTGCTCTCCTTCTTGTGTTTCATTGTGATTTTTTTCTTTTTGAGCATGTCAGCAGAACAAGTTCATCTCTGACAGTGCAGAGACTTGCAGATGAAACTCTGGCATTGTTTGCAAGCTGCTGTTATGCTAAGATACAGAAAAAAGAAAACAACCTGCAGTACAGCTAAGTGAGACGTTAAACAAGTTAAAATGTTTTCATTGGCACCAAGTCACACCTCTGTGTTCCCCTTCCCCATGATCTAGCAAGAGGGAAGAACTAACTGCCAGAAAGCTACTCCTTTTGACTTGAGAATCTGCATTTACTACTATTGTTTACCTTGAAATATCTACAACAGTAGGAAAGAATATAAAATGTCTTTGAAATATCTCAACCCTTGGCCTGCTCCCCCAATCCAAATTATCACCAAAGAGTACAAGCATCACCCCCCTAGCTGATAGAGAAGCTCTGGAAATAGCATCACAGTCACACTCTACTGCAAATAATAAACTACTATGAGCTTGCTTTGGGCCGGCTAATTTTGCCAATACTGCTCTAGGTCAAAGGGTGAAAACATGGAGACCTGTCAGATCAGATAAGGATCTCCATGGATCAGCTGTGACTTGAGGAGAGGATCAAAGGATCAAAGAGTTCACAGCCTGCTGCCTAGCGCTGAGCTGGGCAGCAGCAGTGCACAGCACATCACAACAGCACAAACCTCTAGGAAAGGCACAGTAGCAACCACAGCCAGTGCACAGGCAAAATCTGATATCCCAGGAGCCGTAGAAGGATCCTGATGGTTAGGAGGGGTCTCAAGGACAAAGGCAGTGCTTGGCAAGTGATGCTTTGGTCTCCAGCATTAGTCAGGTATCTGTCTTCAGACCAGACCTCTGGAGACTGAGGAACTGGAGTCAGTGGAAGACAATAAAAAGAGCTAGAGACACAGATCTGCCATGTGAAGGGTGCCAGCAGCACTCACACATGCAGAAGCACATGCCTATATACACACATGGGTTTCAACCCTTATATTAAATTCTTATGCCTTTTGGTACATGTTGAAAAATAAACAGCAGTTGTGTACAACTGATATCCCAGAACATTTATGTGACATAAATGATGGTTTTGCTGAGAATTGTGATTAATGAGGAAGAAATCCCTTGTGGGCTTCTTGCCATCTCAACGATTCCTAGTTTAAATTGTTTTATTTAACATCCAACAACCTTTGCACCAGGTCTCCTTACGATGTGAAGTACAAAGTAAAACTCAAATGCAGAAGCCAGACTGGTTTATTTCCAATGAATGTGCCACCTACTTGGCGACCAAAAAGGCTCAAATACTTCAAACCAGACCCAAGATCACTATGAGAGCATGAACAGGAACAGAGCAAGAGCTTGTGTCAGTTCTCACTTCCTCACTCCATCACCAGTGCCAGAGGCATTGCAGAATCCAGATAATCCCTAAACATAACCAGAAGTAAAAGCCACACGATGAATTTTGGACAAAATATCAACAAGGATCAGGTTTGTCAAGTCAAAGGTTGTTGCAGTAATTGCACTAGAAGGTCACTTTTTCCATGTTAATTCACTTTAACCTTTATCACCCTTGTTCACACAGAGATTGACCAAATAGCCAGAACCAGGGAAAGTTTTCCACTAACACACCCATAAATGCATCTTTCCTCTGAAGCAATGGAAAACTTTTAAGGCACTTAGATGCCATAATGATGAGCATGGCATTAAAAAATGTAGATAGATAAGATAAGGCAGGGGATTGTCTGGCAGGAGTCAGAAGCTGTAATTTGACATGATGATAATTTCCCATGTGAATGCTGGGATAAGGCAAATGCAGCTCTCACATCTTCCATTAACAGGGCAACAAATACAAAATATTCCTTTAAGAGAGTCCTGTAAAAATTTAGCTGATGGCTAGAGCCACTGAGAGAGTCAAATACTCCACTCTTAAATGAGAGACTAAGGAGTGAAAGGAACAGCATCAAGTGTTGACAGCTCATCAGAGCTCAGACGCTAAGTGAAAGTGAGATCAGAGCTTGGATTAGGACACTGTGGTAAAAAACAGCACTGAGGAAGAGGCAAGATCACTAAGCACAAATTTTACGGAGAGGAAGAAGCAAAAATTAATTTTGCTTATGTGTCAGCTTCCTTCTCTGTAGCTACAAAGACTCACAGGAAAGAAAAATCATTGTAAAGTCATCCCTTGAAACCAATTGACTATCAGTCTCCTACATCAGAGGAACATTTTGCTGTAAGGAACTTGTGGAAAACCAATATAAGGGAATAAAGTACAAGTGCAAGGAAAGTAAAGCAATGCTTTTAAAACACATTTGAAAGATTCCCTCCTTGCACATCGCATACATTTCTTGAGGCAACCCTCTACTGCTGTACAGCACACACATCTGGTGCCATCTTGATAAAATGATGTTTTATAGTTTTCTGAGGCCCCAGAAATGGAGAGTGGGGAAGTCCTTGTCACCTGGATGTCATGGGAAGTATCTGTGGTGCTTCAGCCAAACTTCACCCGGTGGCTGCACCCATCCCTCTAGGGCAGCCATACATATGGACTTAAATAGTGAAAATTGTGTTGAGCTGAAGGGTCTCTAAATAAAACTGTGCCACAGAACAGTGCCCCTGGCTGGCACTGGCATTAGCACACAACAATAGATGCCATTTGAAGCTCAAAACTTACTTCTGCAAAATAAATACAGATGCAAAATAGAATCCTTCCATGACAAAACTGTGGCAGAGTTACAGTGGAAGCAGAGCAGAATATTAGAAAAAGGGTAAACATTTTACCTATTTGTATGCATACACGTATTTTTATACATATATATATGTAAGCATTTTACATTAGCAAGAGGTTTTACTATGGAAAAAAAGAAATCCTATCTTAGCGGGGTAGAAAGGTCAAGGTATTTTAAATTTATTTTTCCACAATTTGTGTCTGACAAACTGATGCTGTCTAGGTAAGTACTGCTATCATGGATGAGCTCAGGGCCAGCAAAACAAGGTGATAAGGAAGGGACATCATCTCAAAACCAATAAATCTCCTTCCCAGATGGCATTTTTATCTAAGAGTGCCAAAAGAAGCCAGACAGGAAATTTGTGGACCTATATCATGGTAAACTCATTAAGAGTAAGTGAGTTTCTGAAAGACTAAAAGCAAGTTAATCTGGTGCCTCTGATTAAAAAAGGACCTCAGCACTTCAGCTCCATCAGCCTATTGTTTACAATGCTTGAACTAATTTAATCCACCAGGGCATCAGTCCTGTGAATATCTCTGGAGGAGATAACACAACTAGCTTGCATTTTAAAGAGGTCCCAAAATGATGTGCTAAAACTGATGAGTTCAGCAGCGTGAGCATTGAGGCTTCCCTGAACAGAATGAGAAGAGACCTGCTCAGAGGATCTCCAAATAATTCCCAAGTTCAGTTTTAAGGCTAAAACATGAAAGCACAGGGTGAGAGGGGAACATTAAAGCACAGGAACTTTCTTATAAAGCAGCCCAGTCCTTTTACTGTTATTTCAAGAAATTAGACCTGAAGTGGAGATTGTCTCATTATAATGGATCAAAACAATACCAGGAATCCATGCAGGACAGAAGAGCCCTGGTACAACCAGCTGCAGCCACAATGTCTGTCTGTCCGAGGCTAGCAGGAGGGAGACATCCCCCCAAGCATGTGATGAGACACCAGCTTCTGCCCTGGAGCAGGAGGTAGGTGTTACAGTTTAGCCCCAGTTCTCCCAAGAAGGTCAACACAAGGAGATACTCCAAGCACTCAATTGTTATTGTAATAGGTTCAACCAAACCCAGGTCCAAGTCTCCTTAGTCCCACAGACAGCTGCAGCCCGGTTTTGACCACAGCAAAATAATACTTTGGATATATCACATCTATGCTCCAAACATCTGTTTGCAGCTAAATCAGGTGACACTAGACTATGGTCATCACCCTGCTCTCATCCCATTGCTCAGCTGAGGGACTCTCCTCAGCTCAAACAACATCAGCTCTCCAGGCAGGACTAGAGAGACCACCAATGTTAGAGACAACCACACCACAGCTGAGGCTGTAGCACTGAAGCAGATCAGACATGAGGAACTCCCCCTCTGATTCTCATTGGGATAAGAGGTTTAAAATTTACTGATACTATCATTGAACAGATTCAAACATTCATGGTAACCACTTTTCAAAATCCTGATTTTCCTTAGAAGAAGGAGAAGATAAGAAAATATTTATTTTACCATATTCTTTTAAAGACAATAAAAGCCTTTTCCAAGTACTTTTGCAATTGTAGCCATAAAGTATTTGTATAAGGAGGAACATATTGTTGGCACAGGAAGCATATTTAGTTCTTAAAACTAATATTTAGCTAATGCTCAGAAATGCATTTATGTAATCTGTGCTCTGTTACACTGATGTATTAATAATGAAATTGTAGCTCTCTAAGAAAGAAATGAACATTAACAATGGAAGTGGAATCAGAATCCTATAATGCAAGAAATACTGCTTGGTCAGCTGGACACAGAAGGTGCATCAGTGATTTGAGTAAGAACATGAAAGGACCATAAGGATAATGACTCACTTTGCATTTGCATAGTTAGTGCCTTTCAGACGAAGACTGGACTTTGTTTATACAGTCTCTGGACTTTTTAAACTTCAAGTTTAAATTTTAAACTTCAAGTTGGAGGTGCCAAGCTGTTGCAGAAGGATGATGAGCACCAGCAGCTTTTGAGAGACCTCTCTATTGAGTTAATTGGGTAAGTTCTGTAAGGTTTGTCTTTCAGACATAGCAGCAAATCTTCCCCCCAAAAGTCCTATTCCTTTTGACTCCTGTGAAGCACCCTCATCATAAAGAGGCCCATACCTATTCTGGGTTCTAGTCATTGTCCTGAGCATACAGCTTTGTTGCTGCCTCTGACACTGGCTCATCCAGAGGTATTTTTTTCAATAAGAAGCTTGTTCTTGCCCATTGTTCCCACCTACACATTCATGGGAGGTATCATAGAGATCTCTCCACTGTGCCCCTGCTCCAGGGCAATCATAGTCTCAAGGGCTGCACTCTCGCTGGGATGTACCATTGTATTTCTTCAGGCTCCTGGTCCCCTCCATCATCCAGACCAAAAATTTTTCAGAGGATGCAGCAGCTCTGCCTTCTGGGATGTGCTTAGCTTTCCTTACCATTTAAAAAACAGGGAGGAGAGGGGATCCTTGCTCTACACAAGTGGTTGCAGCCAAGCATAGAAATATCTAGTAGCCTAAAGACTGCAAGGAAGAAGCATATGTTTTATAACAATTTAGACACGGATGCAGAAATTTGGGGTTTTTTTAAAACACTGTAAGCACTATTCTGTGCTCAGTTTTATTGCTGCATGTAGCCTTATAGACAAGGAAGCTCTTTAGTGTCTGATAGAGTAAGAAACTGGAAGTGTTGTTAGCCAATTAAAAGTAGGTTGGAATTTTATCCATCCCTAGTTTGCTTGAAGGCAACATGGGCTTGTAAATAACTATAGTTTGAGAAACATCAATATTTCTATCAACTGCTACTGACCAAGAATTCAAACCACAAACCCTAAATACAGATATTTCTAATTTCCTGCTACAAGAGGTGAGTGGACTATGTCACAGATCAATAACCAGCAGAGGCATCTTTAAAAGGAGTAGTGCTAAGTGAATCTTCTCCTGCTACACACAGTGTCTTGAAAACAGTTTTGTGGTAGTCTGGCACTTACTGAAGGCTGGGTAATTCCCCTCCCCCTGCCCCAAACAGATTTTAGTCTTCTTTGATTTTCCATGCACGAGTGGCCAGGCTGAATGAGCAGATCTGTTATCAGCTGCAAGGAGTCTGGGCTTACAGCTGTTGACTGATAACTCTCTGCAAGCCCCCCTCCAGTGCACCAGGTCTTGCTTCTCTTTGCTTATGCTCCTCAGGGATCCCAGGCTGAAATTCTGCTTGAAGGAGCCTCTACACTGGCACTTGCTCCTCTCAGCTGCTTCCACACTCCTGTGCAACAGAGCCAGGGCTCAATGATGCGTAAAGAACTGGGCTGCAGTGCTGGATTTTGCCAGATAAAAACATGGAAGAGTTTTGTGTCCTAAGGTAAAACTACCAAAGTAGTTTTTGTTGGCAAAAAATATCCATGATTTCGAATCTTGTGCCTTTTTTTAGCAAGAACAATGACTACACACAACTAATAAAGCAATCAAGAATACAGTTTACACTGCTAACATCTTGTCATAGGTTAGCAAGAATAGTCCCGGAGGAGTCCATGACTTTAAGGGGTGCTTACAGTTTCCTCTGGGAACTGATAGAACCTATCAGCTGGCCAGTTTGGATATGGACAATTCTCTAAGCCACTTAAAGTTGTGATCACCTTGCTTCCACACTCCTGTGCAACAGAGCCAGGGCTCAATGATGCGTAAAGAACTGGGCTGCAGTGCTGGATTTTGCCAGATAAAAACATGGAAGAGTTTTGTGTCCTAAGGTAAAACTACCAAAGTAGTTTTTGTTGGCAAAAAATATCCATGATTTCGAATCTTGTGCCTTTTTTTAGCAAGAACAATGACTACACACAACTAATAAAGCAATCAAGAATACAGTTTACACTGCTAACATCTCTAGCAGAAGAGCAGTGTGTTTCAGATGTGCAGTCCATGACTTCTCTGAGACAATGCGTCGCCTTGGTGGTTTGATTTCCAGATTCAAAAGTCAGCATTTCCAAAACAAAGAGCAACAGAGCAATTCTCTGAGAGAAAGTGCAGTGGTAGTTAACATCTTGCTCACACGCACAAAGCCAAACCATTTGTCTTTCGTCAGGGGAATAATTGTCAGCCAAGACCCTAGAGATGGTAAATTGAATTTTCTGTTCTGCATATGGGAACTCAGTGTTAAGTCAAATAACGCCCCAAGACCGTGTGAGGTTGAAAAGCAAGTTGTTAACAGGGAGAGGGGCTGAGGGTGCTTTCCCATTTGAAACATGCTTTTGCATTTTCCTTCCAGACTTGAAGGATTAGGGTGATAAAGGGATAGGATTTGCCAGGGGTATTTTAGCTGACTAATGCATGGAAACAATGCAGATTTCTCTCATCCTGTTTGTGAATTAATCACCAAGGCTTCTTTTCTTTTTTTTCTTTTTTTTTTTAATTTGCCTATGGTTGGGAACTGTGCTGGTAAAGAAAATGATACCAATAATTTTCCCAGAACTGAAGTTACCTATATAACATTTATACTCAACTTTTAACAGAAAGAAGGGCAAAACCTCACCTGCCCTTTGGCATACTTGAAAACTTGGTATTTCAATGCCACCATTTTAACTACTTGTTAGTAGTCAAGGTGACAAAGGAAACTGTTGTAAATTGCACAACATACCTATAGACAGACAGTAAATCATAGAAAGGCTATGTATATATTTCAAAGTATTTCTTTGAAAACAAGAAATGAAAGTGCTATGATGACATTTCAAGCAAAGTTTAAATTACGTATTACAGGTAGAAAGTGTTCACTATAAAAATAATTTTGACCCAGTCTTACTGAATCCTGTAAAATTTCTGTAAGATTCAGGAGGAATGGAAGAATTCTCATAGCTGTTCCCCTCTATAAATTTGATTGTCTTTGATCAGTGGATTAGAGCTGATGATTTGCACTTTGTTTCTCCTTCATTTCAGGTACCATCTCTGAAGCACAAAACACTGCTGCTGTATTGGAGTTGGCAATTATTTACTTCATAAGGAAAAACCCACACTGATTGTCCAAAATGAAAGCATGGTCAAGCTTGTATAAACCTATTATGAATCAGCATAGGTAAAAATACCTTTTTTTAAATGCTATTCCATAAGGGATCAGGTCTGCCACGTGTTGCCACAGATGAGACAGGATAAGCAGGGACCCGGTATGTGGTGGGCACGAGCTGAGAAAAGGGGACAGCTGCTTCCCAAGCTGCAGCCAGGTCTTCTCACCATCCAGGCTCCATTGTGCTGCTCTGAAGATCACACCTGGAGGAAAGCTTCCCATGCTGGTTTAGCAGTATTTCTTGGACTGTTCTCTCATCATAAATCCCTAACTTGCTCATCAGGAGGAAGGCAACTGAAATTAGAGGAACACTGAGAGCCTCAGACCACC
>NW_008238330.1:7480029-7505519 GCF_000691975.1 Corvus brachyrhynchos | reverse complement strand
CTGCACAAACAGGGAGATGCAGCTTCTGAGACCCTGCACAGCCACCGATACCAGTGAGAAAGTTTTCTGATTTACAGTCTTCATTCCAATCCTGGAGCTTGGCCAATGGCCATCATGCCCAAGAAGTTTTCTTCCAGCCAGGTGTTCATTTCACAGCTCTCCTGTGCTGCAAGAGCTGTCTAGTGCAGAGCTGACTGCACATTTTTTTATTTCTTTATAGGAAAGGCTTTCCACTCCAGCAATATTTATATCATGATCTTCTTGCTTTTCCATTTACAGACCAATGTTTTGTTCTTCCACAGCATCTGCAAGGCATTGACATCCAGAGCTTTGCACAGGAAAGACCCCTCATGATCCATCTGTCTCTTGGGTGCTGTCCTGCTCCACTAGAGCCCAATGGGGCCTTTGTGGGTACATCAGCTAGAGACTACCAGAGGGCCTTGAACTGCAAGTGTTTAACACATCACAGTCCAGAAGACAGCTTTTTCTAGTTCGCCGTGAGGCAGCAATGATTTTTGTGAGCACTTCTCTGCTGTCCACCACCAGGGCTGGAAGTGACATCCATTTTGGGGTGGTCATTGAACACCAGGTAACACATACTTAAAGAGTAGGAAGAATACTTGTTTTGTCTATCCTCTGACCCTTGATCCTCACTAAAAGAGCCATAAGTGGCAAATAAATACAGCCAAAGGGTGTATTTAAAAAAAAAAGCTTCAAGCCAGAAGCAGCATCACAGGTACTAGATGAGCACTGCTAGTGAATAAGATATCCATTATATTCAACCTCATGATGCTATGTCTAGATATCATAAATAATAGACCTAAAAGCAGTTCCCTTTACCTTGTTCTAGTTCATGGACCAAGCCTGTTTCCTTCTTGCCTTGACCATTGTTTAATCAATTCAATCCTTACAAAGTCATTTTTACATATTTTACACAGGCACACCACCTAGGTTTAAATGA
Organism: Corvus brachyrhynchos; assembly: GCF_000691975.1. Classification (NCBI taxonomy): domain Eukaryota; kingdom Metazoa; phylum Chordata; class Aves; order Passeriformes; family Corvidae; genus Corvus; species Corvus brachyrhynchos. The sequence continues at coordinate 7,504,558 of NW_008238330.1, read as the reverse complement.
AAGCATATGGGTCTCTGAAGTCAAACCCCTCAATTTTATCTGCTCTTAGGATATCTTTTCTTCATGCCTCAAATTCTGCAAACCCTTCCCTTAGTATGTCCTGTCCATGAGCCTTGCAGGTACTGTGTAACAACAGCTGGACAGCCACCACAGGCATTTTTCACAACACAGGTCATCACTGTTCTAAACTTTTTCAGAGGGGATTGTTGATGAGGCTGCAAGTCCTTTTCAAGATGACCAAGAAATATGATATCCCTCTCTGTATCCTCCAGCCCTGAGGAACCTCTTTGGTAAAAGCCCAGCTACAGGGAGGTCTGCAGTCCCTGAGAAAGCCTTGAAAGCTTTAGTCTGAGAAAGTTTAAGACAGCAATATTGTTTCCAAAAGAAAGTGCAAGCACATAGCTGGCTGATGTCTTTGTGGCATCATTACCCTAAAAAAAGAGAAGCCACAAATCACTCAACATTTCTGTTCTTTGCAAACATTGATATTCTGAGGGTGTTTTTGTCCTCTGGGATGAAAACTAATGACTTTGATATAATATGTCAAAGGAAGAGACTGCTTGTTTTTCATGTAAGAAGCATTTCAGTTTTATTTCCCTATAATAGAGTATCCTATTATGACTCCTGGAGTTCCCAAACACTTCAAGCAATCCTGCAGTTCCCCAGCTTCTCAACTGCTGGGGAACCCCTCAAAGCCAGAGGGGATTCATAGCATGTCAGTGCCCCAGAGCAGGCACCCCACAAACATGCCACCCCATCCTCTAGAGTGGGAACAGAGGCCTTGAAGAGTAGTTTTTCCGATCTAGAGAGTCCATAGTAGTTCTGATATGGCAAATATTCCAGCCCAAAGGGTGGAGGGGCCTATGACTTTCTGACATCCCAGAGAGGTTTCAAGAACAGAGCACAGAGGTGTTCATTGCCTGCTGATTCAGGGCCACAGAAGGTAAGTGCTGCCACGGGATGTCTCTGCTTCACCCTGCACATAATCGATACCCAAGGACTCATAACTTCCTAAAGTAATAGAAAATAGGATCTTAAAGCTGCTTGTCCAGGAGAACAAACTTTCTTCTTTGGGAGACACAGGCTGCATTGCTGGTTTAGTCCTCATGGAGGTATGAAAGAACTCAGAAGGCATCTCTGTATTTCTCCCCTTGTGCCTCAATAAATTCCCTGTGGAATTTGTTCCACAGGACTGCACCTGCAGCACATCTACCACCTCTCAGGGGGATTTTCAGTCAGGCTTGCATCCCACTGGTGCTAACAAGGAGCTAGTAACTTTCTTTTCAGTAGCAGATTGGATGATGACTGCGAAAGATATGTTGGGGCAGGGGGAATTCAGACAATGTCAAACTCACTCAGTGAATGAAGGTTAAACTGAAGCTATCAGCCACATATTATTCTGATTCTTAGAAATTAGGAGATTTTTTCAGTAGTCCACTTCATTATACCTTTTAGGGTCAACTTAAATCTTATTTTTGACACCAGTGGCAGGACAGATAGATCAAGTACCAGTCTCCTGTTAGCAGAATCAAGGAGCATACATGCTGTTTCCCAAACATAGCATTGAACTTTCCCCCTAGACCTCCATGGTTCAGTTAAATGGAATAAACAAATAAGGATCTTTTAGCTGACTAACTGGAAAGTATTTTTTCATTGTAATAAAAATATGCTGAGCAAGTACTGGAGACACAGAGGAAGTCTTTCCAGAGCAAGCTCTATGTACTTATTTCATCTTTTGTTTGACAGAGATAGGCAATTTAAAAGAACCCCATGGCAGAGCAGCATACAAGAGAGGAGCTTCATCCTCTGCCTGTCATTGATCTCAGCTGTCTATCCTTGCACCTCTGTCATCAGTAACCGTGTTCACATCACCGGAAGGAACACCCATAGACTTGGCTCAACCTTCGTCCTGCCCCACCACCTGCTCTACACTAAGGTTTTCCCCTGTTAATTCAATTAGCTCATTCTTTGTGCCAGGAAAGGCATATTATTCCATGCTCAGAGTACCAGCTTCACAGTGTCTACAAATCCAGCGAGACTTTGCTAGAGGATGCCAGCAGCTTTCAAGAGCCAAGAACTCACACAGGAACAATTTTGATTCCCACTTACCTAAGTGCTGGGGAACAAATGGTTCAGGAAAAGGAAAAGAGATTGGGAAAACCCTATTCTTGCACATGCCACCAAGTCACATGTCCCACAGGCAGGCTGCAAAGCAGCAAGGATTGACATGGTCCAAACAAGAAGACCATGTTACCCTGACTCCTGTACCACACTAAAAACACACTTTGCACATTCCAGGGAGTTTTGTATGTGCCTTGCATTTTGACACACTCTTTTCTGTTGTTTACAATATCACATGAGCCTCATAAGCTCTTGACATTCTACTGTGAATCCTGTTGAAATCAGCATCTTCACATGTGCCATACAGAGCACGGGACCCCTGCTACAACTCTGCCATGTAAAAAGCACAGCTATTTAAAAGGCACAGGGGATAAAGCCTTGCAAACACAGTGGTTCTTATTCTATCTTTAGAAAGAAGAAAGCTGCTTCAGATACCACTGAATTCTTGATGAATGAGCTAACAGGCTGCAGGAAAACATCTCCTCAGCAATTCTTGATCCTGTAACATAAATGCCTGGTACCTACTGGTAGGCATAAAACAAAAGAAGTTTGTACATTCAAAAATAAGACCAGTTTTCTAGTCAAATCACAATAATATCAAAAACCTGAAAACAAACTTCAAAAGAAGTAAGGAAATACAGCCCAGAAGTGAAAGGTACCACAAAATGCCAAGTCATATCTTACAAAGCACTAACCAGAAGCCTTTAAACCTTCAGACAGCAGCTTATCCAACGTACCATTCTGCTCTTCTCAACTCAGGATATGTGAGGATGCTTAAGGAATGAAACCCAGATGTTTATGCTTTTTTCAAATTTAAGTCTTTCTGAAACATTAAACCAGTGAGATGGGTAGAGTTTTTCAGACACCAGCCTGCTAATTACAAAGCAGATAGGCTTCTCTGTCTGAGCTGGGAAAAGAGGGGAGCAACTGCTCATGCTAAAGAATACTGAACTGAAAGATTCAGAAGGTAGAAGTACTCGACAATATTTTTTCCTTCTGTGATTGACTTTTAAATTGGATTGCAATCCTCCATTGTCCCATCCAGGGAAGATCGTGTTTCCAAGTTAATTCTGGTAAGGTAAGTTCTGCTACAGCTCCCAGCTGGTGCAGTCCACAGAGGAACCACAATGTCTATCAGCCATTGGGGCAAATGTGTTGCCAGAGGGATGCCAAGAAGGTGGTTAATCTGAAATTCAGATTCCAACACATTGCCCAGGTTTGACTTATTTCCAGGCTCCAGATGTGGACAAGCCAAAAAAAATAAAAAGCCTGTGAAAATAATTACTGTCATTATTTCTTGGCAGCCACTTTCCAATGTATATAATTCGGCACATTTTTGTACGGTACATGCCTGCAGATAGCTTTAGCGGTATTTCTGGTGTTTGGACATGTGGAAGTAAACCAAATGCCTTGGCTTGGCACCAAGTTCAGGCTTTTCCCCAAGTTGCCCATTTCTAGTAAAGGTTGTTACCAAAAGGTTGTTGGTGATCTTACTGTGACAAGCACAAGAGAAGCAGACTACACTCCAAAATACAGAAGCCTCCTTAGGACAATGTTCTCCACTGATTGAAGCCATAGGTTCACCTCAGTGCTGCTTTGGATCCATTTCTGTCATGACTGAACCATGGGCACAAAAGCCAAGCATAGTCTCCCCCTTTCATCTTTCAAGAGGCTCCACTCCAGCACAGTCCTTTCTGACGGAAGCATGCTGGAGCCAGCTCCCCTCCAGAGCCCAGTCCCTGCCTTTCCTCCCAGTGCATGGAAGGAGACAGACACAGAATGGCTGAGTGTGTATGGTTTTGGACTGGGAGTCCAGAATCTCCCTTTTCAGTGTTAAATTAATCTTACAGCTACTGAACATCCAAGACTCTCAAATTGCTGCTCTATCCCACAGTTCTTCTTCCCTCCTTTCATCTGAGCTCTCTTCTCCTTGAGAGATCACAGTTCCTGCTAGAGGGTCTCTATGCTCTGATAATGCAAAACCAAAATAAAACAAACCAAGCCAAAAAACCAAACCAAAACCAAAACACAACAACAACAACGAAAGAGTAAAACACAGAAAAGTTTCAGGATTTTTATTCCATTACGTCTCTTACTGTCCTTTGAGGAAGGAATGCCCTTATCCCACTAGACAGGTAATCCACAGCAAGGTAACTTAGAATACGAAGTGTTAATACATGTAGTTAGTGCATGAGTTCGGGATTTATTTGGGGGGTGGGATTTTTTTGCTGTTTTTTTGGGGGGCTTCTTTTTTGGAAAGACTAAAACCACACAATTATTTTTCTTTCTCATAATAATGACAGTAATAAGAGCACAGCTCAGAAAATACTGAATTGGCATTTCTAAAGCCTCTTGGCTGTCCTGTTTTGCACTAGAAGAGCTATCTTACTGGCACTGGCCTAGACAGCCCAAAGACATAGTATGTGTTGCATCACATGCTAATATTCAGAAGAGCAACATTTATACTACTTTATATGAATGAGACATGAAGAAAAATAAAGTGTCTTATGGATAACTCAACAAGCTATTCATCTAACTGGGCCTTAATTTATTTGATCTATAATAACAAAATATTTCCTCCTTTATAATTTCATTCTTTAAATTCACCAGATGACAGAAGAATATTGTAAGCAGAAATTCTGTACTAGAAACCACATTCCAGTGGTATTGAGAAATCACTTTCTTGTGGTGGAACTAGAAGCCTGTTCTTGGAGCTGCAAGGATTTCTATTTCTCTGTGATAGTTTTCTGTGTGGTTGAGATGTAGTGTACACTACAGAACAGGCCTTATTTTGGATGCCAATGAACCTCATGGGTAGTAAATCTTTTTTCTTAAGCAATTAAATTTCTGACTTTAATCTTTCATTCTCTTGATAGAAGTGGTTTCCTGGATCAGGCTGAAAGCCAGAAAATAATCTGCAAAACAAAGGTTGCCCCCAGCTCTAAACTACATTTAATATTTCTCTTTCACTGCAATCATCCCTTCTGCTTTCTTTTTAAGTCTTTTTTTTTTTTCTTTTTCTTTCTTCCTTGAAGCATCTACACACTTTCTATTATTCATCGAGACAAAAGTGCTAAAGCTGGAAGAGATATTCACAGTCCTCAATGCCTTAGAGTTGCCTTCAAAATCTCATTTACAAACAACACTAATCTAGAAGTTCATGTCCATCACTGCTTCACCCCATCTAGCCTCTTCTTTCATATCTAGGGGGAAAAACCCGCTGGAATGATGGCATTCCAGTTTATCCCTTCTATCTGTAAACAAAAGATTATTAAAAAAAAGAAAAATACTAACTGCAAAGGTAATAGTATCTCTATTAACTAGAGGTCCTGAAATATTTTATTTAAGCAGTTAAATGAACTAGAAAGTATTTGTCCAGTAAGACACTAGTGCTCCCCATTAACCCTACATTCTTTATCTGTAATGAGACTACAGAGCAGAGGCGGGCATTCATTACCAGTGGTCTTGCCACCTGCAGGGAGGGCTCTTTCCATTAGGAGGTGTCTGACAGGACCATATTTCAAAGTAACACAGAAGATTGGAATGGATTGAGAGATCCATAAAACTGTGAACCTGAAACGCTGGAGAGTTTGCATGTCCAGTAGTACATTTTGCATCAGCACGGGCATCTCTGCCTATCAACATGGAAAATACTTTCTGGTTATGGTGATTGGTTCTTAGCTGGACAGCTTCAGAGACAGTAATGAGACTTAATGCAGGTCATCAAAGCACTCAATCTCTCTACTAAAAGTTGAGAAGGAATATTACACATACACATCACATAAAATGCATTATACGTTCGAATGATATCTTGCACAAAATAAATACTTCTTTCTTAATTAAGAGAGTTCTCCCTTCATTATTTTTAGAAACATCTAGAATGTTATGGGACTTGGCATTTGCAAAGAAGTTTTCATTGAAAACACCACAGTTGTGAGATACAACTGCTCTCAGACTGAATGGCAAATCTCCCTTTTCAAGACTTCAGTATGTAGCCTCTACACCTTTATACAGTTATGTGTTGGGTTTTTCCGGGTCTGATCAAGTGAGCTGCCAAGCTGTACTTTTCTGCTTCCATTGTACAATAAACCTAGCATGATTTGTGAGTATTCAGCACTTAAATCTGATCCTGCAGACCTTTAAGATCTTGTTTGAGCCTTTAACCATGGGAAGATAAAGTAAGATGTCCAGGATTATTTAGTCCATATAAACAACCTGCAATTCTTCTTTATGGCCTCTTGTGCAGCTACACCAATTCTGATTGGTCCATATTCCAATCAGTATCATACAAAGACAAGATCAATAGTCCTGCACCTGCTGTGGGCTAACAAAAATCCTACGACACATTTCAAAACAATTGTAGACAAAAACCTACTCTCTCTGGTGCCCTTTCTAGACTATCCAGAACCAGTTGCAGTGTCAACATCTTTCTTTCTCAAGTATCAGTTTATGCAAAATGTTTTCATTACTGGAAACAACCAGGAAGATGATGGAGTTACTTCCTAAATCAGAGCCAGGGAGTATCTCACCATACTTGAGTGATGATGAAAGGTGTCTGTTAGCACTATTGACTAGATAGGCTACTGAAGGAGGTGGCAGAATTAGTTCAGTAAGCTGAACTTATCAGGAAAAGAGCCTATTGACTTCAAAAACTCAGCCACTGACAGAAGAGAATTGTCATATTTGCTTAATAATTTCAGAAAAGAAAAATAGCTGTCTTGAGTCCTCTTGGGTCCAAGAAACTGAGCAAGCAGTCACTGAGCAGGCAAACACTTTGTTCAAGACACACAACACCTTTCACATTGCTGTGGTCCTACAAACAGGAGCCAGGGCATGATGTAATACTAAAGTTATCAATTTGCTTGACACAAAAGACATTGAGAGGACAGTGAGAACTGCAGACTGAGAGTGTTTTAAGGGAAGCATGGTTCCAAAGAGGTCAAAAAAGTAATTGGGCACTAATACAATTGTGTGAGATGATACTAAAGCCTACAGTTATTCCTTTAATTACATTTTGCTGTAATCCACAGAACCAGTGATCTATCTAGGTTGAAGTTTATTTGGTTAAGTTTAGAAATATACAGAAAATGAACATTTTGGTGCCACCTTTGGCTTTCCTACCTACGGCAGAGTTCAAGACACTCTTGGCTAGATTTCAAAGCTATTGACCCTGCAGGAAGCAGTAGGTCCCTAAACACGCTAAAAACCCAAGGGAGGGCTACCCTAGTGTTAAATACTAGCTTTAACATAAACTCTTCCTACACCCCTAAAGGATTGCTGTGCTTTTACAAAAGCAGGCGCTCTCTCACAGAACTGATGTGGTGTGATCCTGCAAGCTTCAAACATAAAACGTGTCTACACTACACTTGGCAGGAGAGTGCATTAACTCCTGTAGAAGAGCATCACAAAATTCATCAGACAGCCCAAGTGTAGGTTTCTAATACTTCTGATTCTCGACACTGGACTATTTAATGGCTAGCACATGTGATCCATTTCACTACTAACTACTAGTACAGCCTCTCCCTGCAGCAAAACAAAAAGGAGAGTGATGGAAAGAATTGTGCTTAACTAAATTAAGTAGAAGTTAGAAGGAGTTATATTTAATGGGCGGTGCTTCTGGTGCTTGCCTACACTAAATATTCAACATATTTGTAGAAACCAAAGCAAGATGTAAAATGTGACTCCATTTCACTGATCTCTAAAAGGTTAACTTCAGATTAAAACAAACTTCATTTTCAAACAGGTGTTCACCTGTTCATTTAGAGTTGCATATCTGAGCCATCTGCACCTCCTGGATTCAGATGTTCAGATGGAAGACTTTGATTAAGTGTGTGTTTCTTCAACTGAATGTGCCTTTGGGCATTGCATTCACTAGAGGTTCTTCAAAGTTAATTCAGTCCTTGACTTCATGGACTGGTTATGGCTTGAACCTCAATGCAAGCTAATAACTTACTTCCCCACGGATTAAATACACAGCTACTTCTTTATATGGCACATGATCCATCTTGGCAAGTCTGTGACCAAATCAAGAGAAAGGGCATCAGCCAGCCACTGTCTAGGACAACTTATGGTCTACCATAGTACCTGCCTTCATCCCAGCTCCCAGAAAAGCAGAACCACAAGTTATCCTGCCTGCATGAGCTTGGCAGAATGCACTCGGGACAAAGTTTCTGCTCTAATTTTTCCAAATCTCACTTCCTGTTATACAGAAGGTGAAAGATAGAGTTCATGCCAGAATTAGACTATTCTTATTCTGTTCTGAAACACCACACATCCCATCTCGAGTGCCAGGTGTAGGTGGTACAGATCATGTGACAATTCCCAAGCATCTCAGCAGCCTGTTCTGCTTTACCTGCAGGGGGCTGATAACTGCCCTGCAAATACTCAGTGCTTGGGGCAATCAACATATTTACTTTCACCAAGACAATCAAAAGTTACTCCCCAGATGAGGCAGTAAACACACCTGCATACTTGCAATGGTTGCCTAATTTGTTGTGCTAATTTATTGTTCTGTCTGAGAGCACTATTATTTGCTATGGCAAAGCCCTAACAAAATCCACTGCTGGTAAAAGCCTAGTGAAATCACCTGGCATAGATTTACTAGAGTGATACTTTGCCTTTTATAAAGTTCAGTGCTTTTCCCAGATAAATTTGCAAGGGAGTGATATTTCCTTTACAGATGTCTTGATTGTAGCTGTGCTTGTGTATCTTGTCACCCTAGAATGATTTGTCCTCAAGAAGGGTCCTCCAAAATCCTAAACAAGCTATGTGGTTAGACTGACGAACTTTGTAGAAACCCTAATGAAGCCAAACCCACAGGTGCTGATGGGGAGCACCTCACGGTCAATCTACTGACCACTGAACCCAGTGTAGCACAGACAACTTACATGTGGTGTTGAACCACTTATGTGGCCAAAGAACCAGCATCACACTAAGCTCTGCTGTATTCTAACATCGACATTACATGCATTTACTCAGGAAATGCTTGTTTCAGGTGATATCATTGCAAGCAAATCTGGTGGACAAGATAGACCAAGACAGAGATTAAAACCCAAAAGTTTTAAAATGATAATTTCTCCTCTCCTGAGCCAGAATGCTAAAGCTAAATCTTATTCCATGGAGGTCTCCATTTTATTCCCCTCACAATCCCTCTTGTCCTCTAAAACCCACATACATGCCATTAGGCAATTAATGTTAACAACTGACTCAGTCTTCCTTTTCTTTCAGCAGTAGTTTGTGGTCTTATTGAGCAGACTTTAGAAGAGAAATAGAAGAAATTGAATACATACCAATTAGGAAAAATAATACACCCCTAAAAGGGAAAAAAACCCAGAGACTGGATGTGACCGCAGAACCTATATTCAACATGCATTCAATGTTTTGCCAGTGACAGGCACTTTCACTCACTGCCAGCAAGGCATAGAATGGCAGTAGACATTTTCCAGCTTCCATGTATGTGTCTCCTGTTTACTCTTAACTATGTACATTTTTCGTATAAGTCATTATGTCAAATGCCAGGACTTTGGCATTGAGCTGTGGCTCAGTATTCCAGACCTCAAGAACCATGTTCAAGTTAGAGTAGTTTTTAGAATGCAGTGCAAGACTATTTTCTTCTTTAAGGGTACCATCTAGAGTTAAGAACAGGTTATGCTGTCTGTTGGTCAACAAGATAGTCTAAAATTATTATCAAAAATTGGAAAGTAGCTACTGGAAATTATTTGCCATGATTAGACCCAGCAAATTCTCAGTGATCTTCATTCTAACAAGACAATAATCATTCTGACATAGTCTGAAAAATTAGAAATCTCTGCTGACTACACAGCTTTGTCTTCTAACCTAATGGACAAGATATAATAGCAATGTTTTTAAAAAAAACAGTGAAAACCACAGCTGGAATTTCAGGAAGGCATTATGCATTGTAATGAAAATATTTTGTCACATTTTCCAGTCATCCTATTGCTTTTACTCATATGGAGCCAGTTATTAGAAAGTATCCTGTTCGTCTGAAGAAGATACATTTCCATCCCTAAAGGCTTTGTCTGTAACACAAATAACCAGGAATTGCTGGTGCTCCAAATGACGATGCACAAATTAGTACTTTCTATCTGGCATAGGTGCAACATCATTTAGAAAATAAAGTGTAAAGAACACACTTAGCAAACCTGCAGGCATGCAAAATCCCCATACACGCAGACGTAAACCAAGCATCTCTAATGTCCTCTCTCATCCCTCAAGACGGACATGTGAAAACTTCACTCAAAATATTTGCTACATCAACAAGAACAGCGCTCACCTTCTGCTCCTGATGGGTGGTAATTTACAAGCCCAGAGTGACAATCTTGTTACCACACACAGAGAAAGGCTCTGTGTTTAGACTTGTGCCAGGCTGAGCTCCAGGACTCCAAGAGGACTCTTAGTTCCCTGCACAATGGGAGGTCAAAATCTGAACCAAATAGAGGCTGTTCCTGGCAAGATAGCACCAAACTGCATGGGGGAAGTAGGTTAGAAAGAATAATCATCAAGTGGGTGCATGGTGTTTTTAAATCAGCACTTTAAATGTTGTTCTTTGAACTTGGAAGTCAACCTGAAACAAAAGTACATGCTGAGCGACACTCTGCAAAGAGGCTGAGATTCATACGTTACCCAAACCCTGTCACCAGGGCCATCAAATTTGATGTTCTGGAAATAAGAGCTAGGCAAGCACTGCTCTACTTGTGCGATGATTTAAAGACAACAAGCAGCACATACAAGCAGGTCTTCTGAACCCTGATGGTGCACACAGAAGTGCATCACCAGCTAAACATTTATGGTTGTGTTTCGGGGAGCCAAGTACTGTATACACACACCCACTGAAAAATAACAGCATGTCTCTGGAAAGGACTCTTGCTAAGGCAAAACCTTTTCTCTCAGAGATCAGTCCTTGTTTCTCCTTTTCCCCCCAACAGAGAAGTCAGCCAACTGTTCGGTGTGAAAACAAATTCTCCCAGTGTGGCCACAAGCTGAGCTAACACAAGAAACATTTCCTCTTGCCCAGCTTCGGCAGATGATGGGATTTGGTCCCAGGGCATTGTATTTAGTTTCAGTCTAGAGCTGCAGATCAGCCTGAGGCTGGGAATCCCACCCTTGCCCTGTTATGAAGGAAACAGTGTTGAAAGGAAAGCATTTGCCTCCAAGAGGGAGGATTATTTTTGAGGACTAAACATTTAGCTGTTTAGGGTACAAACCAAGCAAAGGAATTTAGCCAGAAGTCAAGTAGGGGAATAACACCCAACTTCTCTCAGTAAAATGTAATGGTTTTGTTAACTAAGTTAGAAGAGGAGCAGAAATTTGGTGGTATTCTAAAAAGAGGCAGCTCATATTTTAACAGAGTAATTCAGATCTGATGAAGTGTATATGCATTTATTTACCTTTGTCTTGGTACATAACTCAAATCCATCTAGGCAGCTATCCTTCTGGGCAGCAGTTCTGTGGAACAACAAACAGTGGTGCACACACACACAAATTCACTCTGACTTTATGAAAGAGTGACCAAATTTTGGCCAGATATGAGCTATATTCAAAGAGATCCAATTTAACGTTATTGCTTCAAAACCAAAGCTAGGACCCCATTCTTCAGTGTCCAAATAAGATCACCTAAAAAGAACATGTGGTACTTCCACAGCATTGCTATGCAAAGACACACTCATCCTTAGGGCCACAGAGCTATGGACAGCCAGATCCTCTCACTACATGATCACTCACACAAAGCTAGAGCATCCTACTGATTATTTTTGCACATGACATCACAGTTACTGCGGAGGAAAAAACCCTAAACCAAGAAAGAACACCCACCCCCCAAAGCACCCAATTCTCCTTTCCCCAACCTTTTCATTTTAGCAGCAAAGCACACGAGTTTGTAGATTTACATTAACCTTGTGAGGCTTTCTAGGAACTTCAAAGCCCCATGGCTCTGACACAAAAAGCGCCCAGACAATATAAATCAAAAACTTGGATGGTATTAGGTGCCTAATGGGATACTCAAGAATGTCTGACCTTGTTACGCCTACACTACAGTCACCACTGTAACCACAGCTTGTTGTGGAGGTACTTCAACACAAAATTCAGCTGAGTAACAGAATTTCAGCATTTGGACTTTGCTGAGCTCTGACCTAAACTCTGCTGGTTCCTGGATAGGCAGCTTACAGTTCAAGAACATTTGCCACCTACTTCAAATACAGCAGATGTTACAGTCTAAGAATAACATAGATGGGTCTCAACCCAATTTCTATGAAGCTTTGAAGTTCAGCTTTGAGATCCAGCTGGGAAAAGAACTGGCTCTGAGAAGGAGGATTATTTCTGAGGTCTAAACATTTAGTTACTAAGAGTACAAAATGTACAGTAATCTACCCAGATCTATGTGCTGAACTAGGAGAAAAACATTCAACATCAGGAAGCAACATAGGCTACCCATCTGTACAGTAAAGCTTTAGAACATCTACCGAGGAAGTCTACACTCAAACTTTTTGAGAGTCAGGCACCAAATTGCGCAGTCCTTCCCATGTGTTAATTAAGTTGAACAAGCAGAAGAAATAATTAAGGGATGGAGAAAAAGTAATGGAGCTTGTACTTTCATTAAATCTAGCCACTTAATTTTTTTTTTCCCCACCTTCCTCCAAAAGCTAAGATTTCCTCTCCCAGTATCCTGGGACATGTGGTGGGAAAAATGGGACAAATCAATTCACACCTCTAAAATTATGCTACTGTATCCAACACCCACATACAGAGACTAACTGGACCAAATCAAGGGGCCCTGTTAGTGCTGGGATTTACAGGCAAAAAACTTCATCGCTCATTCTTCTGGCACCAGGCAGGAGCCTGGAGCTTTCAGAAGTTTATTATTCCTGTTCCACAGTACAGAGTGTTTCACTGATGTATTTAAACAACCTCCAGTCGAAAAAAAAAAAAAAAAACAACCAGATGTATGCTTATCACTGTCAGGGGGTGATATCAAACTAACAGCAGCCAGTTCTGTGGGAAGGTCCAAACCTCCAAAAGTCAAGGGAAAGGAAGAAGGGAACCACTCAACCAGTGCAGCACAGGCAACACAAGTCCCAGGAGAGGAGGCAGCCCAAACAGAGCTCACTAAAGACATATTTTGCAGCTAACTCTACTGGACCAAACTGAATGGCCTCCAGCACAGCTTTGTAAGCTGTTCTTTTCCAAGTATGAAGTATTTGCTAGCTACTCAAGGCATCAAGACAGGATGAGAGATAAGATATCCTGATGCCTTCAAGAAGTCTTAGCAAGTGATTCTGGCTTAGGACTACTGACATTTCTTTTCTCCATTCTCAGCTTCAAAGTTGTTCTGCTGCACATAATCTTTCCCTCCTTCTCTTCACTGAAACTTTTACTCCCCTCTCTCCTATCAGCCTCCATGAAAGTAAATCAGTTTTTCACTTACCTTTTAGCCACAGATCACTTGCCTTGTAGTCATACCAGTCCACCCAAAACAAAGGAAAAGTATCCATTAAAAGATGCTTCTAGCTATTTCCACCTATCCTTTCTTACACAGCACTCCTGTGTTTTACTGCTGGTTCAGGGAGATTCAACTAGCTCAAAATTTGCATTTATCAACACAGTCCTCAAAAAGACCTACTGTTTTTCCTTACAAAGAACTGAGACAAAAGATCCCAAAGCCTCTCTTCTCCCCAAAAGAAAGGGTTGTCTTCTTAAATACAAAAAATCTTCCTAGCGACTCACACTAACTCAAATCAAGCTGACCCAACAACCCATTGCAAACTTAAGAACACTAAACCTTCTCCCACCCACCCTCCAAGGCTCACCACCCTTCTCTGGGCTTCTGGTGGGCCTGTACTAATTCACAGCAGCTGTAGCTTGGATCCAGTTTTCTCCCAGCTGATGCTGTTTCAAGTCAGCTCATACTGAGATAACAGAGCTTAGTAGATGACATTGGTTTTCTGACTAATATGTTTCTTCTTTTGAAGAAAAACACACAGTGTCAACCTTAAAAGGGCTTTTTCCTGATTTGCTAGAGAAAAAAAGACCAAAAATCCTGCAGTATGGGGATCCTTAAGGGAACCAAAGCAAGCACCAGTTCCTGCCCTAGGACAACATGGTGTTCCCCTTTACTGGGAACACCACGTGGAAGGAACTACTGTTTTTCCTTACAAAGAACTAAGACAAAAGGTCCTAAAGCCTCTCTTCTTCCCAAAGGAAAGGGTTGTCTTCTTAAACAAATACTCAGAGGTAAGGACATATCAAAATCCATCCCAAATGAAGAAAACAGTTTAATCTACACTGAGACAGGAATTTGTTTCTCACTGAAGTCGCAGGATCTAAGTGTGCAAGTTTCTCAGAAGCTGACTAACAGGATGACTGAGTCTAGAAACACAGACCCTTAAAAGCCTGGTGGTAGAGTTTGGATCTATGTTAGTAAAGCAATGCATACTGGCACTGCCCTGAGCACTGCTTGTCCACAAGGCTGTTGTGCAGCTGGCCAATACAGCACCCTAATAAACTGAAGAGAGGTTTTGAAATTTGCTTGGATAAAAATTGGGCCACAGCTAAAGGACATCACCAGAAGTTTTGCTTAGCAAGGATCTGGATGACTGAGATTTAATAATGGACGATTAGAAAAGCATTGCTGCATTTCAACAGTTTGAATAGTGCCACTACAGTCCCAGGGAGAGCAATTCAAGTTTGTGTGAACCAGTACCAAAGGAAAACTGTTTTCATGAGTTGAGGATTGACCAGTCAGCTTTCACATACAGCATTAAGCTTTACATTTGCCATGGTGGATAATGAATGATAGAAGAAATTCTCTGTATATTGAGAAGTTACTTTTCACCTCTATTTTAAAATTATTTTATTTATCCAAGATTACTTGTGGGAGAAATTAACAGTTAGTCAAACACATTTTACTTAGTTGCAAAAATAATAAAGAACTTTTTAAAAGGAGAAAAATGAGAGTACCAAATTGACTTGAATTTATTTGACTTGAATTTTCTTCTCATATAGGAAAGCAAATGAATATTTATATACTGTAAAGTCAAGTTTCTAGCCACCAAAACAATGTCATCAAAAAGTGATCAGGAGAAAAGATCTTATTATTTGAATAGATTTTTTCCTTCTGTGGTACTTTCTTCTTGAAGTCTAAATAAACACTTGGGCTGCAGCCCTATTTCTTCTGTTGGAAGTTTGGGGAGGCTGGCAGGCCCCTGTGTTAAAAGGGAAAAAGCTTTTCTCTTGGTGAGCAGCAAGAGTAGGGCCCTGAGGAATTGGGGGAGAGGCTTCACAGCCCAAAACAATCACCCATTCAGACTGATTAAGATGAGACACCATGGGAAGACATTTCCAATGCTCCCCAGCTGCAGCCAGAGGAAAGCAAGTAGTTGCAAGCATACTGCAAAAAGGAGCAGAGACCTCCACCCTTATGAGATATACACCATAAAACACAAGATAACAGTGCCCAAGGGAACACCACCTGAAGTCCTAAAGCTGAGGCATCTCAAGCTCTTCACTGGAAATCAATTAACCACCAGTACAAAGTGTTTGCCTACACATGCTTCAGACAGCCACATGGTTCTGTAAAGTCTCCATCTGCGAGGTGTGGCTCTCGATCTCCCTCTCTTTGCATTGCAGCAAAAATTAAGAGGCACTTCAAAATTCAGAAAGATTATCCTCTAGCCCTTCTGGGACGTGATTGCACACCCAGCTTCAGAGGAGTGGTGAACATCAACAGAAAAGTGCAGGAGAACAGGGAGGACTGTAGGGCTGTGACTTCCCAGCCTGACTGGGCAGCAGCTCCAAGGTGCCCAGGACATCACCTGGGAGATGCTGCTGGCCAGCCACAGCTTTGGCAAAACAGCAACAACTGCCGCTTTTTATTGTGATTCAAGACTGACCCAGGTGGTACCACTCGTGCCAGCCAAAACCTTGCTGTGACCCAGCTTAGGTTTCAGGTGAATGAGAGCTTGGAGCTGTTGTGGATTTTTGTGTAAGATGACACTCGGGGATTGTAGAACAAATGGCATTTTTCTTCTTGAAACTTCTTCTTAATTAAAAAATTTCAATAGGAGTTTTCCCTCCTAGTGTCAGCTAGATAAAAATGTTGTGAAACAAACCCTTCCAGACATCAAAGCAAGAGTGATTGCTTCTGGGTTTCAGACCAAGGCTGAAACTGGATCCAGACCAGTACTTGCAGACATACTTTGTCATTTTTGAGAGCCATTGCCCAATGTGTTTTCCCAAGGCCTCAAGCCTCACTCCATATGAGCTTCATCTCTCACATTCCTCCCAGTGGCCAGTCCATTGTTTGTGAGCATCCTCAGTAAAGCTGCTGTAAATAATTCACACAACCCTCAGCCAACCAAGGCTGAGATGGTACCACCAGGGCCACGTGAACATCTCAAGCTGTAGCTGTGTTACTCTGCATGGGATGTGAAATGAAAAATAAAGCCCTGAGCATTCCAGTCATACCAAGTGTGCTCCTGATAGCACTTTTAAACAAATTTCCACAGTTCCAGGGACAGAGCAGAACTGGAGTCTGTCTGCTTCAATTTAAATCTGTCCCTGAATGATGTCCATGAGTTAACAGGGAGAATTACAAGAGAAGGAACAAATAAACATTACAAAAAGAAAAAGAAAACCAGACTTTTTAAACACTCAGATGCCTGCATAGTTCCCAGGCTAAGCCCCCATGTGTTAAAGAAAAAAAACCCAATCTTCTCAACAGTGCACAAGCTCTAGCAGCTCTGAGACTGTGTAACCTATTTGGGAATCAGGTAGGGATTTATGGGGGTGAGGGGAGGGGGAGAGGAGAAGAGTAATCCCTGACTTGTTCCCATGATCTGTGCCTTGCAGGGCACGTGGTCTCAGGCCTTACAAAGGGTTGTCTGTAGGCACAGCACCCACCCATGTGGGCTGATGCACAGGTTGTCCTCTCCAGAGAGGTGAGAAACCACCCGAAAAGTGCTTTTGTCTGTCAACAGGGGCACCTGGTGGTGTGGTCAAGTGCAAAGAGCTTTGGCTACTATAGATGAAGCAGAGGTCTGGCTGCTACTGTTTTTTAGGACCGTTCCTGCCTTTGCTTTCTACTGCAGCAAGGGAAAGACTTGTGTCTTTGTATGTATGTACCTCAGCCAAAGCCATTCCAGTTTTCCGACAATGGCCCCATGAACCCATTTGTGTCCACACTTATGCTGCTGCCAGACAAACAGAAAGTCCATGTAGACCCTCTCTCCACTAGGAGCCCAAGTCACCGGTGTCAACATACAGTGCTAAAACATAGCAAGTCCCCAGCAACTGACAGTAGGTCACTCTAGTGGTATCTAACTTGTCCCACAAAAAGCCATCTAGGTTCCTGTTTGGCCCAGATATCATACTTACGTGGTTCAAATTTATGCCCACGTTTAATGCAGGAATGTTAAAGATTGAGTGTAATTTGTGTTTGTACTTCTAATAGCTATCTAGAAAATATTAGACAAAGCCAATAAAAGGAAAAGCTTTCCCCTGTCTCTCTCCTGAAACTCCTCTTCAGCTTAACCCAATTTTCCAAGTCACTTAGAGGCCTTTAAATAAAATGAAATCCTAATGATGTCGCTGCCATGAATAATTAATTGTACCCATACAATCTCTCAAACAAAATCCATTCTCATTAGATTAGAGGTTTTCTCAAGACACACGAGTTCATTATGGCATTTTTACATCCTTCTTGTCTCTTACGTTTCTTTGTCTTTCCTTATCTATGTCTTTTCTTATTTGTGTCTGAGACACAGGACTCCATCACCTCGGAAGCCTCCAAAGCAACATTCCAATACCCAGGGAAGAGAGCTCCTATACAAGCAGGCACATGGTGGCAGGAGTTTGAGAGCCCTGTCTGCAATTTATATGCAGCCCAGTGAGGTGGAACGTTAACTGAACACTCCTGTTTCCAGAGTCCAAGGACTCTATTTGAAAGGTTTACCCCTCTCTGTTAAAAGCTCTAAACCTTGAACAGTTTAAGAAGTATGGTTCAAGTTTAGTGTGAAATCTTTGTTAAAGCTATTCTCAGTGTTTCAACATACAGGAGGTTAAAGGGTATTGCTATTCTGATATTAATAACCAGGCATCCATCTCTTTCTACCCAGCTTTCTTTCAGATTAGTAAGGATAACAGGTGAGTTCAAGGATAGAGGATCATAAGCACTGCACATAAGAATTGATTTATCTACGAACATTTTGGTAGGCAAAACTTCTAAGACACTCAGAGCTGCATTTATTCAAAGACCAAAGAAACTATTTTAAAGTATAATAGAAGTTATTCACAATATCCTTAGTAATAGCCTTTGCCACAAGGAACAAATCTTCTGATCATACATGACCCAATTCAAACTGCTGGCATCCAATATGTTTTTTTCTTAAGCCTCTGAGAGTCCAGGCTCACCCAGTGGAATTTTCTTCTTTTGAAAGTGATGATAGTATGAGGAATGAGAGCTCCCTGAAGTCTTCAAACCAACTATTATTATTCTTTTGGAAGAGGCATAAAAATAAAGTCCAGATCACCAAGAGTCTTCGGGAATCTAATTTTACTTTTCACAGAGGCAAGCATTACTTTCAGTGCTGAGGACAGATTCCAAGTCTGATAACTACACTTCATCTCTTACATGTGCCCTGTGACTTCAGTGGGATATGGCATCATAAAATGGTTTAGGTTGGAAGGGACCTCAAAGATCATCTAGTTCCAAACCCCTGCCATGGGCAGGTACACCTTCCACTAGACCAGGCTGCTCAGAGTCCCATCCAACCTGGCCTTGAACACTTTAAGGAATGGGACATCCACAACTTCTCCGGACAACCTGTTCCAGTGCCTCACCACCCTCATAGTGAAGAATTTTTCTCATATCTAATCAAAAGTATTCTCAGATTAAAGCCATTCCCCCTTGTCCCACTGCTACATGTCCCTGTAAAAAGTCCCTCTCCAGCTCTCTTGTTGGCCCCTTTTAGGTACCGGAAAGCTGCTCCAAGCTCTCCACAGAGACTTCTCTTCTCTAGGCTGAGCAACCCCAGCTGTCTCAGCCTGTCATCATAGGAGAGCTGCTCCAGCCCCCTGATCATCTTTGTAGCCCTCCTCTGGACCTGCTCCAACAGGTCCCTGAAGTTTCTGTGCTGAGGACCCCAGAGCTGGACTCAGTACTCCAGGTGGGGTCTCACAAGAGCAGAGTAGAGGGGAAGTATCACATTTCTAGACCTGCTGGTCTTGTATGGCATTGCTGCAGCAATACATTATTGCCCTGCAACTCTGGATGCTTCCTCACAAACTGCAAACTCTGAAAGAACATGCTGGTAACAGGGTGCTGGATCAGAGAACTGAAAGGGAACTCTGCACTGTAACGGGATTCCTCAAGCACCACTTTACACCTACCTGTGGTCTTCATCCCCATCACTCTTCTTGGGAAGATACCACTTCCATGGTTAGGAATCATCTTCTGGCCCAAATTTACTCTTGGAAATAATAACCATTCCTCTTTAGGCCAGTTTTGTTCTTCGTGCTACAGAGCTGTTCTTCCTGACAGAGTTTACTTCCTTGATGTGTTCATAGGCAACATTCATCATTTCTCAGTTTTCACTTTCTTAGATGATTTAAATTCTCCTGGTCATCCCGGTGTCTCTTTCCTCCATTCCACTCCACTTCGGAGATTATTTGTGGTGAAAATGAGAGACTGGAACTACACACAGCAATGTACATTAACACTTTGAATAGGGGAGTTAGTAATTCCTACCCTTCCTGCCAATTCCTCATTTGAGGTACCTTAAGACATGAGGATTGTAGATTTTTTTTTCTGGTTACTTTGTACCTATGACTCCCTGTAAACATCTGGTCATGCACCATGCCCTACATGCTCTTCCTTTGCTGTTTCCAAGTGCTATGCTTTTGGTTTGTAAGAGTAATTCTTGTTATCACCATCCTCTTCATATTGCTGGTGCCTCATAACTTCATGTCAGTACCAAGTTTCACTGGCACTCCAGGGCCTGGCCACAGACGTGCCCTAGGAAGGCTAGGGGGACTGTAACCACGGCATATAACCTACCACTGGAAAAGCCCATGGGGAAGGGATGTTACCCCATTACCATCTGACTGCCCATAGTAATCCATCCTTAGAAACACTGCTAGTTTTTATTCAAGATCATTAGCTGAACTATTCAGTATGAATTCTCCTCGGGGCTATGTTTAAAACATGTCTCCAGCCCTGTAATCCCCCTGTCAGCAAAGCTTCCCATTATCTCTTCTTTATCTAGCTTTTGTATTCGTCCCTATCTTAACCATCTAAACAAATAAATTGTCTCAAAAGACCACAAAATCTGGTCTGCCAGACACAACACAGTTTCACGTTCCAATTGTCTCTCCAGCACTTTCTAACAAAGCTTTCATCTTTATTCAAAGTCGAGGCAAGTTCTATACTTCTGATGTCAGCAGCTCCAAGACACCTCTAGCGCCAAATCCTTGAGCTCCTTAGTTCACCTTGATCCATTCATTCCTACTCACAAAGTTTGCTCTCCTGAAATAAAGCACCTTTTGATTTAAAAGAACCCATGGGCACTCAGTCAATCCAAGCAGCTTGGTTTGATTTTGACAATCACTTCTTTGGTAACATCCTTGCTGCTGGAGTCTGTAGTACTGATAACTCCTACTATGGCTAGTGAAAAAATCTGCAAATTACTGGACACAAGACTATCTGGACCCTACTAATCCTAGATACCTTTTTGCCACCTAGATTTTACAGATGAAATTTAATTATAGAAACCCACCCCTTTGTAAATCTAAGGCTGAGTATCTGCAACCAGGACTCAAAGCATTATACCAGCAGATTTTTTCTTTTACCATTCTTCCCATAAGTATTTAATCCAAAGTGTGTCCATTTGACTAGTGTTATCCCTTTTTCCTTCTTTGTCATACTGTGAAAAGAGAATTATCATCACCTTTAGCTTTATTAGTCTGTCCTGAATAGTGCACCTCTTTGAACACCAGACTTTCTTTTATGATCTCTGTTCCCAAAGTGTATTTGCAATCCCACTGAGATCCTTCACCAGTAGTTCATATGACTTTATTGCAATGTTAATTACACATTTGTGTTAATATCCTGCTGGCCTTGACATGACAGTTGTCTTTATAAAAAACTGAAAGGTCTGTATATTTATACATTATACTGCATATACATATGCCCTGGCAGAAAATCAGACAGTCTAGGCCCCATAATTCCTCTTCTACGCATAAACCATCGTGCAGCAGATTCTGCAGGTGTATGTGAGTAGGCTGTACAAACTGAGCAGTAGCTCCTTGGATATACATGTGATTGAAGGTGAGTGCTTGTATGTCTTTGTGAATATACAGAGTGAGTCAGTCTGTTATCCGCACAAGGAAGATCACTATAGCTATTAAATTACAGTGGGCAAAAACATTAGTGTAGCCATTAAAATCAAAATCAAATTGATTTTTTAGATGATCGTTATCCATGTATGCAATTCCAATTTTTCCTCTTAAAAATGGAAAATTCTACACAGACAGAAGGGCAGTGCAATAAACTCTATAGAAAACTTAGAAAATCAGGGTAAATCACCCTTGGTGCTCTTTGACCTAATTTCTTTATCTTCCAGCATCACAAGGGCTAGAGAATATGAAGTGGTATCATCTGCATTGTGGATGCCAAGGCAACAGGCTCTCTCTCTCTCAGCTTAAGGACAAAGTAAAATCTCATGGTATCAACAAAGCTCTCTGAAACCTGTTTCAATTATGCTAATTGTGCTCTCAAATACATGATTTGAAAACTCACCCATCTTTGTGATCTTACTATTGTTTGTACTGTTGGGACACTGCAGACCCTTAGTGACGGACAATTGTATCGTTTGAAGGGAAAGACCCTCCCCAAGAAATGTAGAAACAGTTTAACCTGGTATCTTATGGGGGACATGCTTTCACAACCTCCACTTCAATTAGTGGCATTTTATACTGCCAAACTCTTCACAATAGCCCCAGCACAATTTAAAACCATTGGCAAGCACAGTTTTTGAACTGGCATGGAACTACCAGGAGAGAAGAGAAGGGCCAAGGGAAAAGCAAAGATTTTCCTAAGTGATCATTCAGTGTTTTTATACATCACAAAAGCCAACTTCCAAACAGAGCTTTTCTGCAGCAGCTCTGAATGCACAAAAGTCCAGGGTCTTTGTCCACATTAATAGGGAGGCTCTAAAAGCAGAATGAGGCAATGTGGTAGCCAAAAAGAAATCACCCTGGGTATGTACTATGGAGTGGAAAGAAAATACAGCCACTGGATATTTCTTATCAAAAGAAAAAATTAAATTGCATAATTTATATATAATTGCATAATAACCTATACAAGTTCTTTAGCTTGGCTGACAAAAAAAGTCTGGTATTATTTCCCTTCAATAAATATTAAAACTCTACCTCCTTCTTTAACAGACATCAGGCATTTCAGAATGTTTACAAACACACAGCAAAGTGGAAGAGACCTTCCCAACAGTTTTTCCTCACAACATATTCCCTGAGCTTCACCATCTGTTTTTCGCCACTGCCCATCTTCATGCTACACCAGTCCCTCAGATACAAAGCAATGCCAAAACAAGAAAAACAAACTTTAACTGTATGGTTATCACACTGACCTATGCCTCACATTTTACACGTGGCAGCTCCTCAAAGTGCAGTCACAAAAAGGGGCGTGAAGTAGGTACAGAGAAAAATGAAAGGAAATTTGGATCACTCTAGATACACAAATAAGCCAAGGAAGAGGGAAACTGAAGGATATATGATATATTTTCACATACAAGTAAAATTATGCATTTCTGTAATAGCTCGGATAACTTTGGGGCCAGATCTTTGTACAGTGCAAAACTGCACAAATCCACCCAGATTATTAACTGGCTTCATATGATATGCAAACACCAGATGAATAAGAGGAACAACTGTTTTAGGGTTCTGCCTACCTTTTACTCTTACATGTTTCCGTAGAAATTCGACCTCAACATGCTGTCCAGGCCAGTTAAGTGCCATAAAGTGTGCATTCCTAGTTCCTGAATAGGAGTTTGGAACAATAACTATGGTCCCATGAGACAGAATCTTTGACAGCAATGTCCCCTTAAGATATTGGTGCTGAACAGTGTTCTCATGACATATCATGCTGCCCCCCTCCATTGTACCAGTTGAGCTTCTCATGTGCCTGTGCTGGGAATGAGACCAGAGAACTGATCCAGTCTTTGAAACCCTGTAAGCATGACTACCTCTACAAGCTTCAGCCCTTGCCTGGTGCTGTGCTGTGACACTGGGTAATGTCACCATCTCCGCAGATCCTGTCACCTAACTTAGTAAAGGGCCTCAAAAGCCCTCTGGACAAGGCCATAGAAATTCCAGCCCTCACCAGAGGAATTCAATTGGCAAAGCAGCAGTAAGAAGGTATCAATTGTCCTCCAGAGCAGTGCCTGGGAATGATTCAGATGAGTTAAGACAAACGCTTGCTTCAGCAATTAAAAAAATACTTGTTCTGGAAATAGATCCATACATCATAGCTATTTGCTAGGACCCACGATGTCTTTTGCATTACATCTAACTGGTAAGAAAATTAATTTAAGACATATCAAAACCAAGTCATGTATAATCATCTGAATTATCAATATTCATGCTGTAACTTATGTATTGCACTGCATCCTTCTGGCCAAAAAAATTCTTTTAAATCAACAGCATTGGAAAACTAGCATACGACTCAACAAACTGATGATTCCACATTTCCCAGAGCCTACTCTGTGTCACGTAATCTCGAGGCTGGGTTTTTTCAACCAGATGAGGACAGCAGGGTGCCTAGCTTGTTACAGCACTGCTTCACCAAGCAGCAGCATTACCACAAGCATCTGAATGGGAGAATCTAGCGGCTCGGTAACAGGCAAGCTACAGACGCGGCTGTTCGGAGGCAGCCTGGAATATGAAGCCCTCGAGCCAGAGAAAAGCTGCAACAGCGGGAGCAGTTTAGCAGCTCCCTCGCAGTACTTCGTCCAGTTATCTCAAGCAGGACTCACGGAGCGAGCGAGCCCTCATGCCAGCTGCAGAACTCACCTCTGCTGAGGGTACCGCAGGAGGGTTTGTGTTAGGGATGCTTTTTTGAAAGGAAACCTACCCATCCTTCCCTGGCAGCATCAGCTATCTCCTGAAGGTGAATGCCACACTCCTGCTTGAAAGGAGTCTTGATAACAGTGAAAAGAAACACCTTTTTAAACACAGAACCTCTGCTCAGCACGTTCACTAACCACAGTGACCTGCTGCTGCGGGACAAGCACACAACAGGCTTTCCCTGTACACGAAGCGAACTCGGGAGCGCCGTCCGCGGCCCAAGCAGCCCTTCCCGCTCCGTGCCTCCACCTGCAGGGCG